>NC_092462.1:669029-969029 GCF_047495875.1 Pithys albifrons albifrons | reverse complement strand
TGTATCATTCTCATAGAAATGTGTGTTACAGACACTTTCTTGTTCGCCAACTGGTTTCTCAGTTTGTTGGGTGCACTAAAATCATGTTTTCAGTTCTTTTGTCCATAGCCCTGAGGGAACAGAACATGTATTAAGGTAAAACACATTGATTCCCATTTCATACAGAAATCCCCATCTTCTGGGGTCTTGAGGAGCACTCAAAATATTCCCAAATTAGCAAGAACTGGCAACTCTTCATCTATTGTGTCAGAAAAGTTTGCATGGGTTGTGCATACAAATGGGTAATGCTATGCCAAGCATTTTGTCTCCTGCCCTTCTTGAAATGTGGTGATACCTGGACTAAAGCTGCCTGCTCCTCTCAGCAGAGCTGCTGCCAACGTGGCCATGAGTCCTGGGCATCCAAGGCCTGCAGAGCCCTGGCCAAACATGCTGTGGCTCCAGAAGCAGCCTGGTGGGAGGCAATGGCAGCCCTGCAGGGCTTGGCTGCGGGAGGTACTGGGGCCTTGCTGGTTGCCTGTAACACACACAGAAAACCTTGAATTCCTTGAGTTTGGACTATGGAGCTCACCAGTGGAGATAAACGGGCTGGACCAAGGCTCTGTGTGTTCTCCTGATTTATGAACAGCAGAAAGCAGCAGCATCCGAGCTATGCGTTCGGTGGGTGTGAAGGAGTGACTCATTAGCGTAATGGAGAGTTATCTGGGCAATAAAGGCAGGAGCAGAATTGTGACACTGAGTCACCCTCTGATTGTATGCCTGGGTGGAATGGGTGCAGGTACCATTTTGCTCAGGATTGGTGTGGGGCAGGGGTCAAGATGGGTTCAGGGGAGATAGGATGCTTTTTTCAGAGCCTAACTAAAGACCTTGAGCTGTAAGAGAGAGTTGCCAGCTTCACTGGATTCACTCCTCCCAAATAGGCTCAGTCTTGCTGGATGGAAAGGTCATGAATCTACTTAGCTAGATTTGCCCTGCAGGAACTGTCTGTAGAATCTCCCAAAAAAAGCCCAATCTTGTCCCAGTCGTGTCCAAAACAGAACCAACTTTCACCAGACCCTCTTTTTCCAACCCTGCCCTGTGCCTGTGTCTCCCCTCACAGCTGGTTGTGTGAGCTTCAAAGCCTGGCACAATGCTGAGGGTGGTCGTGTTTTGGTGTTGCCTCAGGCCTGTCAGCACTGCCAGGGCTTGTGGCCTCTGCCACTGCTGGCCTGGAGTGTTCCTAAGCCGTGCCCCTCATGCCTGTGGCTCTGCTGCGCCTGAAACTTGTGTGTGGTCCCAGAGCTGAGGGAAGGATGCGTGTGCCCCCTGCAATCCTGGGCAGGGAGCCTCACCTGGGGCTTGGAGCTCACATGTTGGCTCAGAAGGAGCTTTTGTGACTCGTCTCGGACTCCTGTGAGCTCCCCATCACAGCCTGGGTAGGGCTTTTGGGGTGAGCCACAGTTCTGATGCCTGTTGTGAGGAGGAGGTTTGGGGAGGAGGATGGCACATGCCAGCTGAGCTACCTCAGTCGAAATGTTAACAGTCATAAGATCCTGGGCCATTAGTTGTTCTTTAGAGTTCTGGCCTGGAATTTCTGATGGGTGGTAGGTGCCCGAAAGTGAAATTGCTCTTATGATCAAGTGAATCCTCCCAGTATGTGAGGGAGTTACAAAACTCCATTGGCACCATTACACAAGAAACAATTGCAGCTGGTTTGGGGAGCAGAGTCTCCACCCTGAAGTATGGTCTGTACCACTGCTCCACTCACGTTTCTCCAGGGACAGAACTGGATTTGCAGGTGCTGGCAAAGCTGCTGTTTGTGAGACTGTGCAGTAGCAGGGGCTGCAGCTGACCTGGCTGAGTCTGTGGGCCTTCAGATGACCATGAGAACAGGGCACCCAGACCTGGTGGTGCAGGTGTGGATGTGGCACTGCTCTTCCCTATGGTTATGTGACATTTCTTCCTTCAAACTTACAGCTGGCTTCTCCAAACTCAAGTGTGCACCGGGGGGCTGCAGTGTCACCTGCACTGGTGGTGTCATCCAGAATCCCTGTGCTCCCCACATTAACCTGCACCATTTGTGGACATCCTTCCTGTCATTCCCATCAGTGGAGCAACCTCCTGGAGGATCCTGTTCCCCCAAAGCTTTGGCCTGCCTGGATGCCAGCAGGGAGTGAGCAGGCAGCACAGCCCCACAGGACTGCTGGCACAGGTGTGTGATGTGGCTCCTTCCCCAGGGCCAGCCAAATTCCCACCCACCACGGCACCCAGAGCAACAGGACACACAAGCAGTGCCCACATGGCAGCACTGCCAGCGAGCTGGGGCAGTCCACAGTGCCATAACAAACCATTGGCACTGATGGCAAAGTGCTTTCCCCTGTAGCAACTGTGGAAAAGCCAGAGGCCAGCCAGTCCAGAGTGCCACACACCTGCTGGGCTTGGTGATGGAGGGAAATCATCCAGCCTCCTGAGGACAGGGCACAGCAGTCTGAGGGCATTGCTCAACCCTCCTGCCACCTTCCTGGGGCTGGGGTGGCTCCTTGTCCAGGGGATCTAGCGAGCAACAGCCAAACTGATATGGGGTGGTGCAGGGAATGCCTTCAGTCCAACCCCAGAATGCAGGTCAGCACCCACAGACATGAGTGCTCTGGGTGTGATTTGTGCTGTTGGTGTAAATGTCTAATGGGTAAACTTTACATACAGAGACTCTGCTTTCCCCCCTGCCACAGGCGTGCAACATCCAGTGAGGTCAGGGTATTTTAAGCTGTGTGTAGGAATACAGGACTGGAAAGTAATTCCTAGTGCATCAGCCAGCCCCTGGCATGGCAAACAAACACATTGTCTAGTCCTGGTAATTCATTGCTCACACTCAGGTTTAAACCCACTAAGTTGTCCTGCCCCAGCTTCCCTGGCTGAGGGGCCCCTGCAGGGTTCAGCCTGCTGAGTGCAGGCACAGCTCTGGCTCTCCATTTGGCTGCTTTTAGGCACAGGTTTGGTCTCTAACAAGTTTCACATCCACCTGCCTGGTTTATTATGGAGTCAGAACCTCAGAAAATGTGATGAATCTGAGGGAAAACAAATCCCCAAATAGACCACAACAGCCTGTAAAATTTGACACTCCTGCTTATCAGAGACTCAAACCTAATTCTTTGTGCTGGTTTTGATTTATCCTTATAACTAAAAGAAAAATACTTGTAGCAAAGAATACAAATCCTTCATTCCTACCAAGCCAACAGTGGGTGAAGGTGAAACAATTTCTGGCTGTTTTAGTACTTTCTGTAGGGCAGTTCTTTAAATAGCGTTTGGTCTCTGGGTGAAAGCAGCCACCAGTAAGAAACTGAAATAATGTAAAATAAGCTTTTCCTTGTTCCCTGAAATGGTGAGCCTGAAAGCTCAGTAGCTGTGGTGCTGATTTAGAGTTTTGTGTGTAAGGTAATGGTGCTGCTCTCCCCTCCAGGTCTGATTTTCCAGCTGGTTTATGCCTATATTCCATGATGGTCCCTTGTCTCCTTTGTAGGGCAGATCATGAGCAAGTTGCCTGTAAGGTGCTTGGTTCATGAAAACCACAAAGGACATGAAACATGAAATGTACTTTTTTCTATAATTATTTGGGAAGGCTTCTTTTTTTTTTTAACCTGTCCTGTACCACAACAGACACTGTGGTTTGTCATTGAAGGATCTTGTTGTTTCTCACTCCTCAAAGAAAGGGTGATAACATCAGCAGACTGCTCGGGAACAACTTCATTTGATGTGCCACGGGGCTGGTTGGGTGGCAGGGTACAGCTCTCCTGGAGTCCCTACAGAGGTCCCTACTCACCTCCAGGAGGATCAGACCAGGCTTGTGTTCTTGTCAGAAAGACCAGGCCCCAGGAATGTTTAATGTGAGGAGCAGGTGGTTTGTTTGTGCACTCAGCTGCAGATCAGACACGTGATGGCAGGGGTAATTATGGGGTCAGATCCAGCTGCCACTCAGCTGGGCATTTTCCACTCAGCTTCAGGCTCCCCATGGGATCCAGCCTGAGTCCAGCAGGGCTCCTTCCACAAGCCCATGGCATTCACCTCTCTGCCCTTTGCCATGTGCCACTGAGAGCCCTGGAGAGGGACAGGGAGAAGGGAGAGGGAGAGGGGACAGGGGGAGGAAGAAGGGAGAGGGAGAGGGGTTGCCACCTCTGGTGCCAAGAGCATATCCCAAAACCTGCAGCCAGCCCAGCACTTTGTGGCTTCTCTGGGTGTCAGTGAGGCCCCTCTCAGATGAGGCACATCAGCCCTGGAGCAGGAGATGTGAAACACAAGTCAGGCCCCAAGCCTGAGAATCAGGGCCCTTCACAGGGGAAAAAAAAAGAAAGCTGCTCTCCCAGTGCTACACCCTTCCTTTCCAACCTCTCCCCTAAATCCAGGTTACCCAATTCCAATGAGATTTACCTCACAGCTGCCTCTTTGACATGCTTTCCTCCTGTCACCCTTGTCTGCCCTTCACTATTAACCACTGTCACATGCCTTGCATTGCATGACTTAATCGTTTGAGACTTTGGACTCGATTTACATATATAAACAAATAAAAAGATACACCCCTGCAGTTGCTGTGGCCAGCTGGCAACTGCCTGAGCAGTAGCTGCATTCCTGGCTCATGACATTTAGCAGGGCAGCACATGGGAACTGCATGAAGTGCTCCTCGTGGGCAGCCACTGGCAGCAGCCAGGCCTGGCTCCCTGCAGGGGCGTCCCAATCCAGCCAGCTCTGCCCCAAGCTGTGCCAGCACCTCACACCTGCTCCGGCACACGGCCTGGGAGGCTCAGCCACTGCTGTGGGAAGAGCTGGGAGTCTCCTGCAGGACCTGCATCCTGGGAGCACACAGGGCCTGCTCCTGAAAGCCCTCTGTGCCCATGCCAGAGCTTGCCATGGGCAAGGACAGCTGGAAGGGTGCATAGCTGTTGCACTGACAGAATCCAGACATTTCTTCCTACAAGACTTAAGGGAAAGAAAGGTGCAGTCAAAGCCCTGCTTAGTTTCAAGGGAACATTAAGGGCTCAGTGCTTTCTGATGAGGGATTTTGGGTACAATGTGTGAGGAACTGAGGTTAGTAAATAATCAAACCTGGGTTTAATAGTTAGCATTTCTCAGCATTGGTAGCTCCTGTGGCAGGAATGAGAGTGCACACATGTTTTAAGTCAGGCATGTGTTTAAACACTCGAGTCAATTAAAACTCCAGGGCAGCACAAGTTTCATTAATAATAATCCAGTGTTTCACCACAGGATACTCTAATTGTTCCTCATCAGGAAGATGTGATCCCAGGCACAGAAAGATTAACCTTCTAAGAAGCTCAAATGATAACATTCAAAGCACTACCCTAAATGATAATGAATTGCCTGTTAGTCTTGTGGACTTTGATGATAGCAACCAAAACACAAGCACGTTGGGCAGCTGGTTTGGGGGACAGACTTCCTCTGGATCACAGCAAATTTTTGGGTAACAACCTCTCACGGTTTAAGGAGTCCCAGTACGTCATGATACTTTGCTCTTCCAGTTCAGTTTTCATAAGACCCTTGGGAACTTTGCAACCCAATAATTAGAGTCTCTCTGCTCTATTGAGAAATAATGTGTTGGAGCAGCACAGCATCTCAGCATAAGCAAGGAAAAACCCAGATGATTGATGTGATCTGGGAAATCTCATGCAGAGATGGCATCGGTGCCCAGTCCCAGGGGGCTGCTCTAAACTTTACCCACCATGGGCATCATGGTGGCCGTGCAGGAGGCACTGCCTGTGGAATTCAAACAGCAAATTAAAGCAACAGAGATCACCAGGGGAGATCAAGACTGGCTCACAGACACCTGGGGAACGCTTTGTAAGTCAGGTTTTGTTCTCTCCACCTAACCCATATTCACTCTGGGCTTCTCTCCACACTCTGCCACTTGTGACTCAAACACCCTTAGCCAGGATCCGTGCAGGAAAGGTGTCTGGAGCCAGAGTGCAACCACACGAGAGAGCAGTGTGCTAAATAACTTCTTTCTTTGTGTCTCACCTTTAGAAAACCTCTGCCTGCTTCACTCCCTCTACGCTCTGTGGGAGAACCAGAGCGGATCGTGCAGAGATGGGACATCCCACCGGAGCACTTCCCAAGGCATGGCACCAAGAGAACACCAGGTGTGGGCAGTGACTGCAGCTCAGCACCCTAGCAAGGTAATTCACTCCTGAACACAGCACTGAAGCTGACAGGAGCATATGTGGCAGCAAGGAGACAGATCCAGCCCAGGTGAAGGGTGGATTTATTAAAGGGCTGGGGAATGGTGTCCTTCCCCTGTGCTGCTCAGCCATGGTTTCCATGTGCTGTGCCACCCCAAAGGCAGGGGCCTTCCTGTCCAGCTCTCCTTGGGGTCTGGCCTTATGGGTGGGCAAGGCTGAGAGCAGTTGGATCAGAACCCATCTCTGGAGCATTGGGTGCACCCCGTGGAGGAGCAGCTGAGCTGCCTGCTGGGGTCTGCTCATGGGAGGGCAGTCCCTGCCAGCAGCAGCCACCAGCAGTGCTGGGCATGTCAGCACAGAGCACCCGGGCACTGGCTCTGCTGGGACAGCAGGGGAGCCCCTCTGCAGGGAGCAGAGTGCTGTGGGGCAGGCCCCAGAGCCGGGGCCTGCTGTCCCCATGGCCCCTTGCCAGCCCCAGGCACACCGTGGGGTCTGCCAGTGCCACACACTGGGAGCTCAGATGCGTTCCCAGGGCAGGTTAAAGCCGGACAGAAGTCAGCATTAAAGACAGATCCAGAGATAAGAAAGCTCAGATTTCCATCGATTTACCTCGCCACATCATTCACAAACACACTTTGATCTCGAGTCATCTGTTGCTATAATTACTGAGCGATGGCTGATGCAAACACACTTCCCACTGTGGCTGGGTCACTGCAGCAGGGACTTGCTCTCTCAAGCACTGACCCAAGCCTATGCTCCAATTCCTTTCCCTGTCCAAGGGGCTTCCCACCGAGGGTTATCTGACAAGTAACTAACTGTGCTTTGGAGAGGAGAGCTGTGTGACTGGCAGTCGGGAAGGCTGTGAGACGTGCATGGAGCAGTCACCGCGGCAAGAGGCTCTGGGACCAGAGAGGGATGTAGAGAGAGCTCATGGCAGGAAGCCAAGCTGCCGAGCCGTGCCTGGGGGCACTCAGGATCAGACAGTTGGGTGCTTATCTGCGGGTGATCCTGCACCTTTTGATGTTCCCCTGCTGCTGTTTGGACAAGCCCATTCAGGAGCTGTTCCAGAAAAGCCACTGCACTGTACGGTTTTAGCCGAGCAAGGCAGGATCTGCTCCTCCATGTAAACAGCCCTTCAATAAAACAGGTGCATTGTGTCTCCTGCCTCCGCGGCGGGGTCAGCCCCGTGTGCCTCCCGCTGCTCCCCTGCCTGCCATGGCATTCCCAGCGACAGGCCACAGCCCGCCCTCCCCTGCTCTGATGCTGCCTGCGGGCTGCAGGGGGTGTGCCGGGGAGGGGAGAAAACACTGCTGCGTGAAGAAGGGCGAGGGGAAACCACTGGGAGCAAGGGTGACAACAGAGAAAACCCCTACTGTCCTGGGGACAGGAGAGAGAGGAGCTCCTCTAGAGATGCTGACCCCCCAAGTGTGCTTGCAGACGTTGTTCCAGGGGTGTCTGGGTATCTCTGGCTGGCTCGGGTTTGGTGGGAGACCTCCCCCACTGTAAGTTAGAAGCTGCCTTGGTTCTGTCTGAACTCTCTGCCCTTTGTCTCTTTTCCTGTCAAGAGCAGCAATGACGTCAGAGGCCCTGAGTCATGGGCAGCCACGTTAGCCCAAACCTGTGCCCTCTGGTCTTTAAGAAAACCTTTCCTAAAGCAGGACTCTCAGCCGTGTTAAAGGCCAGTTTAACCAAGTAGGCTGTTGCCATCGGGAAAGGAGAAGACATTTATTGTGTTACCAGTCTGCACTTTGCATATCAGTGGTTTCCATGTTGGCTCACTTGTCCTCCCCATCCGTGCAGTGTCACTCGCTCCCGGGGCAGTTACAGTCACCTTCTGTATCTCAGCAACTGCCACACAGGGACTAGACTTAAACAAACAGGAACAAGTAGCACACAGGAAATGAGGACAGAAAATATTTATGGGAAGTGGAATTTTGAGGAACAGGCCACTTAGTGAAGTTTGTTTCAGATGCTCTGCTTGGAGGCTCTTTTGCTTATGTGTCACATAATTTCTTAGGCAGGAGACAGGGGCATTTCCCTGCGTATGTAACTGTAAGTTCTTTATACTAAAACCACAGAAGGGGCTTGAATGTGAATAAAAACTTTGAAAAGGCCAAGATTTCAGAAGCTGAAGATCCATGCAGGAGGTTCCAGGTTAATCCTCGCTGTTGCAGTGGTGGTACAGTCTCTAAGAGGAGCCTTTTCCAGGTTTCTTTTGCCTTGGATCCAAATCCATCTAGCTCATTCCAGGAGGTCACAGGCCAGAAAGCCTGCAGCTTGTCCCAGCCTCCGGCCATCCTGAACACCCTCAGACCTGAGCACCAGTGTGCCCAGGCCAGGCACATCTGCTCCTGGAGGGGCCTCTTGGCCTCCCAGCCTTGCTCCTGTGCAGGGTATCATCCCTTTGTCTTACCTTTGTGTTTCCTTTCCACAGGGACTGCTCCCCTTCCCTTATTCTGCCTCCAAGGGATACCCGCGTTTTTCATGGGTCTCTTTGTGTTACAATTTGCTTTAACAAGTGCGTTTATTACCATCTTAAACACAATGTGTCATCACTGCCTTTTGACAGATAAGTATTGTCACCATTGTCAAAAGGAAACACACGAATGTTATGGCAACAAAGCAATTGCACTGTCAGAGCTGCCAGTTCACGATTCTTAGGATTCCCATCCCATGGGAAATGTCCAGCTCTGGGCTTTGGCTCCTCTCCAGCCGTGGAAAAAGCCACAGAATCACTGCTGATAGAAAAGAGGCTCCACACACTTCAACCCTCCTGTTTTTCTGACATTCCCAGTGACTGTTAATGCAAACCATTGAGTACTATCTGGGGTCATTGCAGTTCCACTGCAGGTGCTTTCTGGAAGGAGGAACAGCTGAGCTCTCTCATCCCTGAGAGTAACTCACTCTGCATTAGCATCCCCGAACTCCTGGGGGCCTCCAGGCCACAGGCGCCCTCTGGCTCTGCACGGACCAGCCTGGCTGAGGCTCCTCTGTGTAACACGTGAAGCTCCTGTGTCGTAACAGCCCATTCCCAGCTCCCGGGCAGGGAAGCCAGTGGAAAAGTACTGCCGGGATGGACTTCCCTCACCCGCTCATCAAGGGCCAGTGACACAACGCAGCATGCCCGTGTCCTGCATTGCCCAAGCGCCCTCTGCGCTAGGGAGGGACCTCCTCCCTGGCTGCAATAGATGGGGCTGATAAGGTGTGCCCACGGCAGCGCGGGGAGTGGGTCACACGGGGCACCGCCGGGGGTGGCAGCGGCACCAACGGTGTCACGTCTGGCTGATGGATGTATCACCACCTCCATTGCAGAGGGGATCAAAGCAGCTATAAATAGCTTGGGCAACCTGTCCCCCGTGAAGGACTGTAAAGAATACTGGTTTTTAGGTCACAAAACAAGCAATTATGTGCCAAGAGGAAATTGCCCAAATATTTGCAATGGGTTGTTGCTTTTCTTAAATTCACCCTCATGGTGTGTCGGTTCCAAAGGATCAATCATGTTTCCAAAAGGCCCATGTTTCTGTAATGACACTGGGTGTCCAGTTAAACCAGATGTGCCCTGCAGTCTGACCCTGGGAAATGTGGTGGGGATGGGGATGGCAGGCTGGGAGCCCCTGAGCATTCTGTCCTCATACCTACCTTTCCTGGCACCTAATGGCTGCTCCACAGCCCCCTCAGGCTGGAGGGAGCCCAGCCTTCTGCCTCTGGTACTCCTGCTTCTGACACGAGTCATGCTGACTGGGAGAGGTGATAAACAGCAGCCCACTCTGAGCCCCCTCTGCAGCCCTCCTGTATTTCACGAGGCTTTTCTGGTAGGGAAAGAAGGCAGGAGAAGCCCACCCATGGGGAGAGCCCTGGTGGCAGGAAGGAGGTGGTTGGCAGGTGACATTCAGAGCTCCCACTCACAGCCAGCCCTTCCCTACCAAAAGGAAATGCTCCAGCTTTGAAGTTTATTTGGAAAGCTTTAAAAATATTACTAATTGAGGAACACTTTGCAATGTAAATATGCTCCCTTGGTACGCTGAGGGTTAGATAACAAGCTCATACCTCTTTTAGGAGCACAGCTCGTCCCCACTGCAGCCTCTCTTAGAGGCCTTGAGTTATCCTTTTCCCTTTATTCGTAACAAGTGGTTTCTGTGCCAAAAACATGCCATGTGGAAATGTGTATGCTTGGTGTCTCCCTGAGCAGCTTCATGTCCCATCTGTAGCACTAGACAGAGAACTCCAAAATTCACCCAGCCCAATCCATCTTTGCCAGCAGAGAGTAAAAAGGAATTCCCATCTCCCAAGAGCAGCAGACCTGGGAATCCCAAGAAGTGATGTCCCCCCTGGAGACAGTCCCTCCCTGCTGTGTTGCAGGGGCTGCCCCATGGCTGTGGGCACTGCTGCAGAGCTGGCAGCCATGGCAGAGTCCCCGGGGGGACAGGGAGCTCAGGTGCCTCCACAGGCTGCACTGGAGCCAAGGACCACATGGGAGGAGGGCAATAAACCAGAACCCCCAAGTGATGGATTGTTCCTGCAAGGCAAATACAAGGAGAGTTATCTGGAGCCAGTGTGAACTAAGGAGGGCATGCCGGGGCAGGGGAGGGGTGGGGAGAGGGGAGTGAAAATGGACTGCTCACAAGGGTGGGTGGATGGGTTTCAGAATGGGGTGTAACTCCAGCAAAGCTTCAGGCCAGGTAAGATGGGGTTCCAGAGGGAAAAGTAGGGGACTGGTTTCCTCCTTGTGAGTACTGGCCGTGTTTAAGGCTGTTTTGCCTTATCTGTAAAATTCACACCTGTGGATGCTGCCCTGTAATCTTTACAGCTTTTGGATCTCTGTGAGGGAGCAGTAAAGGTGGGAGCCAGCACATTTCATGTAAGCAGCAATCCTCGAAACACTGCAGTGCAGTTCAACCAAGAAATTTAGCCTTCCTTGCAGCTCCTGGGCATAATTCCCTTTCCTCAGCCCTCAGCCAGCCTGGCATGCCCTGAGACTGGGACCCAGCTGAGCAGAGAGACACTGGCTGGCAGGAGTGCTCCTTTGACACCCGCATCATGATTAAGGGCCAGTGACTCAAGGAGGTCAGGACCAGGTCTTCAGAGAGGAGAGAACCTACCACTGAGAGGAAACAGGCTGCAGGAGATAGCAAGGGCTGGTTTCTCCCTCATTTGATAATGCTGCTGTAGAACTGAGGGAACAGACGTCACTCACAGTCAGTCATTTGCAAATAATCGACCTAAAGTAAACCATGCCCAGGTACTCCTGCTGCAGGTGTAGACAACTTCCAGGTCCTGGCTGGGTGGGGGATTTCCTGTCTGCGTTTGGTTTGTACCTTTTCCAAGGCTTGTGGTTTGCCAGCTGGTTCGTGCCTTCCATTAACACCTGCTGCGTGTTTAACTCATTCTTAATTTTACGACTCAGGGAGGGAGGCCTGACTTGTTCAGCTGGCACAGTCTGTCCTGGCAGTGGAGCCTGTGCCTTCCTCTGCTGCCTGCTGTGAGCCAGAGGGTTTGCTTGGTTTTGTTTTGCCAAAAATTACCTTGATAGTGTAGAAATGGGAAACAAATGGAAAGCAAGGGAGCACCACGGAAGCACAGCTTGCAGGTTATCTCTGTTCATTTGCCAGCAGGCTGTGCAGAGCCAGGCATTGCCCCCTCAGTCTCTTGGATAGGCACCTTTTGAGGGAGAAGCCATTGGAAATGGGGATTTCCCTCCCTCTGGTTCTTTCCTGAGCAATCTGGGACTTGGGGGTTTCTTTGGGGGCCTGGATGCAATACATACACACATGTCTGCAAATGTGCCTGGAAAAGCACAGGCAGAGGTGCAGGGAGAAGCTGAGCATGGGCTCCCTCCTCCCTGGCAGCACTGTGGCCTCGGGCAGCTCTGGGTCAGGGCACCAGGGGCGAGCAGACAGCTGGGGCAGCCCCCAGGCCTCAGCCAGCTCACACCCTGCGGGATGCCAGGCACAGCAGGCACAGCTTGGGCAGCATCCTGCACGGAAAGCAGCCCTGCTTCCCACTGCTGGCAAGGAAGGGCTTCAAGAAAAAGCAAGGATCCTCTGTGCAGATCCTGCTCTCATGTGACTGAGAGCTGCTGTCAGCCCTGTCATCCTCTCAGAGATGGAAAGATGTGCTGCATCATCCATCCTCTTATCCTGACCCTTCAGGTGGGACATTCTTCAGAGAATTGCAGCAGAAAATCTGCAGGTAATAGATAGCCATAGACAGGTCAAACTGCATGTAGCTGAGGAGCAACTGTTTTGACTAATGTCCTGTTGCATACCATGAAGCAACTGAGAAGAAGGAATAACAGTCACATTATCTGCTCAATCAGAACTGTGCACCAAGCTCTGATGAGGAGCTGTGAGTGTCACCAGGAGCATTAAATAAGAGGTGAAGACTGAAGAAAATTTCTGCATACCACCCCATTGTAAAAGCTGCCTTGCAAGGGTAAGAGCAGAAATGGGGAATTTCTCACTTGGTCTTTTCTGTTGAGGTCAGAGCAGGAGGTTTCCAGAGCAAAGGGCAGAGTGACTCAAGTGTACATGAAACTTTGCCGGGAAATTGTCCCAAGTCCTACAGTTCTGACATCAGAGCACTTCACCCTGAGCACCAGGCCCAGCCCAGGCCCTCACATGCTCTGTGAGCAGAGCAGGGCCACTCCAGTTTCCAGGGCCAGGCCAGGGGCTGCAGGGGTGATGGCAGTGCCCCAGAGAGCACAGGCAGTGCTCAGCTTTGGGCCAAAGGCAGCTGCCACAGCTGCCCCAAGTGCAGACACTGCTGAGCACTGTGTCCCACCCGTGGGCTGCGTGTTAGGGGGCAGCCACACCTGGGTCCTGCCACAGGAGCAGGCACAGGGACCCTGCTCACAGTGGAAGCCTTGGAGGAGTTGCCCAAGCATCCCCCTTCCTTCCCAGGGAAGCACATAGCGTGCAAGACAGCATTGGCTCAGACAGCTGATGACAAGCTGAGTGTAGGTGTCTGAGATTTAAAAAAACACAACAGAGAAAGTTTGTTCTTATCCAAGCGGATTTCCTGCAGCGATGAGTGAGCCTGGCATGTTTCCACTCTACCTCTGGCATATGCCTGTACAGCTGGGCTGGCTGACACAAGCTCAGCCCTTTCTAGTGAGAAAGGAGCTGTTGCCCTCCCAAGTTTAGAGCCTGTTCTGTCCTGGCTCTGCTGCAGCAGCCCCAGCCCCTGTGCAGCCTCTGGGGCAGCTCTGCAGGAGGCAGCAGGGGGACCTCGCACGCATCTTGCTGCTGACACCTTGGTGATACCATCCCTGCTGTCTTTGCTCGCTGCCCTGAGCCAAAGCCAACTACCTCTTGCCACCACCAGCAGCAGTAATTCAGAGCCCGGGCAGCCCCCATATTCCTGTACTCACTCAAGGCTGTGACAGGTCAGAGAAGCCCTTTGCTCACCACAAATCCTACCAGTGCTCTTTAGCCACCTTGGACAGTGTTTTTCCCTTGTTTCAACTAAACTTGCATCCTGACACTGAGCCAGCTGCTGGGACTATTTTAGGTTGAGGATTGACAGACTTAGGTAGCAGGAGAGTAAGTTCTATTGCAGCTGTTTGTTTACAGCTCTGTTTGAAACCAAAAGCAACCCTCTAGTTAGCTTGGAAACCATTCCATTTGTGTAACCTCTGCATCTGCAGTGTTGGAGATCCAAACCTGCAACTCTGGCTCACTATGACATCTGGTGGCCACACTGGAGCTCAGAGGGCGCCGGGGTGTCTGGTAGCAAAGCATTCCCCAGGATCACTGTGGCAGGCCCAGATGGATGGAGAGCCCTGCCCTGGAAACGTTTCTTCCACGCGTGTAACCTCAGCAGCCACAACGCGTGTGTGGCAGCTGCAGCACCGGCTGGGTTTGGGCCATCCGTGGGCACACCGTGACATCTGGTGGCCACACTCGGGCTACACGGCTGTGCGCCTGTAACTTGAGTCTGGCTGGGTTTATTTCATCTGTGGTCACAGCATGACATCTGGTGGCCACACTCGGGTACACCTCTGTGAGTTTGTTACTGATTCTGGCTGGGTTTATTTCATCTGTGGTCACAGCATGACATCTGGTGGCCACACTCGGGTACACCTCTGTGAGTCTGTAACGGATTCTGGCTGGGTTTATTTCATCCGTGGTCCCACCATGCCATCTGGTGGCCACACTCGGGCTACACGGCTGTGCGTCTGTAACTGAGTCTGGCTGGGTTTATTTCATCTGTGGTCACAGCGTGACATCTGGTGGCCACACTCGGGTACACGTTTGTGAGTCTGTAACGGATTCTGGCTGGGTCTGATTCATCTGTGGTCACACCATGACATCTGGTGGCCACAGTGGAGCTCTGCAAGTGTTGGGACATCTGATAGCAAAGCATTCTCCAGAATCACTGTGGCAGGTCCTGATGGATACAGAGCCATGTCTGGGAATTCCTTCCACTCATGTAAAGCCAGCAGCTGCAACGCTTGTGTGCCAAACCTGCAGCTCTGGCTGGGTTTGGCCCGTCCGTGGTCACACCGTGACATCTGGTGGCCACACTCGGGCTACACTTCTGTGAGTCTGTAACTGAGTCTGGCTGGGTTTGGCCCGTCCGTGGTCACACCGTGACATCTGGTGGCCACACTCGGGCTACACTTCTGTGAGTCTGTAACTGATTCGGGCTGGGTTTGGCCCGTCCGTGGTCACACCGTGACATCTGGTGGCCACACTCGGGCTACACTTCTGTGAGTCTGTAACTGATTCGGGCTGGGTTTGGCCCGTCCGTGGTCACACCGTGACATCTGGTGGCCACACTCGGGCTCTGCAGGCATCATGATCTCTGATAGCAAAGCGTTGCCCAGGATCAATGTGGCAGGCCCAGATGGATATAGAGCCATGCTGAAGGATAAACAAGGGCTAAATAATCCCCTTGTCAGGGTTTTCCCTTGCAGACCTGCTCGTGTCCTCCCAAGCCACCGGGAGGAGAATGCAGCCTGCAGCAAACCCACTGGCCCAGGCTCAGTTCAGCCTCAGTGTCCTTGTGGAAGTTCAGCAGGGAGAACATGTCTCCAATGAGGGACAGGAGGGCCTGTGCTAATGGCTTAAAGCTGAGCGTCTCAGGTCTCCCCTAGCTAGTGGAGAAGCCTTGTTTCTCTTTGCCTTTGGACCATTTGTACATCTAGGGCATAAGCTCTTCATCCAGAGCCATGTCCAAAGCCGGGATGGATTTGCAGGTGTAAGCCCAGCCCACAGAGGGAGCCTGTACAGTGGGAGACGAGAGTGCAGCAACATGGCCCCTCTGCACTGAGGCAGCAGAGATCCTCCCACTGTACACCTGCTTCATGTCTTAGTCTGCAAATAGCAGCTGTGCAGAGACTTTGCTCCACTCTGCACTTTGTTCTGAAAGAGGAGGGAGGAACAGACAGCACAGGCTGAAACTTGGAGTGAGTCAGATGCAGAATGAATAAGGAAGGTCTTTCAGGTAACATCCAGGGGAGTGTGTTCAGGTGCAGGCAATAACCCACAGGTGATTGGGAGTTGAAGAAGCTGATTTAGTCATACAAGTGCTGGCAAAGCTTCTCTGTAGACTCGTGCACTTCCATGATTTGGATCCTGTTCTGTTGGAAATGATTGAGGTCCTTGTCCCCAGCACCAGCTCTGTCCTTGTCCCCAGCCTGGCTCCAATGTAGAGCCAAGAAGCCCCGTTGGGGATGCAGACCTTGCCTTCCCCAGCCTCACCACATGGCTCCCTGGTGCAAGGCAGGGTGTTTAGGATCCCCTGCCCTGCCAAGAGCCCTGGCTGCACCAGAGAACTCAGCAGCCATAAGGGAAGCTCTGGGACTCCCTCTGTGGTGGTGAAACAGGTGAGAGCCTTTTCACTGCGTGAAGATTGGGCACAGTGTTCCTGTACTGTCTTTGTTGAGGTCAGAGGCTGCTGAGCTGGGGACATATCCGTGCTGCCCTGTTCACCTTCATGGTGACACCTCCAGGCCAGCCAGTGATTCCATAAAAGTCAGCCTGTCCTTCCCTTGCCTACGTGGAGACGCAGCACCAGAAGAGTCAGAACTGGCTCATTGCTGGCTGCTGTGACCTGTGTGCTCTGTGCCAGCCCTGGGAGCCCCTCTGTTCCTGGGCTGTCACGTGGCCTGGCCACCCAGGGGCAGCACACAGATGTGATCTGGGTGCAGGGGCTGTGCCTGCTCATGTGGCTGGGGGCGCCCAGCTGTGCTGTGCCTCAGGTCTCACTGACAGTCAGGGCTAACTCACTGTTCCTGGTGCTGGGCTCCCCTGGCACGTGCTGTCCTGGGCCGGTGGAGGCCCCTCTGTGGCACTGACCCTGCAGCACGTGCTCCCCAGGGCCCCTCCTGTGTGCAAAGGCACTGCCCTGCAGAGCCACGGCCCTCCCTGACTCCCTCCATTGCTCCCTCCCTGTCTCCCTCCATCACTCCCTCCCTGTCTCCCTCCATCATTCCCTCCCTGTCTCCCTCCATCATTCCCTCTCTGTCTCCCTCCATCGCTCCCTCCCTGTCTCCCTCCATCGCTCCCTCCCTGTCTCCCTCCATCACTCCCTCCCTGTCTCCCTCCATCAGTCCTTCCCTGGCTGCCCCAGGAGCTCTTGCACTGCTTCTGGTAAGACACGTGTCCTACCAGCAGCCCTTGGTGACCTGACTGTCCCCTCCCTGCCCAGCTGTGACACTCCAGCCCTGAGGCACAGCTCTGCACCGATGGTATCTGAGGCCTTGGCCTGACCTTCACATGAGCCTCAGGGTTCGCAGCCATTGCATCACCATTTGCTCCCAGGAGCGTGTCCTTTATCCAGACCAGTGTCATAAGGGTATTGGTTTTCTATAGCAGTGATGGGAAGCAATCACAGGCTTGCCCTGCCCCTGTTCTTATTTCTGAAATGTCGTTTCAAGTCAGTGTCATGTTCTGGGACCTGCTTCTTGGAGCAAGGAGCTGGGGATGTACAGAGTTAGGAGAGCAGCTTGTAAGTGCCACAACTACCTATGCAGTGACAGGGTCACCACCTGCCTCCACTGAGAGGGTGGAACTGAGAAATAACAACATGATAGAGTCCCACCTCAAACAGCAATGGAGAGGGGGAGTGAGCAAACAAAAATGTGCTGCACTTCTCTTTTCACAACAGTTGTGCTACAGAAGCAAAGTGCACCACTTGGCCCACAACAGGCACTTTGCTCTTGTTTGATGGCAGTTGTCCTTTTGCAGCTGCACAATGAGTGTAAGAGGCCAAGGTAACCCAGTCAGCCTTCTGTTTAAAGTGGAGGTGCTGCTTGGTGAACACTTGGGCACTCAGGAGGAACAGGAGAAAAGGTCCTGCTTCTCCTGCAGGTCTCTGGGGCTGAGGGACCATGGCAAACCTTGCTCCTGGGAAGGATGGGCTCAGGGAGTGAGGTGGCCAGGGGAGAGCAGGAGGGCTGATTATCCTCTTTATGGACAGGAGAGTGACACTGTGGGTGGTGAGGGGGCACTGGAGCCATCCCAGTGTTTGGCAGCACTGAATCCCTCCCACAGCACTGCCAGCCAGCCAGAGGCTTCCACAGCCCCACACCTGCCTCCCCAGTGCCACACAGCCCAGGGATTTGATTGCTTGGTAACCAATTGCCCCCTTCCATCAGTCTCCAGTCTCCCTCCATTCAAACTTCCCTCATTCCTATAGTTGCCTATAGTCTTCCCAGTAAAGCAAGGACCTCTTAAGCTTCTATGCAGTGCTGAATACTTTGTTTTGATTCAATTTTCTAGGAAGAACTTCACAGATGAAGAGGGTTTGGCAGTTTTTGAGCTTGCAGAAGCAGAGCCTGCATAACACAGGTGAGGCTGCTTTTTCTTCCCTGAAATCTGTACTTTGCAAACAACTGATCCAGAAACAGTGTAGCAGCACCCATCTTAAATGCCAAGGGCTTCCCATGCTCAGGCAGCACGGGACCCTTCCTGGAAACCTTTCCTGGAAACCCTTCCTGGGAAGGGTGTGCAGGCAGGACCTGCCCTGCCTGGCCTGGCCGTGGTGGGTAACCCTCAGCTTACACAGGTGGGGTTTGGTGCTCTGCTTTTGGCATAGTCTCCTCAAAACTATCTGGTCCTGCTCTTCCCTGCTGGTGTTCTCTGCAGCTCAGCTCCTCCCTCTGTCTCTCTGTATCAGTGTCAGGAGGTGCAACAAGCAAGACAGACATGTGTGATGCATTTCCCTAAGCAAGACAGACATGTGTGATGCATTTCCCTAAGCAAGACAGACATGTGTGATGCATTTCCCTTCTCACTGGCCCCAGCTGCCTCCCGTGACAAAGAGGCTCTGGGGAAGGGATCCAAACACTGCAGAGTCAGGAAACACACCCTGTGTTCATGATGTGCCAGGCACGATGGGACAGGCAAAGATTCAAAGAATTAAGCATAAATGTAATTTTCATCACACAGCCAAGAATGCAGACAAGCCAATGCCTCCTGTGCAAAGGCTGTCACCTGTTTGACAGTGACACAGTTCCACCAGCATGGACACAGACCACTGGGGTGGTGCAATGAAATAATCCACAAAACAGGTGTGCTAATTGGGAAGGGCACTTTGGACAGGCTGCCTTAAAACCTGTTAGTAACCAGTTTGTCTCCTGCACTCCCTACCCCACCAAGGTATCTCTTCCTTCATTGCTTGCAATTTTCCACGTTTCAAAGTTGCATCCCAAAGGAAGAACTTCCCAAGCACAGCACTGAGGAGAATGGCAACAAAAAGCATGTTGCAGCATCCCAGTTTTTGGGAGGCCACTGATTTCCAGGCAGGGCTCCTGATGCATCAGGCAGATCCTCCATCATGTGCCTTGTGCTTTCACAACCTGAGGCCGAGTTTATTTTGTGTGATTTTGTCTCACGGTGCGAGGAGAAGGTTCCTGTATTTTCCCTCTCTGCCACTCTCCCTGCCCCTTCCCTGCACTCAGAGGCCCATCTGAACAGCTGGCAGGGTCACCTGCTCGTTCTGCCCTCAGCATTCACAGACACCTCACAGAGCAGCCCCCAGAAGACAAAACATGTCCCCCCTGGTCCAAGCCTACAGGGCACATCAGCCTCACAGGTGTTCATACACAGCAAAGCCACGGGGCTTCCTGACCCCACTGCTCCTCCCCTGGCCCTCCTGCTCTCTCCTGAAGGATCCAGCACTTCCAAAGAACAGCAGCTTTCTGGGAGGGCTGACAGAGATGGGGAGGAGGTCCCAGCAGATCAGCAGGTCTGCCTTGTCCAAGCAGGGGTGGGCAAACTCAGCAGCAGCTCCCTGGGGGTGGCACTGCTGCCCATGGGCCCTGCTCACCTGAGCACTGAGGCTGCCACCTCTGCCAGGGCTCTTCAGGAGAGGTGGTGGGAAAACTGACTGCCCGAGACTGGCACTGCAGCCCTGGGTACTGCCCCCCATGCGCTCCTGTCCCCTCAGAGTGCCCCTGTCATGCTCAGGGCTGGAGTGAAAACAACACCCCTGCAAGGCTCCTGACTGCCATGTATGTCTGCCTTTCTGCCTTTCCTGGTCTTCCTCACATTGCCATCTCATTAAGAAATTATTTTATTTTCAAAAAAGCTCCAAAGCAGTTGAGCAGTTACTGAAATCCACAATGTTCCAAAAATCAACACCTGAACTAGCACCTCCCTATGCTCCTGTGGAGAGAGCTTCAGTGTGTGCTATTTCCTCACATTCATGTGCTACGCTGGGTTTTAGACTCTCTTATGTGTGTTAAAACATGTATTAAAACAGGACAAGAGAATTAAATGAGCTGCAAGTGGGCATTCCTATTTTTATTACCAAAAGAAGAATTTGACACATATACCATTTTCAGCTCTTTTAAAATTTTCTCTTTTATTCACTCATTAAGACCCAATAAGTTATATAAATCAGAGTAGTTTTCATGTCCTCAAGGAAGTAGTCAACAAGATTTTCACTTTCGATGCTGACGGAGTAGCACGTTAGTTCTTGTCCCAGAGTGTGCTGGTCTCGGTTTTCCAGAGATCCTCCTCCAAAAGGCTGCCCTTCTGGCACAGCTTGGAATGGGAACTCCTCCCTGGTACCAGCAGAGCACGGTGGTTCCCCAGCAGGCTCTGAATGCAGCCAGCTCAGGTGGCAAGGCACACACCTGTGTGCAGGTGCACTGGCACCCCCAGGCCCAGCCCCCAGGCTGGCAGAGGCCACCCCAACCCTTCTGCCCCCACTGCTCTTCAGAGGAAGCCACAAACCACCCTGGAGCTCCATGCCCAAGGCAGGGGCAATGACTGCATGTGACAGGTGTTAAACCAAATACTTTTGTATTTAATTATAGACAAATGCACAGGACTGCCAATGACAGTGAACTGAGGCATCAGCACTGTCATCTCCCTGCTTTAAACAGTGTCTAAAGCAACTTCTAAACAAGTACAACTTGGGATACTCATGTAGAACTGAAACTGTGATTGGTTTGCTTTACCTAGTACGAAGGGTTTCCAACACTTCAGGAACTTGTAGCGAGGCCCACGCTGCCATGTCCCACCTGTTCTCAGCAGCAGCTGCTTTGCTTTGGATACCAGGAATAGATTTTTGCCCAATAACAATGCAATCTCATTATCATAGTAACACACAAAAGCATTCTAGTCTTGCTCCTCTTCATCCCCATCCTCATCTTCATCCCCTTGATCTCCAGATTCAATATCATCTTCATCCTCAACCTGAAATGAAGAGAAGGTTTGTTATGAGCAGGAACACCTCTTGCTTGATCCAGCTAGTGGAAGGCAAGACAAATGCTGAGGGAGTGCAGGCCAGCTTATGGCTAACCCCACATTACCATGCCAGATCCATTAGTGTGTAATACATGCAACTGTCACGACATCACAGATTTTACTTCTCTGCTCAGGATGGCTGAGCACTGGGGACAAGGGCAGGGGTCATCTTTTATTGATGTCTGCCAGAACAAGGCAGGAAAGCAACTCTGGCACATCTAACAACCCTCTGTTCACAGGAAGGCCTCAGCAGAAGTGTCTGGATGAAGTCTGGCTGTCCCCAGCCTGCCCAGACTGCTCAGAGCCAGGAGCTCACTGGATCCATCCCGTCGCTCACCGGGAAGCCCAGATCCTTCAGTTTGATCTTCAGCGCCGAGATCTTCTGATCCTGGTCAGCCAACAGCACCAGGAGATCATCCTGCTCCTTCTTGGACTCTGCCACCTCTCGCTGCAGCTTGCTCTTCTCCTCCTGCAGGATAGCAACTGTGCTGCTGGAGGAGTCCAGGTGCTGCCTCAGAGACTCCTTCTCCTCAGAAAGGGCCTTCACTTGGCTCTGGCAACAGGGAGAATCCCACACCAAGTTACAACACAAACACAGGAACAGCTGTTTCCTAAAGGCACATTCCACACCTTCAACAGCTCCAACCCACTGAGTGCTCCCACACAGTTACACATCCTTACCCCAGCTATTACCAGCTTGGAGTAAAGCAGGGCCAAGGGTCCCAGTGGTTCCCTCCCAGTCAGACTGCACTGCCCATGGCAGAGTACAGCTGTTTCCCAGACTGTCCTCACCAACTCTTGCAAGGCAGACAAGAGCCACATTTCCCAAGTGAAAAATGGAGGAGCCATCCAGCTTCCCCTGTATGGCCTGAACACCAAGCATGCTGAGGAGACAAACCACTTGCACCTAAAGCCTTTGCCCCTGTAGAAGGCCTCCTAACTGAAGGCTGATTGTGCAGGGCTGGTTTTGGTGTTCACCCACTACCAACCTTCAGTTCTTTCATTTCCTGCTCCAGTCGTGCCTCCAATTCAGAGCTGGCTGCTGCCCTTGCACCACTGTCTGCCAGCACAGGATCTGCAGTTGTGTTCTGGGGACAAGGAATTCACTATCAGTGCCTCACAGAGCAACACAGAGGGTAAGACATTACACAATCGTTTTTTAAAGCCTCTTGTCTTTGTTCAGCAGAGCCAAGGTGTGGTCATTGCATACAGCCCATGCTGCAAGGCATGAGCAAACACAGCTGGTTTCTGGGGTCTCTGAACTCATGCACGTGGGCACACACAATAACACAGGGTGCAAAGCTCTGTTTCACAGAAGCCAGGCTAGGAACAGACTGTCAGGGTTTCTCCAAGGCACACCCTGTAACAGCCAACCCACTGATGCTTCTGAAGGGCCAAGGATGCTTTCATTAAACACCCAAATCTTGGTATGTGAGTACTGAGAACAGCCCTAGTGACACCTCAGCCAGCCCCTCCCAGTTATAACTCCCCTGACGTGGCAGCTCTGTCACCTACAGCTGCCACACAGCACAAATTCCACAGAGCTGCCTCTGCAGCTGTGCCACCCTGGAGCCAAAGCTCCAAGCGAGGCAGGCACAGGATGGCAGTGAGGTGGCACATGGGACAGCCAGACACACCTCTGCCTCATGAGCACACACAGCCAACACATGTGCAATGGCATCTCCCCTCAGAGCAGCTGACACTTGTGACTGGAGCAGTGTTCAAAGCCTTCCTCTGACCACCTGAACACTGAGCACTTGTTTGTCAGCTGTGTGAGGCCTGTGTTTGTCACCTGTTAGCTCTGCTGTGCAGTGTCTCTAACACTTCCACACTACTTGTTCAAGGTCTGCAGCTCAGTGTTCATTTCCTAAAGCTGTTTGCTGGTTTGGGGGACAGTCACCTTGACTGAGCCATTCCACAGGGCCTTCCTGGCTGCTCAGCTCAGTCCCCAGCCCAGAGAGGCTCTGCAGCCTCTGGGGGCTGCACAGACAGAGGCCCCTCCAGCTGACACTCTGCTTTCCCAGCTTTCCCTCAGCATCCTCCACTGCTTTCAGGAGGAACCATCCCCTCTGTGTACATGAAATCACAGCTGTCTCACAAGGCTGCTGCCTCTGCAGTGCAAGCTCTCACCACCCAACAGTTGGTATTTGTCTGTTTAAAACCACCCAGGAGCAGTGCCTGCACAGAGGGGCTTGTCTGGGTAACTCATCACTTGATTTACAGCACTGCTAGAACCACTTGCTGATGTGTATTCTTAAACCAGCTTGGCTTAGGCCAGCAGCTGCAGACACTGGGAGCAGCAAGGCAGGTCTTGAAGATTTAGTCCCCAGAAATAACAGAAGCAACTTCTTCACTGGTACCATTACTTGCAGCTTTTGATTCTCCATCTGAAGCTTGGAGATTTCTGCAGACTGTAGCTGTATCTGGCTCCTGAGCATTTCTAATTCCTTTGGGAAACAGAGACAAAAATTCAGGTTAATTTGGTAAATCAAATCCAGGGCTACCAGACTAACTGCTTCCCACCAGGCAGTGTGAGAGGGAAGCTGCCTCCCTCTCAATGGGAGCACAGCAACCATTTCTCCAGGAGACCAAACTAGACAGCAACACACCCCATTTCTTACCCTGCTCCTACAAACCCTTTGCTCTGGAATGCCCACCCAAGGCAGTTGTCTGAGCTTCAATCTAAACTACCAGGGTGTTTCACACCACTGACACTCCCCTGAGCATCCTCTGTCCTGAGTGCAGAAACCCCTGGGACTGACTAACCCAGGGATCAGTTCTGTGCCCACAGACACTCTGCCAGCTATGCTTTTGAGAAGTTGCTCCCTTACATTACTGGATCTGCAGTTATTTCAATACTTGGGCTGTGCTGGACATCTAATACGTGGAACAAACATGCTCTGCAAGCCTGACAAGTCAGGTCAAGTGTCTTCTGCTGGCTCAAATCTAAGTGAAAACAACTGACTCTTTCTTTGGATGCATAATCTTGATGCTCCAAGATCAGGACCATCAAGACGAAGGTGGCTGATGAAAAGCAGCAACACATTCAGGAATCAGTGCTCCTCCCTCAAGCAGGACAAAGCTCCCTCCCCATCCCAAGCCACCCCTGCTCAGCCCAGCTTGGCTGAAACGCCACCAGCTCACCTTCTGGAGCTCACTACTGTGCTCCAGGCCACCAGATTTGCTGGTCTGTGAAGACTGCTCTGTGGTTCCCATTTCCAGCTGGGGAGAATTCTGTAAGAGCAACACAAAAATCAGCCTGAGAACTACAAACCAAAACACAGTCATGTTGTCAAAAAGAAATACACTAAAGCCACTGATTCCAAGGGTCCACAAACTCCTCATGCCAGCAGTGTGAAGCAGCAAAGGCTCTCTCAAGCCATGCCCACCACATTCCCTGTTTCCAGCATGGAATTAGTCAGGATGGCTTGGCTGCCACCACAGGGGCACGTGCCCAGCTCCAGGCAAGATGCTCCGAGCCAGGGACTGCCAGCTGGACTGAGTTCTGCTGAGACAGCACTTACCAGCTTTTCTATCACAGAATCCTTTTCCCTCAGCTGCCCTTGCAGCAGTTCATGCTTGTTTTTCCACTCTTCCAGCTCCTCTCTCAGCTTGCTCACTTCTTCTGTCTGGATGCCATTCATCTGGAAGGTGTCGCTGTGGGAATTGTGATGCTGCGTGTCCTTTCCTGAGCAAAAGGGGGTTACAGCAAAGGTCAAACCAACACCATCTCAGGTTGGCTTCCAACACACCACCTGCTGTCCTTCTGCCTCACAGGGCAACACAAGCCATTCTGGCTCAGGGAGCCAAGCACAGTACTCAAGAATTCTCCAGGTACAATCAAGGCACATAATAAAGAGCTCTCATGTGCCATTCCTTCGGGTATTGATGCTGCTTCAGGCATTCACCCCATCCAGAGTAAGGCCATGACAAATTCTGTAGAGGGAAGATAACTGATTCCTTACATGTTTTTAATCACAAATAATTGATAAGTTTTTTTAAATAATGTCATAGCCAACTTATCAGGCATTTTGACCATGGAACCAGCTGGACCATCCTGCCCTGGTGCAAACACAGGTAGCAATTTCTGCAGGGGCAGCCCCAGGCCTCCCCTCACACTCCTGCCCTGGTGCCACCTTCCCTGCCTCATGCTCTCATTCCAGATCCCACTCCAGCACACTCTGAATGTGGCCCTCATGGTCCTGTTCTGCACCTGGACAGGCAGTGGCTGGGCTGGATTAACTGGAGCCACAGCAGCTCCTGGTGGGCACAGCTCCCCAAGCCCACAGAGCTGCTGCAGCCCTGCTGCACTGCCAGCAGCCACAGCACATCCTGGCACAAGGCAGATTTTGGCTACTGGTTTGTTACCCTTGCTGAAGCCCACCTAGCTGCACTTTGAGCAGGTTGTACTGGTCCTTGTGCTGCTGGATCTGGGACACCTGCTGCGTGACAGTCGCCTGGAGCTGCTCATTCTGGGATGTCAAAGTGCTGACCCGCTGCTTCAGTTCTTCAAGCTCCTGGTCCTGTGAAAGGGAAAACAGCACTTGGAGCCAAAAGCAGTTGTACAAACAATGCTGCCAGGAAGGTGAATAAAGACAGAAAAGCCTTAACATGACCTGCACTTGTTTAGTCCCTTCCAGGAGCTGCAAAGAAGTTGTGGTAACTGCAGACATGACGTGTCCAGTAAAGCCTCCTGCTGGTTCACAAGTGCCCTCAGTCCCTCATGAACCCCAGAGCCTGGTCCCAAACTCAACACCTGCTTTCAGTTTATTTCCTTTGCTGCTCTGCTTCTCAATCTAAGCTGCAGCAACCACACAACTGAACCACTGGGAAAAAGGTTTTGGAGGTGCCCCCACAGTGGGCCCAACACACACACCACACCAAACCATTTCTTCCTTCAGCCCCATTTCATCTGCCAGCTTTCCAAAGGAGAGAGCACAGGACTAAGAACTGCATCTCTGAGGGGCTGCAAGTTCTCCAGTGACTCATCTGAGAGCAAACACTGCAACACAGAAAGAGCAGAGGTACCCCAAGAAAAAGAGAAAGTCAACTTACACAATATTGCCAACACTGCCATTTGAGTTAAACCTACACACAGGTGTGTTTGTAAGTGTTTCTGCACCCCTGCATTCCTTGGTACTTGTTTCAGAACAGGGGGTATCACACTGCACTGCAGTGCCTCTGAAAGGCAAAACCAAGAGCTTGTAAAGGCACCTGTGCAGGGTAACTCCCTCTTACCTGCTCCCTAATGACTTTTTTGTAGTGAGTCACAATGTTGTCATGCTGTTCCAGTGTCTTCTTGACCTCCTCCTCCTTTTTATCTTCCTCACTGGACTTGTAAATAGCTTTACTTATGACACCTGTCAAAAACAGTCCTGGTCACTTAGAGCCCAGCTCACTTTTTTGGGTCCTCAGAACAGTCCCACAAACTCACAGTTTGAGTTCATGGCTTGACAAACTCAACCTGCACATTGAGCAAGCAGAGGTTCAACAGGAAGAGGCAAGTATTTCATTGCAGGGTTTGCACACTGACTGCTTTACTGTGTCAGAGCAGTAAATGGGGCTTTGAGTCCTCCCCCTCAGCAAAGCCCTACTGCAGCCCAAGTGGTGCTACAGTAAGAGCAAGACTTGGAACTGCAAGGCCAACAGGCAGATTAACTGCCTGGGCAAGCCACATTTACAGCTGCTGCTTTTAAGGCTTTCTCCTGCTCTAGTCTGAACTGTAAATACCAATAAACAGGACATCAGTTACACCTTCAGCACAAGGACAACCTGTCTATTCAGTGAGGGAAACCACTACAGAAGTGTCCATCATATCCCAGTGAGGCAGGAAATTCAGTGTCCATGTGTTTTCTCAATGAAATAGTCAGGAACAGCCAACAGCTGGGTTGGTACTCCCACAAATCAAGCCTTGATGCTCATCATATGTGCTCAGCCCCTGAGTTTCCACATGAGCACAGGTAAACACCTCTTGGCCAGTGTGGTAACTCCCAGGACATCACCTAACAACATCAGGTAATCCAGTTCAAGCATTTTTACCAGCACTTGAACTGCAAGCTCAGGTACAGGATGGCTCCCAGCTATTACTGCAGCCTTTTGGTGCCATCACACTACTTTGAGGGTGGTTACACTCAGCACACTGGGTAGGCACCAGCTCATCACAAACACCACAGGAACCAGCACAGCATCTCACCTTCCAGTTCCTTCACCAGCTTGGTGAACTCATGGTCAAACATCATGTGGTCTGGGCTGGAGAAACTGGGCTGTGGCTTCTGGGCAGCTCTGGAGTAAAGTTCATGTTTGCTGATGAAGCCAAGCTTCTCAATGAAGTTCTCCCTGCCAATCCTCTTCTCAATCAGCTGCTTCAGCTTCTCTCTAAAAGCCAGAGACAAATCAATCACAGTGCATCAACTGAGAAGAAACAAACCCATCCTTCCCTCCAGACAGGCTTTGCAGCTGCAACCCCTGCCTGTCTCATCTTACCCCCGCTGCCCTGTCCCAGTACAATCCTCTCAAACCACCACCTGCCATGCCCAGAACCCCTCCCTGCAGTCCTCATTCCTACCCCATACTTACTTCCTGTAATTCTCCAGGGAATTGTCATTGTAGTAGATGGAGATGCCAAGCAGAAGTGCACACAGGCCTTGGACGAGCTGCTCCTCCTCTCCCAGGTTCTCAGCTATCTGCCCTGTGAGCTACAGCTCTTGTTAAGGGTACTAGAGATGTTTCAGCATCACACCACGTGCAGAGTGTTTCTCCCTGCACACATTCCCACTTATTTCCACATGTGAGGTCAAGCTTGATGAGGCATTAGACAACAGAGCTGATAAAACCCTTGCAAAGTTCACTCCTGCTTTGAAGGGTTTGGGTAATCAGTGGTTTCCCTGAAGTTTCTCTTTTCAGTAACTGTTTAACCCAAGAGATTGAGTGGTTTCAGAACACACTTGCAGTGTAGATAAGGTGACAGTTTAGCGTTGGACTTGAGTGATTTTTTTCCTGAAAAGCAGGCACAGAATTTCTTGTTTAACAGAAGCATGAAGCACTCCTGTGCCTCTTGAGTGTGAGCTGAATTCACACTGAAACACCACCAGGCCTGCTGCAGTACCCCCACTGGGCTGGCCAGCTGAGTGGCTGGAATGTGCCTGCCCCAGACAGGGCATGGCAGCACAAGGCTGGCTCTGTCTGTTGGCCCAGTGCATTTCCCTCCATGTCATGCAGAACCTGACCCAGACCAACCTCTGACCTGAACATGAATAACCCAAGCAGTGCCCAGGCAGGGGGCTGTGCCCACCAGCAGTCAAGGATACAAAAGGCACATTGGCTGGGTTGTGCAGGAAGTGGGTGACAGCAATGGAGCAGTTGCTCAGCCAAGTGCACAGCAACATCAGGAGTCCAACCCTGGTCTGCACTTTGCTGCCCTGCAGAGAACAAAACCCCCATCATCACCTTTGCACAGGGCATGGCCAGAGCACCAACACCAAGCTGTGCTGGCTCACAACTCACCTCAGCATTTCAAACACAACTCGTGTCTTTGAGAACACCCACTCTTTAGCAGTACTGCAAACAGCTTCAGTGCTTGGATCAAGCAAAGATGAAACCATTCACACTGAACTGTTTCCAGAGCACACCAGCAAGCAACACAGATGTGAAACATGACTCAAGGCAAGTTAGCACCAATATAAACCCATGGCACATTAGTTCTGCATTTGTCATTAATACAAGGGTGACATGAAGGAACACACACACAACCCCTGTCAAGAAGGAACAAGGGAAGGTGTACATTAGTCTGTAAGGATTCCCTGGAAGAGATGCATCACCAGCACTTGCTCTGCTGACTAAACACTGCCAGGTGTTCCCAGTATGTTCCAGGGAAAGATAGTACTGAGTGGCTTTCAGGTCAGACAGCAATGCTAACTGCAGTATTTTATTCCTGTTCACTTGAGAAAATTAGGTTTAGTCTCCAAACTGATTGTGTCAATTCTGTCTCTGCTGCAGGTTTTGGGCCCAGCTGTGCTAACACAGGCACCCACCTCTTCCAACAGCTGATCTCCAGATGGAAGCAAAGTGCTCCCTCACTCCCATTTACGGATACTGGCTCTGACTGCCCCAGCACCATCAACCAGTCCATACTGGGAGAACCCCTGGAACAGGCAGTGCTGCCCTGCAGCACGTGGGCACACCTCAAGCTGCTTCAGAACACTGGTACCAGTGTCCCTTAACTCAGACCATGGAATCACTTGTGCTCGTGCAACCCAGCACTTCCAGCCCTTGTTTTAGGCTGGAAGCAGCTGCAGACCACATTTATCCTCATGCACTGCTTCCTGTTCTCAGGGCAAATGGATGTGTTCTGCCCAAGGACCTGGACAGTCCAAACAACAGCTGTTTTCTGCACACACCATGGCAGCACCTGCTCTGAGGGGTGCAGCTCTCCATGGCTGCTGTTTCAGGCCAGGTAACACCACAGCTGTGACCAACAGGGCCAGGGAACCAGCTCCACAGCAGCAACACATTTTGTGCTTCAGTCAGCAGCCTGGAAGTCAGAGCATCCCTCAGGGGTCCTTTGAGGCCCAGCAGAGCCAAGGTTAAAGCACCTGCTGGTAAGTAGAACACAGCGAGTGTCTGAGAGGCAGTTAAACAGTTTTCCTTCCAGCAGCCAGGACACCAGCAGTGTGTTCCCACTGGAGATGGTGGCCAGCTGTTTGCCTCAGGCCACTCAGAAAACACTCTTTCCAGCAGTTGAGTTGTCCTGACACACGAGCAGGTGGTCCCTGAGTCCCCCCACTGCAAGGAAAGCACCCGTGCTGCCCCAGACCTGTATCCCAATCCCACAGTTGTGTGGAGCACCCCAGAGAATCCCCTGGAGACACAAGGAGTTGGTTATGCCAGGGAAAACCCAAACCCACTGCAACACAAAGCTGTGAGTGGAAACACATAAAAAAGCTGTTAAAGAAAACCTCCCCAGCAAACCCCAGGCAAGAGGGAAAGGCCTGATTTTGGCAAGGAAATGCCCAAGCTGGGCCAAAAAATACATACCCGTCTGTCGATCTTATCACCCTGCAAGTTACACACACATTACTGGAGAGCCTTCAAGTGCAGCACAGGTCAGAAACACCCCCAGCCTTGAGGCCCTTCCATTACTTGGGACTGCAGAGCCAAAAGCAGCTCTACTCACTCAAATTTACCATACACAAAAATGCCAGGAGAAGGATAAAAGTGAGCAGGGGCTGTTTTCAGCTAAGGCAGCTGACAGAAGTCACAGGAAGGGATTCAAAATTCCAGCCATCACTCTCACTTGCAGCCAAGTCTAATTACCCCCAGAATAATGAAGTCCTTACTATTACATGTGCTTTTCCCCCAGGTGGCTGAGGCAGAGGGGAATGTCACCAGGAGGCACAGGCTAGGGGGGAACTTTATGTGCCAGGCATTAACATGCTGAACAAGTTCAAAAAAAGCTTTTAGCTTTTCAAAGCCAACAATCAACACATGAGAACCTGCAGTTTTCTTGATGTTTCCAGTTAGCAGGTCCAGGCTCAACACCAAACTTCTTGAGCAAAAAACCCTCATGACAGGGGATCCTGCCAACTGGCCTTATCTTTTAAGCCAAGCTTAGGGCCTGGATGCTTCAGGGCATCTGAGAGCAGGCAGCAGCTGATGGCAAAGCAGGCCTGGCTGCTGCTGTCTGCCCCTGGAGCACAGAGTGCTTCAGGCAAAGCTGCACAGCCCTGTGCAGAGGAGGCCGTGGGGAGCAGCCCCGGGCACAGCCCTACCTGGGACAGGATGTTGGTGCACTGCTGCAGCAGCGACACCGGCAGGTTCCCGATGCTGGTGGCCAGCTGCACCCGCAGCAGCTGCTCCTTCAGGGTGGCATTCTCCTGCAGGGCATGGGCCAGGGCCACGGCAGCACACCAGTTGGACAGGGAATCCGTGGAGAAGAGGCCCCCGCAGAGCAGCTGGCCCGCCGAGACCGAGTTTCCTGTGGCTACCAGGAGCAAAGGGTTACAATGAGCCACAGAAACAGCCCAGGACTGAGGCAGCACACAGTTAACACACAGGGGGAAAGGCATCACACTAGGGATGCTTTACAGCAACCCCAGGCCAGACTGCCCTGCCTGGAGCAGAGCCTGGCCAGCAGGCAGGAATGCACCCAGCACAGCTGGTGCAGCATCAGTGCCAGCTCAGGGCCCTGCCCACAGCCTGCCCTGCCCACAGCCTGCCCTGCCCACAGCCTGCCCTGCCCTGCCCTGCCTGCCCTGCCCTGCCCACAGCCTGCCCTGCCCTGCCCTGCCTGCCCTGCCCTGCCCCGCCTGCCCTGCCCACAGCCTGCCCTGCCCACAGCCTGCCCTGCCCTGCCTGCCCTGCCCACAGCCTGCCCTGCCCTGCCCACAGCCTGCCCTGCCCTGCCCTGCCCACAGCCTGCCCTGCCCACAGCCTGCCCTGCCCTGCCCACAGCCTGCCCTGCCCTGCCTGCCCTGCCCTGCCCACAGCCTGCCCTGCCCTGCCCACAGCCTGCCCTGCCCACAGCCTGCCCTGCCCTGCCCACAGCCTGCCCTGCCCTGCCCACAGCCTGCCCTGCCCTGCCCTGCCCTGCCCCACCTGCCCTGCCCGCCCTACCGTCGATGGTGGATGGCAGCAGCGTGGACACGATCTCGCCCTGGCCCTTGTGGTTCTTGTAGAGGAAGCACTGGAAGCAGTAGAGCACGGCACAGCGCAGCACGAAGGGCTGCCTCTCGTTCACCATGGACATGAGCAGCACCACGATGGCAGGCCTGGGGCACAGGGACAGTCATCAGCACACAGCTGGGAACCAGCACAGCCACAGCTACACAACCATCTGGGGCCTGTTCTCCAGGGAAGGAAGGCATCTTGGCCTACCACTGCATCAATTACCACTTCAAACAATGGCAGTGAAGTCCAAGGGGCTACTCAGAAGTTTTTCAGCTACTTAGAACACAGACCAGCAGATTGTTAACCATCTTCCTTGTCTCCAAGGACTCTTCTAGACTGTCCTCTGGCTGGCAGGGGCAGTTTGTCCCAATCTGGGAATGTCTCAGCTGTTGCTCATTCACTTTTCAGTGACACAGCACAGCAGTTCTAGCCCTCATTTCTGTGCAAACACCTGACACCTTCCTGCTGTGTCCAACACACCCCACCTGAACTTCAAAGTGTTGCCTCAGATTGTAATTCCAACTCTTAATTGCAACAACCCTTTGGATTAGACTGTCCTGGCCCACACCAACACGCTACTAACAGAGTTAAACACTTCTTGCTCTACCTTGGTGGATTAGAAGGTGCATTTACAGAGGCAAAGTAGTCCTGGTTGGTCTGGCATCCTCGGATCACCTCTGATACAGTATTAATGGTCTGGGGAAAGGGCATTGAGAAAAGTTAGAGACATCTTCCCATGGGAGCCATAATGCACCCCATACACCACTTGGTTATTCAGCCTGGCCCTGACAGCTCTGTATGTACAGGCACACACCAAGTCTCAGCACAGGCTCTCAGAAAACCACTGCACGTGAAATCAAAGCATTTTCCAGCTGTGAAACACTGAGCTGAGGCTGAGGGGCAAAAAGGCTCAGGTGGCTCTGCCACACCCAGTCAGCTCCAACTTAATGTGCTGTCCCAGCTCAGTTTTGCTAAGCCAGCCAGTTCAACTGGACACTTCCTTGAAGTGAAAAAGTGAAACCTTTCAAGAAACAAAGAACTGCAATAGAGTAACCAGCCCACATTCAATCCAAGCACATCCTTTTATCAAGGGGAAAATATCTCATCCTACACAGCTGACAGGGCCTTCTAGAACCTAAAATTCCCCATCACTGGAAGCCTGCCAATTAAGAATACTTGAAGACTCACACAAAAGAAAACAATAAAACCTCCACCCCCAAAATGAGGAAAAATCAATTCAGCTGCTCTGGGATATGCTGAAATCCAACAGAAAAAGTAAGCAAATCCCAGTCCTTTGTGGCTGCAGAGCAGTGTGACCCCCCACTGATGCTGCCCACACAGGGAGCCATCTCTGGCATCTGAAACACTTGCTTAGCCAATACCCAGCTTGTCTCTGCAGCCACTGGCTGTCCCTGCAGAGTGCTGTTGGCCCCCTTGGGAGCCCCAGCCCAGCAGCCCCTGCCCCTCTTACCTCTGTCAGGATGTCAGCAGGGACCCCCGTGGCCATGAGGATGGTGCAGAGCTGCTGTAAGAGCCCACAGTGGAACATGGCCTTCTGGCAGCTGCTGGTGGCACCAGGAGGGTTGGTGGGGGACACCAGCACCCGCACCAGCTGCAAAACAGGGAAACATTCCCATGTGAAGAGAGCCCAAGACGTTCTGAAACACAATGACAAGCTCAGGGGAGGTTAAACCATGACAGAGAGTTGCCCCTCAGCATGGAGATCAGAGGAAGGCAGGCTGTTCATCTCACTGCTCCCCAGGGCTGCTTCATTCTGGGTTTCACACAGGGGCATTCCTCACACAGAACACCCTGGTGATGTTCTGATGCCCAGGCTGCATGAGGGGTGTGATGCACCAGCCACTCCAGGCTCTCCTTGCCCAGCGCTCGTGCTGGAAGCAGCACAGCCCACCAGCTCTGCCAGCTGACTCTGGGCTGAAGGGGGCACGTGGATGGCACAGCTGTGCCATGGCACTGCTCACCACCAGGGAGCTGGCACAGTGCTGGCACTCAGGAGTTCAGGGAGGGCTGTACCTGCAGCATCAGGTGAAGGTTGGTGACTTTCTGGGCAGACCACCCGCAGTTGTCATCTCCCACCTCAAACCAAGGCTTCATCCTCTGGATGTAGGAACCCTCCTTGAAGAAGTTCTGATTGGAGTTGTTATTCTTCAGCAAGTTTTGTAAGAGCAGGAGACAGTCCTCCACTACTATTCCTGATGAGAGTTAAAAAAAAGAAAAAAAATCAAAGTACAAGTCAAAAGATGGAAACAAACTAGTTCCTCCTGCAGGTGGAACAGAGCACACACATTCTGAGCTCTTCATATTTAACCCATCAGGTTTGGACCGAGAACTGTGAGCCTCAGAAATGAAGAGAATAATCAAAGGACCCTGAATCAAACACCTAGATGTTGAACCAGCATGTTTCCAAGGAAATCAGAGCTGTGCTTCCACCAGCACAGAGCAAAGTTCCAAAGCATAAACAGCTCATTAGTCAAGTGGGTAGGAATGAGAAAAGCCTCAAACAAAACCTCACCATCACTTTGTGTCAGAAGTTCACCTACTTCTGTCAGACTACACTGTCTCCATCACATGCACTCAAATGAGGTTCCCTCTGAACTGAATTGTGATTCCAGGACAGCAGTTCCTTCCTGGGTTACACATTCCTTCTCTTCAGCCACTGGCTACATCTTCAACTCACTGCAAAGCTAATTTTAGTTTTTGGGTTACCCTCAGATAAAGTCCCTCCTCTCAGAGGAACAGATATGTCAGAGGGGGGGAGCAGAGAAGTCTGAGCACCTGGGAATTTACATGCCAAGTCTCCTGAAATTATTAACTGCCTAAAAATAGCAGCTTTAGACCAAAGGCTTGCTTAATATTTCCATGCCAACATACCTGGAGTAACTGAGCTGGGAGAGAAGCATTAGCTGCTCCTGCAGCCCAGAAAAAGGTCATGAACAGCAGCCTGTCATGTTACTGAAATCAACTGTGTAGTACACTACAACTGATGGCAAACTCAGCCTGTGCTGCTTGTAAAAAAAGAGCCCCTAGTGCTGCACTATTTTTGCTCATACTTTTTCACCCTTTTTCCCCTCCCAACAGGTAAATCCCTTGGCCAGGAGCTGAGCAGAGGAGTGAAGTTATGAGAGCAGCTGAAGGAGCTCAGCGAGCTGTTGCTTCCAGGCACTCAGAGCACGCAGGGACCTCGAGGGGAATGCAGACACTGAGCTCTGTAAGTGACAAATGCAGCACACACCCCCACCTGACACTGCCACTCCAGCACACACTGCCAGGCCTGAGGCAGGCACCAACACAGCACCTCCTGCCCACGGGCTCGGAGAGGTTAACTCAGGGTTAACCAGAAGGCTCTGCTGCTTGCTCATCTGGTTTGGCTTGGTTTGTTACACCCCCTCTAAGTTTTGATCCTGCTGTGGCAAGGCCTGCAAACATCACCTTTAGCTGGTGCCAACATCAGGGGTCAGACTTTACTGTACCTCCATCACTGTTTCCTTCCTCTGTTATGATGTCCAGAAGTCTCTCAAAGGCATTTTCAAAGGCAACAATTTTCTGTATGGCTGCATTGCTTTTGGTCAGTTGCTGTAACAACAGGACTCCCTGGACAGGAGGGGGAGAGAAGAAGTTAAACTCGGGTTTTGCACAACTGCATTGCTGTTCCCCAGTCACAACTCTCAGAAGGATGCTGAATGAACAGCACAATCCTCAGCCAGGAGCACAGGACTGGGCTCCATGCCCTGCACCTCAGCACATCCACAAACCCCACCACGGGCACCAGGCAGGGGTCCCGTGTGCCTCACACAGAGGATGCCAAGAGGCCCCAGAGAACTGAGGGGTAAGTTCCTTCTGTACTTACATCATTCCTTATAACCTCCCTGGAGTCTGCCAGTAAATCCATCAGTCTGGAAACACCTGCAACAAACACATTTTATTTAAAATAGCATTAAAGGGTGCAGCTTTTTTGGCTGAAGGTCTCCCAGACCCCTCACTCAAGGCTCCTCTGCAATGCCTGCTGAGGCTCCAGCCCCACTTGATAGCAGGGACCTCAAGCACTCACCCATGGGGCTGACCAGAATGATCTGCTGCACTTGAGGCCCCTGCTGCTTCAGCAGGGAGGTGAGCAGCTTCACTGCAGGCCAGCGGACGTGGAAATCAAACTCCTGCAGGAGGGACAGCAGAGCTTCAGGGACACAGCCCTGGCACTGAGCTCACACACACTGCCAGGGGCTCCCAGCCCTCAGCACTGAGCTCACACACACTGCCAGGGGCTCCCAGCCCTCAGCACTGAGCTCACACACACTGCCAGGGGCTCCCAGCCCTGGAACTGAGCTCACACACACTGCCAGGGGCTCCCAGCCCTGGGACTGAGCTCACACACAGTGCCAGGGGCTCCCAGCCCTCAGCACTGAGCTCACACACACTGCCAGGGGCTCCCAGCCCTGGAACTGAGCTCACACACACTGCCAGGGGCTCCCAGCCCTGGCACTGAGCTCACACACACTGCCAGGGGCTCCCAGCCCTCAGCACTGAGCTCACACACACTGCCAGGGGCTCCCAGCCCTCAGCACTGAGCTCACACACACTGCCAGGGGCTCCCAGCCCTGGGACTGAGCTCACACACACTGCCAGGGGCTCCCAGCCCTCAGGACACACTGCCAGAGGCTCCCAGCCCTGGGACTGAGCTCACACACACTGCCAGGGACTCCCAGCCCTCAGCACTGAGCTCACACACACTGCCAGGGGCTCCCAGCCCTGGGACTGAGCTCACACACAGTGCCAGGGGCTCCCAGCCCTCAGCACTGAGCTCACACACACTGCCAGGGGCTCCCAGCCCTGGGACTGAGCTCACACACACTGCCAGGGGCTCCCAGCCCTGGCACTGAGCTCACACACACTGCCAGGGACTCCCAGCCCTCAGCACTGAGCTCACACACACTGCCAGGGGCTCCCAGCCCTGGCACTGAGCTCACACACACTGCCAGGGGCTCCCAGCCCTGGCACTGAGCTCACACACACTGCCAGGGGCTCCCAGCCCGCAGCACTGAGCTCACACACACTGCCAGGGACTCCCAGCCCTCAGCACTGAGCTCACACACACTGCCAGGGACTCCCAGCCCTCAGCACTGAGCTCACACACACTGCCAGGGACTCCCAGCCCTCAGCACTGAGCTCACACACACTGCCAGGGACTCCCAGCCCTCAGCACTGAGCTCACACACACTGCCAGGGGCTCCCAGCCCTGGGACTGAGCTCACACACACTGCCAGGAGCTCCCAGCCCGCAGCACTGAGCTCACACACACTGCCAGGGGCTCCCAGCCCTGGGACTGAGCTCACACACACTGCCAGGAGCTCCCAGCCCTCAGCACTGAGCTCACACACACTGCCAGGGGCTCCCAGCCCTGGGACTGAGCTCACACACACTGCCAGGAGCTCCCAGCCCTCAGCACTGAGCTCACACACACTGCCAGGGGCTCCCAGGCCTGGCACTGAGCTCACACACACTGCCAGGGGCTCCCAGCCCTCAGCACTGAGCTCACACACACTGCCAGGGGCTCCCAGGCCTGGCACTGAGCTCACACACACTGCCAGGGGCTCCCAGCCCTGGGACTGAGCTCACACACACTGCCAGGGGCTCCCAGCCCTGGGACTGAGCTCACACACACTGCCAGGGGCTCCCAGCCCTCAGCACTGAGCTCACACACACTGCCAGGGGCTCCCAGCCCTGGGACTGAGCTCACACACACAGCCAGGGGCTCCCAGCCCTGGCACTGAGCTCACACACACTGCCAGGGGCTCCCAGGCCTGGCACTGAGCTCACACACACTGCCAGGAGCTCCCAGCCCTCAGCACTGAGCTCACACACACTGCCAGGGCCTCCCAGCCCTGGGACTGAGCTCACACACACTGCCAGGGGCTCCCAGCCCTGGGACTGAGCTCACACACACTGCCAGGAGCTCCCAGCCCTGGCACTGAGCTCACACACACTGCCAGGGGCTCCCAGCCCTGGGACTGAGCTCACACACACTGCCAGGGACTCCCAGCCCTCAGCACTGAGCTCACACACACTGCCAGGGGCTCCCATTCCTGGGACTGAGCTCACACACACTGCCAGGGGCTCCCAGCCCTGGGACTGAGCTCACACACACTGCCAGGGGCTCCCAGCCCTCAGCACTGAGCTCACACACACTGCCAGGGGCTCCCATTCCTGGGACTGAGCTCACACACACTGCCAGGGGCTCCCAGCCCTGGGACTGAGCTCACACACACTGCCAGGGGCTCCCAGCCCTGGGACTGAGCTCACACACACTGCCAGGGACTCCCAGCCCTGGCACTGAGCTCACACACACTGCCAGGGGCTCCCAGCCCTGGGACTGAGCTCACACACACTGCCAGGGACTCCCAGCCCTCAGCACTGAGCTCACACACACTGCCAGGAGCTCCCAGCCCTGGGACTGAGCTCACACACACTACCAGGGGCTCCCAGCCCTGGCACTGAGCTCACACACACTGCCAGGGGCTCCCAGCCCTCAGGACACGCTGACAGGGGCTCAGCACTGACAGCCTAACATGGGACCCACGTGGGAAAAGGACAATATCACATTGCAGCTGGACTGCCAATTAAAAGCAAGTATTTGTGTTGGTCTCTTCAAGCACAATCACACTTAGAGTTTAGGAACACAAGTTTTAACAGCTGCAAGTGAAGAGGCAGTCCTTGAGGATAAACCCATTGGAAAGGGAGTTAAACATACCCTGCTGCAGGAGAGCAGTCACACTTTCCTCTTGAACTGCACCTCAGACATTACTGCCTCATGATTATTTAATGATTACCCAAAAATTCTCCCTGCACAAGTCCCACAGCCCTCACATCTGGCACAGCCCTCTCTGGCAGGGCAAAGCCATGGCCCTCTCCATCCAGCTGTGCCACCTTACTCACCTCCACCAGAGTCAACAGCAGAGTGACATTGTCCTGCTGTTTAATGAAAATCTCTGTGAACTGACTGCCCAAATCATCCACTTGCTTGGCTGAGTTTTCTTCTGGAAGAATAAAAAACAGCATATTACAACACCACTGGAACAACTTGAGCAGCTGTGACTTTTATTCTTACTAAAATAAGGCCAGGGGTGACCAAAAGATTTTGAGTCACTGCTATAAAGTTAATGGAATTATTTTCAGAACTAACCCCAAACCAGGGTGTGCACAGAACAAACTCCCTGCATTACTATTCCAGCTATAATTTTGGCTCTCAGAGCAGCACATGCCCATCCCCATGCAGCCCAGCTGATCCAGGAGAGCAGCTCCCCACGAGGACCAGGCACTGACAAAGGCACAGCACACCTCACACCACTCTGCAGGAACAGAAAACAGAGGCAGAAGGATCCCACCAAGTGACAAAAACACACATCTCTGCACTGCTGCTGCTTTCCCAGGCTGAGGGACAATTTACATAACTGCCCCACAAAGCAGTGGCATGGAGGCCCTGCTGCCTGGCAGAGTTAGGCAATGTCAGCTGAAAGACTCAGCCACAGCAATCCTAAATCCAAGGGAAAGGGCCTTTTCAATAATAGGAATGAACAGAAAATGAACAGTAAAGCCAGGGAATTTCTGACTCAATCCAGAAGTCTTAGGATTTCCCTCCCAACTGAAGGGCAGATTTACAGCCTCACCAAGGACACACTCACCAACTGTTACCAGCTGAGCAGCTGTAAAAAGGGTCAAAGCCCACACAGCATGGCCAGGCTCTGCACCTTGCTGGGGTATGGCAAACAGAAACCAAAAGACTGGCACAGAAATCTGGTGTCAGCAACATGATTTCCATTCAGTGACCCTGATTCAAGCTGCTGGCCATGGTGATTCACTGCAGGGGATCAGCAGCATCTACTTGTTAAGGATCTCCAGTGCAGCACAAGTGCTTTGTCTGGCCTTGCAGGCAGAGGGCTGGTCACTGCCCCTGGCACACAGCTCCCCTTCAGCCTCCCAGACCCCACAAGAGGCACAGAGAGGCAGCAACACTCGCCAAGTTTGTAGCTGCAAAAAGAGTAAAATGCTACAAAAAATGGTAGAAGACAGGCTGTGTGCAAGAATAACTAGCCTGGGCATGGAGCACCCAGCACAATGGAAGTCCCACAGTGAGCTCTCCGAGGGTCTCAGCAAGTCTGGGTCACTCCTGCTTTACAGAAATGAAAATAAAGACTCCACACAAGCCGAGCTTCTGCACTTGCTACTGCAGAGTAGAGGCAACTCAGCTGGGAATCAGCCATACCTGGACTGCACACACTGTATTTGCTGCAAGCCAAGGGCCCCAAACCCTAAACATCTGCCTTGTAAAATTAAGTCCAAATATCTCACTTTGTCTTTTCCATGAGCTGTGACTGAACATCTTGTCCTTCCCCCAAGCCCAGCAAGTGTTTCAGCTCTGCATCCCAGCTGTTGTCCTTGCACAGGCTGCAGGTGCCAAGGCAAAACCTGAGCAGCACACACAGCTTGCACAGCCTCCTGCAGCTTTGCTGGAGCCCCTATTTATCTACTTCAGGATTCTTCTGGGAAAGGGCCACATCACCTTTTTGGTCTCTCAACCCTTGCTCTTTCCTCTAAGTATTTATTCTACTAGGACTGCAGAAAAGGGGGAGCTGGACAAAACCAGGCAAATGGAAGCTGCACCTTACATGGATACACAGCAGCCTTCTAGCCAGAATTGCTCTCTGAATCTACACATTCCCAGGTTCTCTCAAGTAAAAGAAAGATTTCCATCTATTAGATCAGCTCTTAGCAATTCACTACCAAGCAGCACAGCAAACTAGAGTTTAGTCTTAAAATAAACAGGTGAAGTGCATTTTGATAAAATCAGTTTAAAAAGGAGAATGTGAAAAGAATTAGTGGTGACTTGGACTAAAGTGGACACTACTGGAACATGCATTGCTTAAAACAGACACTGTTAGGATGCTGGTGTGCAGCTCATGCAGTTGTGTCCAGCCCCAGGGCCTCCTGCAAACACCCAGACCTCAGCCCACTGACATCCCCCCAGTCCTGCAGCTGCACCTGTGGGACAGCCCCAGCCAGACCTCAACATGCAGCCTCTGCAGACCTGCTGGCATCCAGCATGCAGGTCTCAGGAGAAATCCAATTGGAAGCACACTTGAGCTCCAAGGAATAAGCACAGAGAGGGCCAAGTGCTGCCCCTGAGCTCCAGGTCAGGCTCTTACAGTGTCCCTTTTAAGTGGCAGCAAGTGTTACTGTGTGAGTAGCAGCCAGGGCTAAGGGAAAGTGCCATATTCATAAAGGAGAGGTTCTTTTACCTTCAGAGTCATCTGGCAGTGCAGACAAAATAAAAAGAAAGGAAAGACAGGTTTACAAGTTGAACAGCTTTCCACACAGCACAACCCATGACAGCATCAGCTCAGTTTTCCACAGAGCCATCCCAGCCTCCTAAGCAACCCTGACTCCTTTGGGAAGCTCTCATGGAAGGGCTGAACCAAAACACCCCTTCCTCTCACAACACTGGTGATCCCTCACACAGAACCCCAGTGTGACAGTCCTTTGCTCTGTGTAAGACATGGCCAGGGACACCCCTGCCCAGCCCATAACCAAGGCCACTGCCACCAACATGGACTCACAGCACTGTGACACTCTGGCCTTGCTCAAAACATACTCCAGGAGGATCAGAGAACTGGATGAACAGGCACAGAAAGGCCAGGAAGCCAAACAACCACCTGGCAATGGGTCAGAGTAACATTCAGAGGCCTCTGAGACCAGCTTTGATGACCCAGCAAGAAAGTGGCAGGGATTCTCACAGCCCAGCTGGACAGTGTCTGCTTGGACTCCTTGGGCAGCACTGGCAGAACCACCCTGTAAAGTGCCACAGCAGGGCTGAAAAACATCTTCATACTTACAGGCAGCAGCACCTTAGCACAGGTACCTGAGATCTTCTAAATCATCAGCCTGCAGTTCCCATTTGCCAGGAACAGCCAGAATTACCCTTTCCCAACAGCAAACCATTACTTGATTCTCAACTTACAACATTAGAAAAAACAATTACCCTGCTCCAATCTGACTGCTGCTCACAGAACATAGTTTTTAAAACTAAAAAGCAAGAGATCAGTGTTATTTTAATGCAAGCTACAGCCAACAAGACTTTCAGCATTGTCCTGACAGTTCCACAGTAACCAAGCAGGTCTCAGCATTAGTAAATCACAGTATTACAGCTGGTGATTTAAACCAAGCCCCAAGGACAGGAGCCCCACAGTTAATACAAGTGCTTACCTTGCTCCTCCTCTTCGAGGTCATTCGATATCACATTGTAGAGAGTGTCCAAGGCATAGCCAATTATTTCAGAATCTGAACTGCAAATAAAAGGACCACTTTTCTTTAATGACTTATTTCCAACTCCTCTTCCCACATTGCTTTTCTGCCCAGGCAGCTCCCTTTGAGCAGCACAGCCTTAGTGCAATACCAGGTAACCACTGGCTCCAGCCCCTGAATGGAGCCAACCCCCTTGTCCCTGCTCCACTCCCTCAGGGGAGCTTCAGCACGTCTGGAGACACCAGATGACCACAGGAAGCCTCACTGTAGGTGTGTCCCCTTTCCTGAGTCACTGCCTCCAACCTGTTCCTCAGGTGAAAGCCCTGGGAAGGCCCCAGACCACTTCCCAGGAAATGACCCAAGGAAGCTGCAGACAAGCTCCAGCCCCACCCCAGGACAGACCCTCCCTGCCACACCATCAGACACAGCCCTTGGAGCTCCAGGGGGATGCAGGGACAGCTGGGGGTCCTCCCAGACGGGTTGGCCCCATGGCACCGACTGCAGCTACACCCAGTTACCAGGGGGTTGGCACTCCCCACAGCCCTGGGGGGCTGCAGGGCAGCCTCGCTAAGCCCAAGGCATCACTCCACCTGCTCACAGCCAGCCCTGCTCCAGGGCAGGCCTGTCTGTTCTGCACCACCACAGCTGAGCCACCTGCAAACCCTGCACTACAACCAGGCACAGCCACGGGACCAGAGCAGTGGAGCCACTTCTGTGCTGCTCTTCAACCAGAGAGCAAAGCACAGCTGGGCAAAAACTAAAGGAAAATCAAACCCAAGAGCACAGAGGAGGTGCACAAAGACACCCCACAGGGCTTGCATGACTTGGCCAAGCACCTGGAAAGCACAGTGTCCAAAGAGCTCTCTGTGCAGCTTTAGGTGCTTTCACTGACCTCCAGGGCTCACCAAGTGAGGCCTCCACACCACAGCCCAATTTGCATTGCAAGAGGCTGCTATGCCGGTTCAGAGCAGGGGCCTGAACAACCACCTCCCCCTTTAACCCATGGAAATGGTCTCATCTAGCAGGTATGACCACATCTCCAGCCTACTTCTCTTTTCCTTGTCATTTTTCTTCTTGAATACACTACTATGAAGTCAATGTGTTCCTTTTCGTAGAAGTGAAACAATTTCACATCTCAAGAACAGTTTCCTGGAAACCTAAAAACACCCACCAAGCTGTGGCCCTGCTTTTCCTTTCCCTTGTTAAGACAAATCACAGCAGCTACAAAAGAATAAGCAAATGTCATGCACATGTGGTTCAAAGCAGGTCTTGTTTTCCCTGCTGAAAGAGAACACATCACAAAATGAGGACACAGCGTCCCACCTCTGCTGTTCACTGCCCTGCCACCATCTGCTGCTCAGCACACACCACATCTCAGGCACCACTCTGTGCAGACTGAGGCTGAAACCCAGGCCAGAAATGAGGCAAGGGAAGGCACCCACCTGTGGGCTGTCCTGCACATACAGAGCTATGGTTGTGCCTTAGGACAAGGAATGCTCTTGGGTCCTTACATCAGGCTCCAAACCCTTTCAAATGTCACCCTGAAGTTCAAACACCCTCTAATATACAGAGAAACAAAGTAGTGAAAGATCCAGTTGGCTCCTCGCTCCGGTGCCTTCTCCCACACCAACACTTAACTGGTACTGGCCTGTTCTGCAGCCAATGCCAAATTCTTTCCACAATAATCCCTGGTGGGATGTAGCAACATCAAGACAGCAAGTCAGTAGAAGCCCTTTACCATCTTCTAATTTGTATGATAAAAATAAATCCATAGCACAGGAACTCTGGTGTGTGTAAGAGTCTGGAACATGTAAAAGCTGACTCAAGTCCCAGCATGGCTGATACACAGGGCTGGAAAACAAGTCCAAGAAGTCAGTTTGCTAAAGAACAAGTTTTACAGACTCAAGCACAAGAGAGAGCTTCAGGCACTCTAGAACTGTTTAACAAGTAGAGTGCAGCTTCCATTTAGGAAATGGGATACTGCTGTTCCAGGATCAAGGCTGGAACTAATGTGCAGCAACAGCCCAAGATCCAAGGACAGAAATGAGAACAGGACACAAGAAGCACCTTCACTTATCTAATCAAAATAAAGCTTTGTCAACTTAAACTTCACAGCAACACAGCCAGTGTGCAGAGCCAGCACATCAGTGACTCATATGAATACACTGACATGTGAGAAGAGAACCTGAGTCAGTCACTGACTCCTCTTTTCTGATCCTAAGCAGCTGTGCTGCAAAGAAAGTGAACAACTAGTGGAAAGGAGCATTTTCTACTGCTGCAGAAAGCTTTAGGGTGCCTCAGGTGGCCACTGGAGCAGTCCAAAGGTCACACACCGGAACAGCAGCCACAGCACTGCCCTCTGCCAGCCAGCCTGCCCCAGTTCAACAAGCCTGTCACACTGGGCACAGAGACAGCTGAGCCTGGGAGGCACTGACCAACCACTTACTCAGATGAGCTGGCTTGGACTTGAGCTGAAAGAGACCCAAGCACCTCACCTGTACCACCACTGACAGCAAACAGAGCCCTCAGCACCGGCTCTGATCCGACACAGGGACTACAATGCCCTCCCAGATAAGCCCTGGCACACAGCACTGCCCAGCTGACACTCTGGCACAGCAAACCCATCTTCTCCCAGCTTGTTGTGGCACACAGCATTTCTTCAGCTGCAACCCCAACCAAGCAGGTATTTACCAGCTCTTTGAGCTGCAGCTTGAGGCACAGAAGACATGTGGACAGGCCCTGGATACACAAGTTCCCAAGGCTCAGCCAGAGCCCAGAAAGCACAGGGGAGCCTCAAGCCCCTGCCCTGAGGGGTTCAGGCTGCCACCTCAGCTGGGAGGGGTGAGTGTAGCCCCCCTCCCTCCTCCAAGTTCCAGTCTGCCCTCAAGAGCAGAGCTGGATGGAAGCAGGGCCCCTAACCCAGGGGTTTTTGCAGGGCTTCCCCATCAGATCAGTGACAGTTCCTCCTCTAACCCTGCCTCTCCCTCTTTGCACCAGGTCACACATTCCATTTTAACTGCTCAGGCAGTGGAATAGGGATACATGGACTCACCTAGACAGCAGCCCCAACCTCCTTCCCAGCTGGCAGAACTGGCTGGGCAAGGAGAACCTCAACCAGCAGCCCTGGGCTGAGCACTGAAGGGTTTCCTGTCCTATATCCATAAATGGAGCAGGAGGCCTCCTCCCAGACACAAAACTGCTGCTTTCCTAATTGTCCTTTGCCTTGACATCCCAAGACACACCACTCCTTCCAGTGCACACGCATCCAGGTATTCCACAAGAGCCCATAAGGCTGTTTCATATCAAGTCATCACCTTAATGGTTCAAGCCAGACTGAAAGCCTGCCCCAATCCATCTGCCTGCCCAAGCACCAGGAGCATGCAGTGTGGCAAGCTTAAATCCAAGCACTGCCAACAGGCTCCACGTTACAGCCTGAGACACTGCCAAGTACAGCAGTGCAATCAACTGCACAGATGGGTAACATACTTCAAATACTGGACTGCATAAATATTACGTTCTGGTCCACACAGAGCATTCAGAGTCATGTCAGCTGGGTTGGCAGCAGCCCTGCAGTCCTGCTCTCCTGTTCTCCTGACCCTCAGTGTCGGTGCCTGCATGACCCCCAGGGCACGATGATGCTACCAGTTCATTTTTAATACACACCAGCAAGAACACCCACCTGCTGACTGCATTCATTTCTCTTAACTGCATCTGCTTCCCCTGTTGCCCAATAACAGGCTGACCTGGCTTATTTCAAACCCTGCATTTAATCAACATTGTCATTCTGGACTCAGCTGCCCACAGCAGTGCAAAGGAGCCCCTGAGAAGAATCAAGAGGCACTTTGGTACTACCTTTCCTCTGCAGCTGGTGTTTCTGTCCTTCATCCAAGCCCCAGGAATTCTGTCCTTCTCACCTCTGCTGATGTTTGTCACCACCACAAGCCCCGGTGACAGGAGTCACGGAGCCCCGGCCGCCCTGCCGGGGCAGGCGAGGGGCGCAGCACTCACCGGTCGGTCTGCAGCACGTGGATCAGGTGCTCCATGGCCTGGATCCCGACCTCCAGCCGGTACTTCTGCGGGGGAGAGGCGGGGCCGTCACTGGGTGCCCCGAGCGCCGGGCAGGGCTCTTGCATCCCGACCCCCGGCCCTTACCTTGGACAACGACTTGAGCGCACGGACGGCGTCCCTGCGGTCCTCCAGCAGCGTGGACGAGGCCACCCGGTCACACAGTTTCTGGATCTGGGCAGGGCACAGCACGGGGCTCAGCCGGCAGGGCCGCGCCAGGCCCCGCACCCGGCCCCGCAGCCCGCCCCGCTCACCGTGTCGGCCCCCGAGGGCTGCGGGCCGGCGCTCGGGCCGCCCATGACGCCCCGCAAGAAGTTCATGGCGGCTCAGCCCGGCCCGGCCCCGCTCCGAGGGCTCCCGGTCCGATCCCGATCCCGATCCCGCTCCCGCTCCGCCGCCCCCGCCGAGGAAGCGCCGCCGCGCCTGCGCTGCCACGTGGCGGCCACGGGGCGGGACCGCGGGGACAGCCAGCCCTCGGTGGTGACACAGAGCGGGGACACGGGCAGGGCCAGCCCTCCATAGGGACACACACCGGGGACACGGGCAGGGCCAGCCCTCGGTGGTGACACATAGCGGGGACACGGGCAGGGCCAGCCCTCCATAGGGACACACACCGGGGACACGGGCAGGGCCAGCCCTCGGTGGTGACACATAGCGGGGACACGGGCAGGGCCAGCCCTCCATAGGGACACACACCGGGGACAGGGGGCAGGGCCAGCCCTCGGCGGTGACACAGAGCGGGGACACGGGCAGGGCCAGCCCTCCATAGGGACACACACCGGGGACACGGGCAGGGCCAGCCCTCCATAGGGACACACACCGGGGACACGGGCAGGGCCAGCCCTCCATAGGGACACACACCGGGGACACGAGCAGGGCCAGCCCTCGGTGGTGACACATAGCGGGGACACGGGCAGGGCCAGCCCTCCATAGGGACACACACCGGGGACACGGGCAGGGCCAGCCCTCCATAGGGACACACACCGGGGACAGGGGGCAGGGCCAGCCCTCCATAGGGACACACACCGGGGACACGGGCAGGGCCAGCCCTCCATAGGGACACACACCGGGGACACGGGCAGGGCCAGCCCTCCATAGGGACACACACCGGGGACACGAGCAGGGCCAGCCCTCCATAGGGACACCGCGAAAGGCCAGCCTTCCATGGTGACACACACCGGGACACGGGAACTGCCCGTCTTGCAGAGGAACACACACACCGGGGACACCGGGAAGGGCCAGCCCTGCATAGTGACACACACACACACCGGGTAGGGCCGGCCCTCCGTGGTGACACACACCGGGGACACCGGGAAGGGCCAGCCCTGCATAGTGACACACACACACCGGGAAGGGCCGGCCCTGCATAGTGACACACACACACCGGGAAGGGCCGGCCCTCTGTGGTGACACACACCGGGGACACTGGGCAGGGCCAGCCCTCCACAGGGACAGACACACACCCCCGGGCACGGGGCGCAACCCCCGCGCCGGCCCCGATGCCAGCCCACAGCACAGTGCCCGGTGTCGGTCGGGCCCATGCACTGCCTGCACTGCTCACTAGGGAAGGGCACCATCCCAAGCGGCTGGAACAGCAGGGACAGCCCCCAGGAGGGTTAGGGGCCTGCCGGCTCCTGGTGGAAAACAGATGGGTGGGTGCTGGGGACATGAACCTGTGAGGGAAGAACCCCAGCACAGCCCTGTGACCCACCTCCCTGAGGCCTCTCAGGGGTCTGTGCATTCAGAGCAACGCCAAGATCTGAATTCAGTTGTTTTGACTTAAGAGTAGCTATCACCTTTTCCATTTTAACTACAAGTAGAAAAACACTGTTAATATCTTTGGAGCTCAATCACAGAGAGCCAGGAGCTCATTCAGGCATCACTGATGGTCCAGTCCAAGGCAAGAGCACTAAACAGTTGCATTCCTTTCAGATACTGAATTTCCTGACTTTGGACACTGCTGCAGCACTTCCCAGATTCCTGCTGAGGAGCAAGTCAGGCACTGCATCCACAGACCAGACCCCAGCCTGAGCCTGCCATCCTGATGGTTACTGGTAGGGTTTGGTTTATTCTACACAGCTAATGGAATCAGTTTTAATTCCAAGTATAGCAAATGAGGAAAGAAAGGTCCAGTTAGGATGATCAGTTCCTAAAACTGGTTTGTTTCCTTCCAATGATAAAACCTCTCTCACATCAAAACTTAAATCAAGAGCTTCAGCAATTTGGTTTTTCTCAGCTAAAGAATGAAATCATTATTTTAATCTGAAAAATGCAACTAGAAGTGAACATTTACTCTTTGTGTATTCTAGAACCAATAGCTTCCTCCCCCCTCTGAAGACAAGCACCAAAAATCAATGTATTAGGTCTAAAAAGATGAAATTCCACAGCAGTCATTACAAAATAGGCTTTTGTGAAGCACTTAATTTCCAACTGCCTTTTTTGGGGCAGCAGGAGAGGAAATCCTGAGCACCTCCAGTCCTTCAGGACCCACCCAAACCTCCCAGCTGGCCAGCTGTGCTTTTCCATTGCCCATTTCCCCCTGCACAGACCCTGCCCAGCACAAGGCCCAGAAGGGTTTAGTCTGAGTGGGCTCTTACCCTCCATTGTCCAGTAGCAGCAAAATAAGATGTTTTTTAACTCGGAGAAAACTGAAGTCCTGCTCTTAATTCCAAGGGCTTCAGATACAATGGAGTAAAAGCAGCTCCCCCATTCCCAGCAGGGATGGCTGAATGGACTCACCTTCCTGGGCCAGGGCACACACCCGAACTCCCCTGAAACACGCAGGGTCTTGTGCTCCTTCCAAAAAACAACCAAAACAAGGTTTTTCCACCAAAGGACCTTTATTTGTTTCCAACTATTTCCATCCTTACACGTACAGCCCACGGGAAAGGAGGTGCTTGGTAAAGGTATTTGACCCACCCCAGCTGCCCTCTGGGGACACAACGCACAAGGGGCAGCTTTTATCACCTCGGGAAAGAATTATTTGGTGCTTCACCCTCAACCTTGCACATAACTCAGGAAAACTTGTGTTTCTGGGAGAAGTTCGGACCTTTCCCCTCCCGGAGCCGCGGCAGAAGCTCGAACGCTGCGAACAGGGCACGGCTCCGCCCTGAGTCCCCGCCCAGCCCGGCCCAGCCCCGGGGGCGCCCCTAGAGCAGAGCGGGACCGGGTCAGGTGGGACAGACCCCGGGGCCGGTTCAGGTGGGACAGACCCCGGGGCCGGTTCAGGAGGGACAGAACCCGGGGACTGGTTAAAGTGGGACAGACCCCGGGACTGGGTCAGGTGGGACAGAACCCGGGGCCGGTTAAGGAGGGACAGAACCCGGGGACTGGTTAAAGTGGGACAGACCCCGGGGCCGGTCAAGGTGGGACAGACCCCGGGGCCGGTTAACGTGGGACAGACCCCGGGGCGGGTCAAGGTGGGACAGACCCCGGGGCCGGTCAAGGTGGGACAGACCCCGGGGCCGGTTAAGGTGGGACAGAACCCGGGGACTGGTTAAAGTGGGACAGACCCCAGGGCCGGTCAAGGAGGGACAGAACCCGGGGACTGGTTAAAGTGGGACAGACCCCGGGGCCGGTTCAGGAGGGACAGACCCCAGGGCCGGTTAACGTGGGACAGACCCCGGGGACTGGTTAACGTGGGACAGAACCCGGGGACTGGTTAAAGTGGGACAGACCCCAGGGCCGGTTAACGTGGGACAGACCCCGGGGCCGGTTAACGTGGGACAGAACCCGGGGACTGGTTAAAGTGGGACAGACCCCGGGGACGGTTCAGGAGGGACAGAACCCGGGGACTGGTTAAAGTGGGACAGAACCCGGGACTGGTTAACGTGGGACAGACCCCGGGGCCGGTCAAGGTGGGACAGACCCCAGGACTGGTTAACGTGGGGCAGACCCCGGGGCCGGTCAAGGTGGGACAGACCCCAGGACTGGTTAACGTGGGGCAGACCCCGGGGCCGGTTAAGGTGGGACAGACCCCAGGACTGGTTAACGTGGGACAGACCCCGGGGCCGGTCAAGGTGGGACAGACCCCGGGACCGGTCAAGGTGGGACAGACCCCGGGGCCGGTCAAGGTGGGACAGACCCCAGGACTGGTTAACGTGGGACAGACCCCGGGGCCCGTTCAGGTGGGACAGACCCCGGGGCCGGTTCAGGAGGGACAGACCCCGGGGCCGGTTAACGTGGGACAGACCCCGGGGCCGGTCAAGGTGGGACAGACCCCAGGACTGGTTAACGTGGGACAGACCCCGGGGCCGGTCAAGGTGGGACAGACCCCAGGACTGGTTAACGTGGGGCAGACCCCGGGGCCGGTCAAGGTGGGACAGACCCCAGGACTGGTTAACGTGGGACAGACCCCGGGGCCGGTTAACGTGGGACAGACCCCGGGACTGGTTAACGTGGGGCAGACCCCGGGGCTGTTCCAACCCAGGCCGGCTCGCCGCGTTCCCGCCGTTCCCGCCGCCCGGACAGGCGCGCGCGCCGCTGACGTCACGGCGCTCGGCGGGCGGGGATTGGCGGGGAAGGCCCCGCCCGCTCGCTCCCTTGGCGCAGGCGCGTGCACTCGCGCACGCGCACGGACACGCACGGCAGCCGCGGCCGCGCGCACTCCCCCGCCCGTCCCGCCGGCACCGCCGCCCCGCTCCGGCCCCTCCGGCCCCTCCGGCCGCCCCGACACCGACACCGGCACCGCCACCGCCCCCGGCACCCCCGCACACCGCCGGCCTGGCGGCGGCGCGCCCCGGCCCCGCGCACACACAGTTCTGTCCCTGAGGTGAGCGGGGGGCCGGCAGGGTAGGCCCCGCCGCGGGCTGGGGGGGGCGAGTGTGTGAGGGGAGGGGGGGGCGTCTGAGGGGAGGGGGGGACGAGCGGTCAGCAGGGAGGGCGGGAGCGGGCCGGGGGAGAGGCGGGAACGGCGAGGTCGGGGCAGCGGGCCGGGGAAACGGTACCAGGAACGGGCTGGGGGAACGGCGGGGCCGGAGGCGAGGCCGGGAATGGGGCTCGAGGAGCAGGGCCTGGGGAGCGGTGGGAATGGGATCCAAGGAGCAGGAGCGGCGGCAGCGGGGCCGAGGTCGAGGGAACGGGCTGGGGCCGGCGGAGCGGGAGCGGGGCCGGGGCAGCGGCGGGAGCTCCGGGAGCGGGGCCGGGTTAGGACCGGGGCAGCAGCGCCCTGCAGCCTTGCCGTGCCCTTCGCCGCCCGGTTCGGCCCCGCTCGGGGCGGGGGGCGGTGGCTTTTGTTCGCCGTCACCTTGACGGCTGTTCCGCCCGGCCGCGGGCACGCCGGGAACGAACGGCGCCCCCAGGCCCCGCGCTCCTCGGGGCTGCTGCGGGGCCGGGCCCTGCCGTGCGGGGCCTCCGGGACTGTGCGGGGCCCGCCGTGTGCCGTTCCGACGGCTCGGCGGGCCCCTCTGCCCTCCTGCGAGTTAGCCCTGCAGTGGCAGTGCTGACTCGGAGCGCCCTTCCAGCTCTGCAGAGCTCCTCCTTCTGCCTTGCCCCAGCCCTAACCTGGGCTGCTCGGTTCTCACACAGAGTGATATGGCAGAAGGTGTTGCCAGCACCTTTTATTCTGCCGAGCCAGATACCCTCAGTAGACCTTGCCCAAGCTGCTCTCGTTTGTCATCTGAGCTGAACTCGGGGCCTTCTCAGGCTTGTGCCCCCTTCCCCCCAGGGTTGCTGCAGTTCCCGTGGGGTGCCCGGGAGCATCTCCACAACAAAGGTTTGAAATCCCTTGGGTGCACCTGGGTCTTGAGCTTGGTGCCAAGTGCCAGAGCATGAATGAACTATGACAGGAGAGAACAGCAGTGTACGACTTACTGTTGGATTTCAACTGGAAAGTCAGTGTTCTAGAGTGTTCAAGTTCAGTGTGCAAATGTTGTGCTCTGGTACAGAGAGAGCTGTAAAGATAGCCAAGGTAGTTTTGAGCTGTTGGGAAATAGGATGAGTTGTGTCTGGAGGTGACATGTCTGTGTTACTGTAGCACTGCGAGGGGATACAGGATTTGTCAGCTTGGACTCTGAGCTGCTCAGCTGTGGTTGCTGCCAGACTGGTGTTGGGGCAGATTTATCATTAAGGAGACATTCTGGGGCTGTTGTGACATCTTTGCTGTGCAAACTGGCTGAAACTGAAGAGCAGCTGAAGGAGCTGCCCATCATCTGCTTGGCTGCCAGTGTCCCTGTGAATAACAGGCTTTCCTTCATGCAACTGAGCTTTCAAATCTGGTGTCTCCTCTCACCCTCAGGATTATTGCACAGCACTGGGAATATGCAGAGGAAACACAGATCCTGACATGCACAGGGTAGGATTGGAGTCCTTCCTCTACTGCAGCAGTTGTGGTACTGGGTGTCATTGCTTTGGGGAGTATTTGACAAAGGAAGGGCTGCATTGCAACTGCAGTACATGGGAAACATTGAATATGGCAAACTAACAGAGGTATCTGATGAGGTGCTGGAAGATACCGAGCCTGGTGTTGGATGATGATGCAGAGATGGAGTGGAGATAGAGACTGTTCCCAGAGCAGGTCACTGTTGGGAGATAGAGACTGTTCCCAGAGCAGGTCACTGTTGGTAGTGCAGTTTGGGTGGGTGAGGATAGAGACTGTTCCCAGAGCAGGTCACTGTTGGTAGTGCCGTTTGGGTGGGTGGGGATAGAGACTGTTCCCAGAGCAGGTCACTGTTGGGAGACAGAGACTGTTCCCAGAGCAGGTCACTGTTGGGAGACAGAGACTGTTCCCAGAGCAGGTCACTGTTGGGAGACAGAGACTGTTCCCAGAGCAGGTCACTGTTGGTAGTGCCGTTTGGGTGGGTGGGGACAGAGACTGTTCCCAGAGCAGGTCACTGTTGGGAGACAGAGACTGTTCCCAGAGCAGGTCACTGTTGGCCGTGCCGTTTGGGTGGGTGGGGACAGAGACTGTTCCCAGAGCAGGTCACTGTTGGCCGTGCCGTTTGGGTGGGGATTGGCCACACTGTTTCAGATTTATGTTTTGAAAGTGTAGCTTGGTGTCTGTGTGCCTTCAGTTAGGGACAAATTACTCTGTGGATGAACTGCTCACATTTGCTTGCCAATAAACCAAACCACTACTTGCTTACAGCTTTTTATTAAAACAAGTAGTGGGGCCCATGTCTCCTTTGCAGAGCTTAAAAGTTGTTTTGTTCAAAGTTACCTTCAACTTGAGGTGCTGCTTCTTGAGCTGCTGTCAGAACTCAGCTCAGCCTTTGGGGCTTGCAAAGCCCAGCTTTGTGCTTCATTTGTCATGGGCACCCAAAGATGTTCAGTAAATTCCAGCACTATCCTGCTCCTGTTCCTTGGAAGAAAGTAGCCTTTCTGCTTTTGGTCATTTGCTTATCTTTGCATATAACAAATAATTCCTTTCTGTGCCGGCTCTCCCACTATTTTTGTTCCCTTGAAAGAAATCCCACCTGCAGGCTGAGGTTGTTGTTGAGCTCCTGGGTCACAGCTGTTCAGCCTGCCCGAAGTGCTGCCCTGGCACCTGTGCATGCCTGCAGTCACAGAGCTGGGGCCCTGGGGTCCCTCTCCTCTGAGGCTTGGCTGGGGAGGAGAGAGATGGCAGTTCATTCAGGCTTCCAGCTTGCCAGTTTAGTGCCAGATCTGTTTGTGGCTGCTGTTCTCCCTGCTTCAGGAGGGCTCTGCACATCCTGTGTGCCCTCCCAGCAGCACAGGAGTCCCAGGTACTGCTCCGGGGGGAAGTTCCCTCTGTCAGTGACTGTTCTGTCAGCCCGGCATGGGCAGGATTCCCTGTGGATGGGTGGGCAGTAATGGCAGGGCCGTTGGTGTCATTACTCTGTGTGTGTCCTTATTTAGTCATGTGCATGGGGAGGGGTTTTAACAGCCCGGTTGCACCGGGAAGGAACTAGCAGATAAACGTACTTGATTTCTGGTGATTGCCGTCTCAGTTTCAGTGTTTTGTTCCTGGCCAGTGTGTACACCAGTGCCTGGAGCCATAAGTTCTCATTAAGACACTTCCCCTCCAGCTGCTCAGGCAGATCTAAGAATGTGGCTCCTTCATTCAAGTGAGAAGAGCACTCAGGTTCTGCTTTTTTAGCTCTTACTCCTTTTCTCCTGAGTGTGTACTGCAGAAGACTGGAAATACACCTTTTCCAGAGTGCTTGTGTCCATGGGGCTTCCCCTGGGGCTGGTCAGTGCTGAGGACACAGTTCTTTTCAAGCTGGCCCTGTTTAAGTTGGTGGTGCTGATGCCCTGAGGGTTGGCTTGAATTTCTCAGGTGCCTTTACATCCAACCCCCTTGGGCCTGCTGAGGTGGGGCCTTGACTGTGGGGCTGTGCTGTGCTAATTGGGGCACGTGGAGCTTTTAATCTTGTGCAAACCTGCTTTTGTGGCACCCACGGTGCTGGCAAGGAGCTCCTGCAGCTTTATTGTACTGCCTTTTAATGACCTGGGAGACCTGAACAGCTCATTAAGGCTCTGCTGCCCCTCCTGAGATCTCTGAGGAGAGAATGAACTAAAGCCAAGGCAGGTGAAGGACTGCACTGAGACATCCTGTATAACACTGGTTGTGTGATGTCAGTTGATGGCACTTGAGACCTGCAGAGAGGTGCAAGGTGAGCAGTGAAACAAACTTCTGTGTGTGCTCATGGCATCCCTGCCTTTTCCAGATCTCCTGCAAGGCTTTGGCAGCCCTTCCTGAAATAGGCCAGCTTGCAGTGAGGGAAAGGTGCAGCCTGATAGAGATCTCGTGCAGTGTAATGACTTGTCACAGATTGTTGTGGTTTGTACCCAGGGGCATTTTCAGTGTTCCTCGAGGTGTGCCAGCAGTTTGTTAACAAATTGTTGCTATATTCATAAGAGTGGGTGGTGCCTGTCACCTGCTTTGTAACGGGTTCTTGAAAACCATGGGGAAATTCCATCCTTGGTACTCTGAGGGGCTTGTGCTGAACACCCTGTCACCATTTTGTCTTTGTCATCTGCTTAGGGGGCAGGGGAGAATAAGAAGAGTAGTCTCACCTTAGAAACTGAGGTGGCCTTGTTGTTTTGAGGCTGATTTCTCAGTAGGATTCCCACGTGTGTGCCATTGCTGTGGTGTGAGTCACGCTGGGAAGATCCTCAGATTGCCCAGGTTCTGTTTGCTCTCCTTTGTTGCCCATCTGAACGTGCACAGGCTCAACCCCTTGATGTCCCTGAGTATTCTGGACATTTGGGTTGTGTCTCATTAGCACAGTTACTTCCCCTGGGGCTTCCCACAAGGCACAATAATACCATATTCCAGAGTCTTGGAAGGATGTATTGAAAACTGGGTAAGCCTAAAGGAAGTTTGCTGATTTCTTATGCCCAAGTTCCAGATTTGTGTTTCAGGCCTTGCCTTCTGCCTTACCTACAAGTTTGTTTCAGGTGTGGTTCCTGACTTTGCTGTATTTAGGAACAGCTTTGGTATTGTCTTGTGGCTTGGGTTGCCGGGTTGAGATTATTTTGACTGTCCAGTAAGTGTAAATTATTTGAGCTGAGTCCTTGGGCTTTTTCCTTCAGAGTTCCATATGATGGTGGTGCAGGATCTGGCATGTTTGTGGCACAGTCCTGTGGGGCTGTGATTGCAAACAGGCCCTTGTGGTGGCCCTTGACTTGGGTTGATGGTCAAGGTTATTTTGGTAAGAAAAGAAAGGTATGTATCAAGGATTATCTGTCAAGTTGGAAACTTGGGTTTTGCCTTGGTCTTCATTTCCTGCTGCCCTGCCTGCACGTTGGTGTTTGGAGAGGGGAAGCAGGTTGGGCTTCCCTGTAAGAACTGGGGGAATTTGCTGGTTGGAGGCACTGGCAGTGTGCAGTGAGCTGGGAACAGCCATGTGCTGTCTGCTGCTGAGCCATCAGAAAGGCTTCCACAGTTCTGAAGGTCATTTTGTGACATGGATGGGCAGGAGCACAGCAGGTTGAACCAGGTGGCCCCTGCAAGGCCTTTCCAGCCTAAATTATTCTCTGGCAAATGTGAACTGCAGTGAGGTTTGACAAGTAGCACCCAAGCCTTTGGTCACCTCTGAGGCAAAAGGGTCTGCCTCCCCAGTCTTCAGAGAGCGTGATCCAGCCCACCCAGTTCCTTCAGGATATTGGTGCTCCCATCTTCCTGTTCCTGAGGGGACAGGAACCTTTTGGAGCACATGTGCTTTCAGAGAAGGGAGTGGTGCCAGTCACCTTAAGAAAGTGTGTTCCTGTTTGTTTGCAGAGCTGTGGAACTTGGGGTTTTAAACGTTCATCACTTTATTGCCAGAGGCTTAAATAGGAGTGCAAGAGACCTTTAACAGGGTTTTGTTTGGTTGGTTGAGGGGATTTTATTATTTTTTAAAGCACCTCACCTGTTCTGTGAGAGACTTTGTGTCCACTGTTCTCTGCTTGTCACAGTCACACCTGAACTGACCGAAATCTTTTCATTGACTCACACGAGGTAAGGGAGGTTGTCCTGAACTGGTTTCTTGTGAGCGAAGTCCCTGCTCCCGTCGCTGTTTCAGTTGTACTGTCACTGTGTTCCTGCAGCTGTGGGGCAGCTGTGGGGCAGCTGTGGGGCAGCTGTGGGGCAGCTGTGGGGCAGCTGTGGGGCAGCTGTGGGGCTGTGCTCCAGCTGCCCTGTGTGCTCTCCCTTGCAGCGTTTGACCCTGTGTACCAAAGCAATGGTGATGGAGAAGCCCAGTCCCCTGCTCGTGGGGCGGGAGTTCGTCAGGCAGTACTACACCCTGCTCAACAAGGCTCCCGACTTCCTGCACAGGTGACACGCTCGGGGCTGAGGGTGTGCGGCAGGAGGGGGGCTGGTCTTGGGCACTCACCTGGCTCCCTTGCCCTGACAGTTCCCTGGGCTCTAGCTGAGTCTGATCATGGGGATCCAGGGCATGCTGGCAGGGTATTGCCTCTGGGGGAAAGTGAGCTGCTCTCAGCTGATGAAATGGCCATGTGGGCAGATTGCAGAGATCCCTGCTGGGGTTGGGGAGGCTGGATAGCAAGCTCCCCTGGTGCAGGTGGGACTCTGCTCAGGAACATTCTCTGCCCACTGCTCACTGTCTCTAATGACAGCATCTGTGGATTTGCCTTAAACACCTCTGCACAGAAGAGTCCTAGAGGTTTTGGTCTGGTTAAATCATATCTGGTTCCTGAGCTGCTGGTATGAAATGCCATCCTTGGTGCCTGCAGTCTCTGCCACTGCTGCCCCTTTTTCTTGTGCTAAAATATTAAGCATTTGTCACATGCTTTATAAGCTGGCAGTAAAAGTCCAGATCAAAACTTGGACTATCAAAGGCTCCAAATTTGCAAGTGGAATGGAAGTACCAAAGGATATCTGAAATCTTAGAATAGTACTGGGAGCAAGTGCCCATAATAGCCTGTCCAAACCACCAGCTCCCTGCTGCCCAAGGGTTCGAGGAGAGGCTCAGGTGCTGTTGATGCAGGGCAACCTTCAGGCCACAATGGCCACTTCCCTTGAAGGAACCAAGGGAAAGGTTCCTTCAGGAGTTTGCTGCATGACCTTGAGCAAACTGGAGTAGTGGATAATAAGTTTGTGTTCTTGGAGCCCCTTGAATTGCTGTTTGTGCTGAATTCCTGTTGCATTGAGCTCTACAGCTCTCGACTAAAACACTTGTTGGGTTTGGTTCTGGTTTCTCACTGCTGTGACCTTTACCTCTCTTCACTTGCAGGTTTTATGGCAGGAATTCTTCCTATGTGCACGGAGGGCTGGATGCCAGTGGGAAGCCCCAGGAAGCAGTGTATGGTCAAGCTGTGAGTATCAGAGTCAGTCATGTCATCCTCATTAATGTTCACAGGAAATCAGGATTCTCCTTTACCAGGGGCTTTGACTTTCTTGCCTGGTAAATAATGTGTTGTTGTACTGCTTCCTGTTCAGAGACAGATAGCAATTTGTTAGCTACAGGTTTTTGTTTACCTATTTCTGCTTTTACTGAGGGTCATGTTGGATTCCTCAGCTTTGCATCTGGGCTGCAGCAAATACATTGGGGATAGAACAGAAAATCAAGAGGCCCTGACAGGCGTGTGCTGATTGATGTATCTTATTTAGGTTAGAGGGGGTTCTTTGGGAGAGGGACTGATCTTTGGGAATTACATGAAATTCTTCTGTGGGGGGAGTTATGTTCAAGTGGAATGTAACTTTTTGAAGAAGTGGGGAAAGGGTTGCTTTGGTTGTACCTCTTTATCACAGTAATGTGTGTCACCAGTGCCATCTGTTGTGTGCCAGCCCTATCTTTGAGCAGAGTGGCTGGTGTGGCAGCACAGAAATCCCTGCAATGGAGATGTTCCCCCCTCCTGTGATGTTTGGGTACTTTGACCATGGGTAGAGGGTTGTTTTGTGGTGTTTTTCTTGTTGGCTTTCATTATTTTTTTAACACAAGGTAAATCCTGTCCCTTGCACAGGCACTTTAAAAAATGAAAGCCTTAAAACAGGTCATGGGTTTTAATACAGCTGGAAAGGTTGGATGGCAAGTTGTATGCTATTTGTCTAGTCTGAGAAGCACTTGAATCCTAGTGGAAAATCTCAGATTAAAAGTTAGATGAGCTCAGGTAGACTCTTGCACAGAGTGGCTGGAGAGCAGCCAGGCAGAAAGGGACCTTGGAGTACTAATTGACAGGAAGCTCAACATGAGTCAACAGTGTGCCCAGGTGGCCAAGAAGGCCAATGGGATCCTGTCCTGTATCAAAAATAGCGTGACCAGCAGGACCAGGGCAGTGACCCTTCCCCTGTACTCTGCATTGGTGAGGCCACACCTTGAGTACTGTGTTCAGTTCTGGGCCCCTCAGTTCAGAAAGGATATTGAGATGCTGGAGCGGGTCCAGAGAAGAGCAACAAGGCTGGTGAAGGGACTGGAGCACAAGTGCTGTGGAGAGAGGCTGAGGGAGCTGAGGGTGTTTAGCCTGGAGAAGAGGAGGCTCAGAGGTGACCTCAGCACTGTCTGGAACTGCCTGAAGGGAAGTTCTGGCCAGGTGGGGGTTGGTCTCTTCTCCCAGGCACTCAGCAACAGAACAAGGGGGCACGGGCTTAAGCTCTGCCAGGGGAAATTGAAGTTGGAGATCAGAAAAAAATTTTTTACAGAGAGAGTAATCAGGCATTGGAATGGGCTGCCCGGAGAGGGGGTGGATTCACCATCCCTGGAGATCTTTAAATGCAGATTGGACGTGGCGCTGGGTGCCATGATCTGGTAAATGGACTGGAGTTGGACCAAGGGTTGGACTCGATGATCTTGGAGGTCTTTTCCAACCCAATCGATTCTATGATTCTGTGATTCTATGTCAGTGGAAGGCACTTCTTAGTTCCTGTGTGTACCTTTTGAGCTTCAGGGCAGTGCTTGTTCAGGGCAGGTTCAGATCAGGTGTCTCAGGCACTCCAGGCTGTGCCCAGCAGCCCCCGTGGCTGAAGGGCGTGTCTGCATTCGCAGGAGATCCACAAGAAGGTGATGTCCCTGCAGTTCGTGGAGTGCCACACCAAGATCCGCCACGTGGACGCGCACGCCACGCTGAGCGACGGTGTGGTGGTGCAGGTCATGGGCGAGCTGTCCAACAACGGGCAGCCCATGAGGAAGTTCATGCAGACCTTCGTGCTGGCCCCAGAGGTGAGGGGGGGGGGGCTGTTACACTGCAAATGGCAGCCAGGAAGCCTGGCCTGCAGCTGCAGGTTGTCACACGGGGATGGAAGAGATGGCCTGGCTGTCCCTGCCTGTGCCATTGCTGTTGGGGTGTGTGCTCAGGGAAGAGGTGCTGCTTGGGAAACAGCTGCAGGGACGTGCTGTGGCAGAGCACTGGTGTGCACCCCACAGCTCATCTCTCTGAGCCATCCCTGCTGACTGCCAGGAATCCAAACACTGCCTGTTGCTCTCCTGCAGGGATCTGTTCCAAACAAGTTCTATGTCCACAACGATATCTTCAGGTACGAAGACGAAGTGTTTGGGGATTCAGAAGGAGAGCTTGATGAAGGTGAGGAGGACTGTACATGTAGAGTTTGGTTCTCGTGCCTCTGGCATGTGTGCACAGCTGTCTCCAGCTTGTGTGTGTGAAAACCATAAGCAACCAAGCCTGTGGAGTGAGAGGCAGGTCTTCCATCTTTCCTTGCAGCTGATTTTACCTTGTTTCATCAATGCAACTCTTTGGATTGCTGTTAATGTGCTTTTATTTTGAGTGCAGCTCGTGTACACTTGCAGAGGTGTATAAGGAAGGTTTTGTTTTTGTGTCAGAGTCTGAGGAGGAGGTGGAAGAAGAGCAGGAGGAAAGACAACCATCACCTGAACCCGTGCAAGAGAATGCAAGCAGTACTTACTACGAGAACCATCCCGTAAGGTAAGAACTCCTTTTTGTTACAGCAAGTTGCTTTTTAACAAAAATAACAAAATTGCTTTGGCTTTGGGTTCTGGATGTGATTTAACAGGTGGCTCAGAGAACATACCCTTGATATAGAGGGGTGTGTTACCTGATGTTACATTAGTTTGAAACATTGCTGCTTTGTTGCAGAGAAGGCAGGCAGGATGTTCTTATGTTTGTTAGTTATTTTCACCTCTGGTATCTAAAGTGAGGTGAAAAGGTAACAACCCTGTGTGTGTGTCACACTGAATGGCATCTTTGTTATTCAGACGTGGAACAGAGGGTTGATATCATGTAGTTTATGTGAAGAGTTGGCAAGGGGGTGGTTACTCATGGAATCACAGAGGAGCTGGAGCTGGAGTTGGAAGGGACCTTCTAAAAGGTCATCTAGTGCTGAGCAGGACTATCTTGATGTGTTACTCCTCCCATTTGGGTATCACCTGAAACTGAGAGCTGTACAGCTGTACTGGAAGAAGAGGTCTCTGTCTCCAAATCTGAACAAGATTACAAAAAACAGACAAACAGATAATTCCCACAGACAAACAACTCCAAACCCTTGTGCTTTTTTTTAAACATAGGAATGGCTTCATAAGGGCCAGAAATGACTTCCTGGTTGCCCTGTTAAAACATCCAGTTATGGCATCACTAGACAATGTCTGCTGAGTGCACAGTGATCTTTCCAACACCAGCTGTTACCGCAGCAGAGCTCACAGAAAGCCATAAGAGGCAAAGCAGTTGATAAGCTCATAAAATGCATTTGATTATTGTAGCAATGGGATAGAGGAGGCACTGGAAGAATCGTCTCATGAACCTGAGCCAGAATTGGAAGCTGAAACAAAACCTGAGGAGCTGAAAGCTGAGGTAGAAGAGAAGACCCTTGAGGAGCTAGAAGAGAAGTCTCCATCTCCACCTCCTGTAGAGCCTGTTTCACTACCACAAGAACCACCAAAGGTGAGTTCAGAATCATATCTGTGCTCCCAGATGCAGATGATAAAACAGATTGGCTTTTGAACTTTGCCTTTTTGAGTGGCCATACTGGTCCCTCTCGTTAGTGTCATGCTCTGTGAACAGCTACACATGAACCTTGAATGTGTGAAAAAGGAGGAAATGGCATTTTTAAGTGCTGCTCATCAACTACTGTAAATTTTATGCTCTGCTTGTGAAGTGTGTGTGGTCTTATGCATGTGTAGACATTTTTAAATGTGGAGTTAATGTATGTTAAGAAAACACCTCGAGCTACCACCACCAAAAGTCTCATACAATGGGAACCACTGCTCTTCCTTGGAAAACCCCTGACACACTGACACATGCAGAACTGCTGGCACTGCAGGTTCAAAGCCAGAGTGGGGACACTGACAGTCTGCTCTAGGGGTGGATGTCTTATCCCATAAGCCACAGTGCACCCCGTGCATCCTGTGCTGTGGTGACACCGGGGAGGGCAGAGGTGCTGGGAGAGCCAGGGAAGCTGGAGTCAGGTCATGTTCTAGCTCCAGCAGGTCTCCCCCACTTTGTTCCCAATTCTTTTCCTCTTTTGCATTTTCACTTGTACCATCTGGCATCCACTTTGCTTCTTCGTGCAGCAGACCCTTAGCACTGCAGGGCTGTCACTCCCAGGGCTGTTACCCGTGGAGAGCAGCACTCTGGGCTGGCTCAGGTGGCACAGCAACACCTGCCCCGGTCTGGGGGCACAGCCACTCGAGCTGCACACCCCTGGGCCTCCCCTGGAATGCACAGCACTGGTGTAAAAGCCAGCCATGAACCCAAAGTGTCCTTGCAGCAGACGAGTTTCCCTGTGGGAATGTCAGTGGTTTGCCATGATTAGTAGCCTGGGTTTGTTGCATTTCCTGCAGGCTTTCTCTTGGGCTTCAGTGACCAGTAAAAACCTGCCTCCTAGTGGTACTGTTTCTTCCTCTGGAATTCCACCCCATGTTAAAGCACCAGTCTCACAGGTAACCCATCTGTGAACACCTTGGATTGTCTCATTACTTCTGCAAACTGCTTCAGTTTTTTAAATTAACAGATCAACTTGCTTGACTTAAATTGCACAGATTAATTGTGTCTTAAATGTTGCCGCACTCACCTCCGTGTCGCAAGCCAAGGCACTTACACGTGGCAGGCATAACTTGGTGATGGTGATGTTAGCCTTGGTCTGTGGAAACAGGAGATGGCCACTGAAGGTTGGACTGCCTGTCCTAATGGGCTGGGGCTTGGTTTGCAGGGGGAAACACAACACCAGTTCCCCCAAAACGTTACCTTTCTGAAGTGTGTTCTGAAAGGGCGTTGGTGGAAGTGCCCCTGCAGGAAAAAGGATGGCACTGTGTCTGAGGTGCTGGATTACCTTGGAAGGCTTAACAGCCACAGAAACAGGCTGGGCTTCGTTAGTCATGTGTAAGGACCTTGTCACAGAACCCTGTACCAACTTATGACTGTGTGAGCAATGGAAGGATTCACACTTCCTTGCCAGGACAATGCTGTCTTCCCATTCCTGTGATGCCTGGGTGAGGAGGGGAAGGAGCAAAGGAAGTGTGACTGGGGGATAGTTCGTGTCCTGCATGTTGGTGTGAGACAGTCTGAGACTCAATTCAGCTCCCTCCATCTGTATAAAAATCCTGAAAATGGAAAATATGTCCTTCAGCCTCTAGTCCTGCCACTGTGTGCCCGAGCACCCTCTGTCATGGTAACTCATGTCCAACCTCCTTCCAAGGCTTCAGTTTTGAGCAGAGCAGCTGGGTTAGTGCAGCTCTTGCTTGTGCACTGCTTGCTTCTCAGTTTGTACTGACACAGAGGGCCTGTCTGGGGTTAGCCTTCAGCCAAATGCATGTTAGAAAAGCAAAGAGGGAGAACAGAACAAACACCCCAACCAACCAAACTCCAGCACCTCACATGGGGGTGCTGCTGGGTTTGCTGGGGCTCTTGTGGAGCTCAGATAATGGCTGTGTAAGGAGGTGGGGAGCCTGGCTGTCTTCATTCATCAGTTTAAGCAGGCCCTGGAATGCTTAGGTGGTGTTTAACCTGTAAAAACTGGGGGGTTCTGGTACAGAATAGATTTTCCTTATGCAAAACCAAAATTGGTTTTAATTTATTTGCCACAGAGAGGGTGGATTTTTGTAATGTGCCTGCAAAAATAATTTCAAATGATATACACAGGAGAGCAGAAGGCAGCTTAGAGATGGCCCCTTAGACACTTCTGTGCTGGCTGTGCTGCTTGTCCTGCTTTGTGCCTTTCAGATTCCCTGTGCTGTTTCTGTTCAGGTGGTCCTGTGTGGACATTTCTGAACACTGACATGGCAGGCAGCTCTTCTGCAGCCAGAATGACTCAGTGCTGAGCTCCTGTTCTTGCACATGTTTCTGAGGTGCTGTACAGAAACCTGGCAGAAAAGGCCCCATTTCTGCAAGGGGTTGCCAGTCAGGAGCAGCTTTGCCCTGTTCTCCTGGGTCCATTAGTGCCAGACACTGTGCCTGTAACCCAGGACAGGAGGGGCACTGCTGGCTGGGGGCTCTGGAGAGCTGCTCTGCCTGGTGCCAGGGATGGTGCCAGTAACTGTCTGCTCCTTCCTTTCTCTGCAGCACTCCAGTTTTTCCCTCTCTTTCTCTCAAGGTACAAATGCAGCCCCTGTAGTGTTAGCTCAGGACCCTCCCAGGGCTGCATGCACACTGTTCTGGATATAAACCAGCCCAGTTCTGTCTGTCTACAGCTGTGGAGTGAAACAGGGCAGCATTTCTTACTCTTTGTCTAATGTGGATGGTTAGAAATGAACCTGCCTGCATTCATAACCCTGGACTTGGCTTTGTAGCATTTTCAGGTATTTTTGTGTCCCATTTTTGTTACCATATCAGCTGTGCTAGGGCTGCAGAGGGGCAGAGGCTGGCAGGGTGCCCCCTGCCTCCTGTCCTGGGGCTTGGCAGGGCTGAGTCCCTTTCCCCCGTGAGAGCTCCTGAAGCACAGAGACAGTGTCACCCTTTGGCTGTCAGCAAAGCTCCATCAGGCAGAGGGTTGGGGCACGCTCTGCTCCTTCAGTGGCTGTCTGTAGAAGCCCTTCCTGGGTGTCCTGGAGAGCACTGTGTGCTGGCTGGGCAGTGCTGGGAGGAGGGAGCTGCAGTGGCTGCTGCTGGGGCTGTGGGGGAGCCCTCCCTGGGGGTGCTGCTGGCAGTGGCAGGGCTGGGGCACAGCTGGGCACAGCTGCTCTCCTCCCGAGGCAGCGCTGGGCAGGCTTGCTCTGTACAAAGGGGTGGTGCTGATTAGGAAACAACAGATGAGATCAGCTGGCTGTGTGATAGGTGAGCAGTGCAGTGAATGCAGAGCAGGCAGGGCAAGTTACTGTTGTTTGGGGTTTGGTAGAAGGACACAAAGTGTCTAAGGAATGGCAGTCTGAACATATTAAGCTTTGCTTTTGAGATGTCATTTATAAAACATTAAAGATGTGTGAGTAAAAAATGGCAGAGGAGCTCCAGTGACCCATGAGGAAATATAATGGAAGAAGATTTAGCAGGAAGGCTGATTTTTCTGCCTTATTCTTGGAACTGGAAAGGTGATCCCAGAAGTATTCTAAGGACAGCCTAAGGCTTAGCTGTGGAGAGCACCAGTGCTAGGAGGGTGAAACATTCATTTGGTGCATAACACCTGCAGGTTTCCTGTAAAATCCAGTCTTTTCCGCCCTGGGAAGTGTTCTCTGGCTGGAACTGCCAGTTTGCTTGAGTCCTTAAAGGAAAATGAGGGAGATGTTTAACATAAACTACTTCTCCCCAGCAGTCTGGGCCTACAGCTGGTCACCTTGTGTTTAGTCTTACTTATTTTTGTGCCTCTAAGGATAGTTTTGTTTTTCTAAGATAAGAACCCAGTGCAGCAGCAGCTGCTTAACTGTTGTACAGAAATGCTGGGAATTGCTTCAGTGACCAGCAGTCTGCATAAAAATATTTGTTATTGTTCTCTCTCTATTTTTCAAATTATCTTTAGAAGCATTTTTGTCTGGGGAGAAAAAAAATTGAATAGGTGTTCTAGTACCTGAATATGAAGGGTGTACTTTGAGCATCATGGTCTTGGCATCAGGAAAGTTGAACAGTATCCTCAGCAGGTAGTAATTTCAGGTGGCTTTATTGTATCAGAAATACTTATTATACTTCCAAGAGCTTTTGTTTCTTTCTCCTTTTTCTTTTTGGTAGTTCTCAAATAGTTGCTCTGCACCAGAGGAAGAGAATTCCTTGGGGGCTTGGACAGCAAATGTGATTTTCCTGTCTCTCTCTGTGTGTTCCTCTTGGGCTGCCTCCTAATCCCTGAAGCTGGAGCTTGGCATGAGGAAGCTTTGTGTCCTGTGTGATTGGAGTCAGGGCGAGGGGTTGTGAACAGCAGAGCGTTGGGCTCTCAGTGCCTGCTCAAACATGGAAAATTCCCCCTGGCCATGTCTGGGGAGAGGCTCTGGTTGAGATGAGTTTGCTTTGCACCGTTTAACAGATAACTGAGCGCTGCAGTCCTGGATTGGTACAGAGGAATGTATAGGGGTGAACAGAACATATTCCCAAACCCATGACATGGATGTGTATGTTCAGAGTTTGTTTTGTGCATGCCACTTACCTGTGTCCTGTGTTGTGGGGGGCTTGTTGTGCTGAGTTTGGGGCTTTGGGTTGGGTTTTGTTGGGCCACTGTTGAATAATGCACATTCTCCTGTTGTAGCCAAGAGTGGAATCTAAACCTGAAGCTCAGTCTCAGCCTCCTCGTGTCCGTGAGCAACGTCCCAGGGACAGGCCGGGTTTCCCACCCCGCGGCCCTCGCCCAGGTACTGTGGGGAGCTCCTGTGCCTGTTGGGGAGTGGGTAGTGAGAGGTGCCCCCGGGACAGGCCCTGGCTGTGCCTGCCTGGGGTTTGGCTGGTGACCGACTGACTGTTCCTGCTGCCTTCCAGTGGAAGTGGGGAATGTGGTTTGGGGTGCAGGCGGGTGTGAGTGAGCGCGCGTGGCGCTGTCTGTGGGTGTGTCCATCCTGTGCTCACCTCCGTGGTTGTGCCTCCCTCCTGCTGCCCCAGGGCGAGGGGACATGGAGCAGAGCGAGTCGGAGAACCGCCGGATCATCCGCTACCCCGACAGCCACCAGCTCTTCGTGGGGAACCTGCCGCACGACATCGACGAGAGCGAGCTCAAGGAGTTCTTCATGAGTAAGTGCAGCCTCCAGCTGGGCAGGCTGAGGCCACAGCTGTGTTACAGACTCAGGCCCGGGGGCCTGGGCCCCACGGGGGCTCTCACCCCCAGCACAGCTCTGCACAGCTGCCACTGGGCTCTGGCAGAGCAGCTCTTCCTTTGTGCTTCCCCAGGCTTTGGAAATGTGGTAGAGCTTCGCATAAATACTAAAGGAGTGGGAGGAAAACTGCCCAATTTTGGTTTCGTGGTATTCGATGATTCCGAGCCGGTCCAGCGGATTTTAGTTGCAAAAGTAAGTATTGGCATTGAGTGTTCCCTTCCAGGGATGGACTGAATGCCTGAAACCCCAAGTGACGTGGGCTGTCCTGGTTGGCATTGGTGTTGGTTCTGGCATTCAAAACCAGCTGTAAGACAACCAGAGGTTTGTCAGAGTCCTGCCAGAAGTGCTGTGTAGCTTGCAAAAGCTGTGCCAGCACTCCTCAGAACACTTGAGAAGGAATTTGGGTCTCTTACCTGCACACTGGCAGCACACAGAGCTCAGCACTTTTAGAGAGCATTTTGAGGTGAAAGTGGAGCAGGTCACCCTTCGAAGGGCATCACCTGGATGTGTGAATTCTGCACCCTGGGGATGAGAGGAAGGAGCGGGGTTGTTTGCAGGTTTCACCTGAGGAAGAGGAGAGGAGGAAGCAGCAGTTTTCGTTGCTATGATGTGGGAGTGAGACCGGGCAGGGCAATTCTTCAGGAACCTTAACCCTGAAGTGAAAAGGCTAAAGCTGGAAGTGAAAGAGGCTTTTAAAGACAGCCCTGCTTTTATCAAGACCAGCACTTTATTGCTGCATGCCATGAGTGTAGGAGTGGTGTTGTGGGGCTGCCGGTGTGCTGCAGGGAGCCCGAGCTGGCGCTGCGTGCCGGGCAGGCAGCCGGCTCGGGGCTGTGCCGTGCCTGCTGCCCGTGCCTCCGTGGCACAGCGACTAACGCGTGCCTTGCCCCTTCCCACAAGCCCATTATGTTCCGGGGCGAGGTGCGCCTGAACGTGGAGGAGAAGAAAACCCGGGCGGCCCGAGAGCGGGAGACGCGCGGCGGCGACGAGCGCCGGGACCTGCGGCGCAGCGAGCGCGGCCCGGGCGGGCCCCGCGGCATCGTGGGCGGCGGCGGCGGCGGGGGGATGCTGCGCGACCGCGACGGCAGGGCCCCCCCGGCCCGCGGGGCCATGGCACAGAAGCTCGGCTCCGGCTCCGGCTCCGGCTCCGGGCGCGGCGCCGCGCAGATGGAGGGCCGCTTCGCCGGGCAGCGCCGCTGACAGCACCGCGGCCGCCCCGGCACCGGTACCGTGTCCATCGTGTTTGCATTCTTGTTCATTTCTTTTGGCTTTGGAATGTGACACAGCCCTTCTGATCATTTCTTTGATGTGAAAGCATCCTTTGGTTTCCGGTTTAAATTGAGGTGGACCTTCTTTCCCCAGTTTCACAACAGGAGTCACACTGCTAATTTATAAATGTAGACTTGGAGAATTGAGGACTAAAATGGAAAGAAAAGAGAAAAAAAAAAGAAAAAAAGACCGGTTAACTATCTGCAACAAAAGGACATGTCCAGTAGAATTCAGGTCCTTTCAGTCAAAAACCCTCTGCTGCACATTTGGTGTGAGTGTTGCCGTTTCTGCCTACTACTGTTGGAAACACAAGTAGTGCAATTTGTGCAATTGGAGAAGCTTGCCTTTTTTTTTCCTTCTTAGAACACTCCAAACAACTCGTGTTTACGCACTCATCAAAATGCACTAATGGGTCCTTTGAACTCATTTGTACTGACAGCTGCAGGGGGCCTCGGAGGGAAACCCTTCATCTCTTACTCAGAATAGCCTGGGGAACGGTGCGGGCATTGCTCTGCTTGCTGTGACCAACCTCTGTACACACAAACCTTAACGAGACTACACCTTTGTTCCAGAAGGAATCCATTTAGCTGTAAACTAAGCAGAACCCAGAGTTTCCAAGTCGTAGCCCTGAGCACGCAACCAGTTTGGTAGCTCACATTTTCTATCTGCCCCTCTTGAGTGCAGGGCTGGCTGCTCAACACACTCCTCCTGCCCCTCCCCTTCAAGAAGCGTTGTACAGTGACACTTGTCTGACTGTATTTGAGTTCTCTGGTAATGTAATAAGCATGATGGTGCCTTCTATGAATACATCATTCCAGTCTTGCTGGTGATTTTGTACAGTATCGTGTATGAAGTACTGTGCTGCCAAGCCAAGTGGCTGCAGAGCATTTAAAGGAAATAATTGGAAAACTGTATTAAAAAATTGCAGTATCTTTCAATGAGTAAACGTTGCTCAAATGATCATCCACCTTGCTCTTCAATTACCCAGTTTGCCTGTGTCTTTGCAGAGGGGGGAAGGGAGGAAGAAGGCAGGCAGGGAGGCTCCAGCCTGGCCCCTCTTTAGTCCCTGTCACAGTTAAAGGCAGCAGTTCCCATTGCCCGGGACTCGACTTGCAGGAGTCAGTCCAGAGCGGGGGCGCTTCTGGGCAGCTCCTGCTGGGTAGACCTGAGCCTCCCTTGTGAAGGTGAGCTTCTAAAACGGGGATACTGCAATTTTCAGAGGACTAAACAGCAGCTCTTACGTTCTTGCATTTTCCAGTTGCACTTTTTTAAAAACTCGTACTCATTTTGCACATAACTCTGAGCTGAAGGTGACGCTGACGTGGCTCTGGGCCGAAGCATAGCAAGGACACCTCCTCTTCTGCAGTGTGACTGGTGGGTTTCTGGAAGGTGTTCTGGAGTGCACTCCTGTCCCTGCAGCTGGAGCAGACAGAGGAGCTGTGCCTGGGGCCGGGCCTGGGCCCTGCGGGCTCGGGAGCCGAGGGGTGTGTGTGTCCCTGGGGAAATGTGACCACCTGAAGCTGCTGCTCAGCACGGAGGACCTCAAAGGGAAAAATGGCAATTCCAAGCAAAAGCAGAGAGGGCATCCGAGCACTCTGCCTCTGGATTATGCAATCATTTGCTGGTTTCCAGGAAGCTGGAGGATTTTGCACAATACTTTCTGTTAGGCTAGGCAAGGTGCAGTGGCATCTGTTCTCTGCCAGGCTTGAGGTCTTCTGTGTTCCGTGGTAAGTCTTGCACTATTTTCATGCGCTTTTTTCTTTCCAGGATGCATTTCTACCGGTCTGCATTTTCATATTTCAGGTTTTTTGTTGAAGGTCTTGCAATTTCAGCTGTTACCTGGAAATCTGTAGTACTTGAACTGCTCTCCACACAGCTCCACTCCTTAGGTTTGGAGCCCTTGGATGAATTGCTGTCAGCAGTTAGCAATTTGCCACGGCTGTGGTTTGTGTAGCCTGGAGGGGTTTTTTCCTTCTGTAGTGCTGTGGTGTTTTGCTGCCTCCTAATTCATTGGTATGGCAAATGGCACTGGAAATAATCAAGAACAAAAACAGAGTAGTAAAAAGAGCCACTGAGCCGTTCTGCTTTTTGGCTTCTTGTTCAAGTGACACGAACCCTTGGGACATCATGCAGAGAAGTTTACATGGTGATAGCTCACCTGCTGTACTGTGGACTCTTACGTGTTCTCGACCCTCTGGATAGTAACTGTACCTCTCAGAGCAAAGGAAGGGACTCACTGACCATTACTGTTAGTTGCTGATTTGTGAATGGTGGGAGTATTTTGTCATTACGGTTCTATTTCGACAAACTTGGCTGACCATCTTGGCTTTAGTAGGTATTCAAGACAGTGGATTACCATCTTTATTGCTGTAACGTGTCAAGCATTATATGCTAGTAGATTCTAGTTTAATTGTTGCAGGTGGAAAGTATTTTTACTTTTAAGTTTCCATTCTGAATGTGTTTTGACTAAACATACCAATAAACTACTGATGTCTGCAGCATCTATCCATGTCCCTAATTCTCTTGCATGCAGGTGGCTGTGGAGCACTGTCACCCCTTGTTTGGCACAGCATTGTCCCTGACCCGGCCACTCACCATGGAAAGCCACAGCAGCACAGCCTCGTGTACCTTGAAGTGTTTGACCTTGGCTTCTCTCACCTCGAGGTGCCAGTGGGGTGTCCCAGGTGGGGTTCTCCACACCCTGCCAGGCTGCAGCCTCCAGCTCCAGGGTGCAGCTTCAGGGAGGTGGTGCTGCTGCTGGGAGGAACCTGAGCCGAGTTGTCTTAAAAAACAAACTGGAGTTGTTTGCTTCGCACCTCAGGGCTGGTTACTCTTGATGGTGAAGTGATTGTCCGTTTTGTTGGCAGTTACCCACAAAGGCTGGTTAAGGGGTTGTTCTCACACTGCTGAGGGGTCAGGTGTGGCTGCCTCATGGAATCTGGGCTGTTCTGCTCTGGGTGAAGCTGCGGTGGCTGCTCTCTGCTGTGTCCTGCCACAGGCATGTCTTGGCTGGAGTATTTATTTCCTGATAAACAGCAGTTAGGAATGGTCTGAAAAGTAGTGCAGCTGTGTGAGTTGGAGCACTGGACTGAAAAACCAGGACCCTGTAGAAGACGCCCCAGAGCCGGAGTCAGCAGAGGAGTCCTCAGAGGAGCAGCCTGGACAGCTGCAAGGTGTGCTGGCCCCAAAGATCCCTGGAGGAACACGATCCCTGTGCTGCCTGCAGCGTTCAGGCCTCGGGGCCCTGCTTGGTGAGGTAAATGGGGCCGATTCTGTGGGGCTCAGGGGGAGGGCAGGAGATAATGGGATCCTAAACCCACGGGCCAGGCAGGACCTGCTTTTAGTTGTGCATCAAGTCCTGCATCTTTAGAATTGTTCCAGAGCACCTTTTGTCAGCACCAGAGCTGATGTTTAGGCTTGTAGTGGCAGTAAAAAAGTGAGGAGCTGCCAGGGCAGCTGAGGATGCCACAAAGGTGTGACCTGCCCTGTGCTGCCAAGGCCTCGCCGGTTCCCTGGGTGGTGCCCACGCTCAGGCCCTGGTACAGAGTCCTGTGCTGCCAAGGCCTGGGCAGTGCAGCCATTGCTGGGAGTTGTGTTTTATGAGGAGAAATACAGCATGGAAAAGTGATTTATTGGACAACAGGGCACCAAGGACCCAGGGGTGCCCTGCAGCCCTCACAGCAAGTCCTGGAGTGCAGCTACACCAGTGCTGCTCTGGGCAAGGTGTGGGCACCGTGTGTCCTGATGGACCGAGGACACAAACTTGGAGCTCCTGTGCCACCTCTTGGCCACTGCAGCCAGCCAGTTACCTGGTGAGTGGGTGGGTGTGCTCTGCCTGCAGTGCACCTGAGGGAGGCGAGAGCTGTTTGGGCATCTCTTTGGGATACAGGGTGGGTGATGTTTGGGTGGTCAAGACCAACCTCCCTCTGGCTCAGGTCCCCTCAGCAAAGAGAAGAAACACGAGGTGTGTCCCTCCCAGCACGCTGCAGTGAGAGCTTCCCTGAGACTGAGGGAGTGCTTGGCCTTTCCCTGGTCTGTCAGACTCTGCTGGCCTGCTCCTGTATTCTGCTGAGCTGGAATTCCATTCCCATCCCTGCAGTGCTGCTTGGAGTTCCACTCCCATCCCTGCAGCCCCAGTTCGGTCCCAGTCCCGTCCCTGCAGTCCCAGTTCAGTCCCAGTCCCGTCCCTGCAGTCCTAGTTTGGTCCCAGTCCCGTCCATGCAGTCCCAGTTCGGTCCCAGTCCCGTCCCTGCAGTCCCAGTTCAGTCCCAGTCCCGTCCCTGCGGTCCCAGTCCCGTCCCTGCAGTCCCAGTTCAGTCCCAGTCCCGTCCCTGCAGTCCCAGTTCAGTCCCAGTCCCGTCCCTGTAGTCCCAGTCCCGTCCCTGCAGTCCCAGTTCAGTCCCGGTCCCGTCCCTGCAGCCCCAGTTCGGTCCCAGTCCCGTCCCTGCAGCCCCAGTTCGGTCCCAGTCCCGTCCCTGCAGTCCCAGTTCGGTCCCAGTCCCGTCCCTGCAGTCCCAGTTCGGTCCCAGTCCCGTCCCTGCAGTCCCAGTTCGGTCCCAGTCCCGTCCCTGCAGCCCCAGTTCGGTCCCAGTCCCGTCCCTGCAGCCCCAGTTCGGTCCCAGTCCCGTCCCTGCAGTACCGGGTGCAGTTCCCAGGGGCGGCCGCCAGAGGGCGCGAGGGGGCGGTGTCCGCCCGAAGCCGCCAGGGGGCGCTGCCGCCGCGGAGGCGCACGTGCACCCATCGGCCGCAGGCAGGCGCATGCGCGGTGCGAGCTCCGTGTGCCGAGCAAGGGCTCCCGCAGGGAAAGGGCCGGAACTCCGCGTGTGCCCCGAGTGTTTGCGGCTTGGACTGCACAGGGGCAGCTGGGGGGGAACCGCACCGGGGGGCTGCGGCTGGAGTGCCCCCGGGATGGGGCTCCCCCCGGGATGGGGCCCCCCCCCGAGGATGGGGCCCCCCCCCGAGGATGGGGCTGCCCCCGGGATGGGGCTGCCCCCGGGATGGGGCTCCCCCCGAGGATGGGGCTCCCCCCAGGATGGGGCTCCCCCCAGGATGGGGCTCCCCCCCGAGGATGGGGCTCCCCCCCGGGATGGGGCTCCCCCGAGGATGGGGCTGCCCCCGGGATGGGGCTCCCCCCCAGGATGGGGCTCCCCCCCGAGGATGGGGCTCCCCCTGGGATGGGGCTCCCCCCCGAGGATGGGGCTCCCCCCGGGATGGGGCTCCCCCCCAGGATGGGGCTCCCCCCGGGATGGGGCTCCCCCCCGAGGATGGGGCTCCCCCCAGGATGGGGCTCCCAGCCCGAGGATGGGGCTCCCCCCCGAGGATGGGGCTCCCCCCCAGGATGGGGCTCCCCTCCCCGGGATGGGGCTCCCCCCCCGGGATGGGGCTCCCCCCCAGGATGGGACTCCCCTCCCCGGGATGGGCACCTGCAGCCCCCTGTGAGACTGCGCAAGCCCGGGGAAAGGCTCCCTGAGTGTCCCTGTCCCCAAACAAGCCGTGCCTCTTCCCAGAGGTCCTGCCTGGGCACGGCGGGCGGGAACCCCCCGGCTCTGCGGGCACGGGGAAGGGGAAGGCGGGCGGTGCCTGCTGCGGGAGGGTGCGGTGGCCTCGGGGGTGCCCGAGCGGCGGTTCCGGAAGCCCCGAGTGGGGCGCGGGCCGTGCGGGGGCTGCAGTACCGGCGGGGGCCATGTGGGAGCGTCCGTGTGTGTTCACATGTGCTTGTGCACACTGAAGTGCGTGTGAATACCTGGACACACCTGTGGGCACCTGGGCACACTCACCTGTGCACACCTGGACAAGCTCTCGCACACCTGTGCACACACACACGTGTGCCCTTCGAGTGCAAGGGGGACTGGGGGACTGGGAGGGACTGGGGAGGTGACACTGGGACTGGGAGAACTGGGAGGAACGGGAGAGGGTGACACGTGTGTGACACTGGGTGTGTGACACAGTGTGTGATAGTTGTGACACCGTGTGTGTGTGACATGTATGTGACACTGTGTCTGTGAGATGTGTGACACTTGTGACAGCATCTGTGTGTGACATGTGACACTGTGTGTGTGTGTGACACTGTGTGTGACAGCGTGTGTGTGTGACATAGCACTGTGTGTGTGACACCATGTGTGTGACATGTGACACTGTGTGTGTGTGACAGCGTGTGTGTGTGACATAGCACTATGTGTGTGACACCGTGTGTGTGTGACACGTGTGTGCGCGTCCCCACGTGTGGCCCCGCCCCAGGCCCCGCCCCCGCTCCTAGCCACCCCCCCCATCCTTAAGCCCCGCCCCTCAGCTCCTGCCACCTTCTCATTGGCTCTCAGCTCCCCAAGCTCCGCCCCTCTGGCAAACCGCGCCCGATTCCCGCGCCCATTCACGCCGCCCCTCAAGCCCCGCCCCTCTTTCCACTCCCCATTGACCCCCAGCCCCAAGCCCCGCCCCCTCGGTCACGCCCCTTTCCCGCAGGGCGTGGCCAGGCCGCGCGGGGCTGGGGGGGCTTTGGGGGGTCCCGAGGGGGCCTTGGGGTGCCGGGGGGTGCCGGGGCGATGTTCGACTGCCTGGAGGCGATGGCGGCGCCGCGGCGGCTCCACGATGTGACCAACCGCGGGGGCTGCGCCCTGCGCGGGGTCCTGGTGCCCGCGGGCTGCGAGACCCCCGCCCACAGGGGCACAGCGGGTACGGGGGCAGCGGGGGGTACGGGGGGCACAGCGGGTACGGGGGTACTGGGGGGGTACGGGGGGTACGGGGGGGGCACCGGGACATGGGGGGCACAGCGGGTACGGGGGCACTGGGGGGCTACGGGGGGGGGCACCGGGGGGTACATGGGGGGCACAGCGGGTACGGGGGCACCGGGGCATGGGGGGCACAGCGGGTACGGGGGCAGCGGGGGGTACTGGGGGGGTACGGGGGGCGGCACCGGGGCATGGGGGGCACAGCGGGCACGGGGGCACTGGGGGGGTACGGGGGGGGGGCACCGGGGCATGGGGGGCACAGCGGGTACGGGGGCACCGGGGGGTACTGGGGGGGTACGAGGGGGGGCACCGGGGCATGGGGGGCACAGCGGGTACGGGGGCACTGGGGGGGTACGGGGGGGGGTACCGGGGCATGGGGGGCACAGCGGGTACGGGGGCACCGGGGGGTACTGGGGGGGTACGAGGGGGGGCACCGGGGCATGGGGGGCACAGCGGGTACGGGGGCACTGGGGGGGTACGGGGGGGGTACCGGGGCATGGGGGGCACAGCGGGTACGGGGGCACCGGGGGGTACTGGGGGGGTACGGGGGGGGGCACCGGGGCATGGGGGGCACAGCGGGTACGGGGGCACCGGGGGGTACTGGGGGGCACAGCGGGTACGGGGCACACCGGGGGGTACTGGGGGGCACAGCGGGTACGGGGCACACCGGGGGGTACAGGAGGCACCGGGGCACAAACATTGGCTGCACATTTCTCCTGTCAAAAATCAAAACCTGGCCTGATGAAGAGGGACCGTGCCCAGAGGCGCGTGTGAAACCTTTGCTGTTCAAGCACCAGAGAGCTTTGCCCTCCCTAATGCTGCACAAATAGTCAGGCAAGCTGCTGTTCTGTTGGTGTTAGTTCTGTGTAACTGAGCAACCAGAGCTCCAGATTGTTTCATTTCACAACCTTTTCAGTTTTCCTTCTGCTGTGTTGTGTTTGTTTTCTGGACATACTCACTTTTGCTTTCACAGGTAAAAATAATAAAATAAACTTTCTGGCAGAACAGCAGGAAATAAATGGCACTTGTGCATTTTTCATTGATCTTGAAAGATGAGCCAGAGTTACTTTTGGATTTATCTGTGCTGGTTGTGTTAATGAGCTCCCAAAGAACCTTAAAGAAACAAAGTCTCTGTTTTGCTCCTGTCTGTGGTAGAGGCAAAGAAGAACCAAATGAAATATCAAAATCACTTGCTTAAAAACCTGATCAACCTGTAGGAAAAAGATGTTTTCTGCTGCATCATTTGTCATAAATGGAATTAAGATGTGAAAAACCACCACAGCCTTAGTGGTCTTTGCCAGAAATGGGACAAGCACAGCCATCCTGACAGTTATTCCTTCAGTCTTTGTGACCTCCAAAGACAACTGAATTAGCACAGAAAGCAGAGCTCTCACACACCCCACAGCCAACGGCTGCCAAAGCTGTGAAAGCCTTTATTGATTCAGGTTACTGCAAATGCTGTCCCGAAGCAGCAAAAGTGACTCTGCACTGAATTATTTAACCCTTTTACTCTTTGACTGAGGTTTGCTTTGGCCTTGCCTGGTCCCACTGAAGAGCAGTGGGGGGCAGGAACAGGGAGAACTTGATCATGGACTCACAAAAGCATCAGCACACACTCTTGGGTTGGGGTTTTTCTCTCCCCACCCCCTGCACTGGGGGACAACACTCTGGGCCTGCCTGGTCTGTTTGCCTGGGCATTTTTAATTCTGCACTGATGGGTTTGTTGTCAGTCACCACACAGAGCACGGGCACCAGTATTGGTACTTCCTGCAGGTTTGGGGCCTCCTGTGGATGTGGCTCCAGGTTTTGTGTTTACAACCAACCCTCAGTTCTTGTTTACACTGTGCATTTTGTTTATAAACCAGAGAAAAAAATCACAGGCTCCCTAAGGTTGAAAAGCCCTCTGAGAGCATCGAATCCAACCCTGTCCCCAGCACTGCCAAGGCCACCACTGACCGTGTCCCTGAGTGCCCCATCAGTGCCCCCAGGGTGGGCCTGAGCCCACAGTGACACAGTTATCCATCCCAGGAGGCCCTGCAGGGCAGGAACTCACATTGCTGGAATTAGGAATCTCCACAGTGTCTAACAACACATCCATCACCTCCTGTCCCAGCCAAGGCAGTGGCTGCACCAATCACAGATCTCTGGCACAGGCAGCCCCTGAAATCCCATCCAGCACCCCAGCAAAGCTGCCCCCTCCCATTTCTGTGCTGCTCTGCAGTGCCTGTGAAGGGAGATCCCAGAGGAAACAGGCACGAGGATTCCCTGTGTGTGCCTCAGTCTCTGCACCAGCGCCCCAGTGCAGCCAAAGGAGAGAAAGCAGCACTGCTGGTAGCACCTCCTCTGTGACTGAGCAGAGACTGACACAGCCAGAGCTGTCAGACAGCAGTGAAAGTCTCACTGCACGTGCTGAAAATCTTTCAGTGCTAAATACACATTGAAACAGCCTACTTGTCATGTTTCTTCTAATGGGGAATTAGCATTAGTGTCAAAACTTGTTAATGCAATACAGAAATTATCCTGGGAATCTCCCTGTTCCAAGCTCAGTCTGGGTGTGTCGCTACCCTGAAACACGTGGGAGGGAACAGTGAGTGTCAGCTCTGCTCATGCTGCTCCCAAACCCAACCCTGCAGTGCCTGGGCTCACCCACAGTCCCAGGACAGCTCTGGGGGGACAGACAGAATGTTTAGAACAATGAAACCTTGGCACAGCGATCGTTATTTCTAAGTCTGTGTTTCTCTCTGATCCCTTTGTTGGGGTAACTGATCTAGAGAGTGTTTGTCACCTCGGGCAGTAAGTGAGGTGTGTCAGCTCCCCCAGGGGCAGGATCAGCACATTCCCGGAAGGAATATTACCCTGGACTCTGTCAAACACAGCAGGGAGGAGAGGAGTGGGGCCCATGCAGTGCCACACAGCAGGGCTCCATCTGCCCCGTGCAGCCACTCCAACGGGCAGCTGGAGCTTCGGAGCTCACTCCAATCCACACTGACTCTGTGTCTGCACCTGTCCCAGCAGTGGGAATGTGCCTGATCACCCAGAGGGACAGACTCCAACAGACCTGTGGCCCAGTGTCCCACTGGGGACCAGGGCACTGTGGGGGGCACTCACAGAGTGCACAGGGCACCCAGAGGCACCTTTCTGCTCATACCACCCCCCCAGGCTGCCCCAGGCTCTGTCCAACCTGGCCTTGGATACTTCCAAGGATGGGGCACCCATTTAAATCCTTTAAATGCAACGTCTCCCGTGCCCCTTTCCATACTCGGCAGGATAGATAACTGATTTTCCCTTTTCTTGGAAAATCCTGGCCCTCTTGGGATGGAATCAGGTTGTGTCCAGTGAACACTCATTAGCAGGGGGGAAACATGTATGGAGCATTTAACTGGAGAGGAGTGTGGGCAACACTAGGAATGAGATCCACTGGGGAGCTCAGTCCTCATTAGGAGCTGCCATTGTCCTTCAAGGTGCAGAAGCCACATGGACAGATTCAGTTTTAACAGAATCCATGGAATTGACCTTCCACACACCGTGGCAGTTTGGGTCAGACCCAGCCCAACCCACTCCTTTGGCTGGAGTGCTGCCACCTGAGGCTTACAAGGCACAGCAGGGGTTTCCACTTGGCTTTTGGGGACCTTATGGGAGAGAGAGGAAGGTTTTCTCTTCAGATGCCTTAGGAGAGTGTGCCAGTGGGTGAATCTGTGCCTCAAACCAGAGGAGTGGCACGCAGTGTGCATGCAGGGCACGGGGAACACCTCAGGTTACAGACTGGGTGTTACAAGAATCCCGTGAGAGGGTCCTCACTGCCCTGCCCCAGGTGTGACAGGTTCCCCTGGGCTGGGCACTCATTAGCACCTTCCCGCACCTGAGGGCTCTGCTGAGGGCCCCATGACTCGCTGGGCAGTCCCACCTGCACCTGAGCAGAGACAAGCTTGGGCTTGGGGGGCGTTTCTGCCCCTTGTTGGGGTCAGAGGAGGACCAGAACCTCAGCAGGACTGCAACTGCCACTGCCGACCAGACTGTGACCATCATACTCACCAGCAGGTTTGCCTTTCCTTTTGCTTTGCGCTCAGGGGGCCGACGTGGGCCATTCTGTTTGTGCCCCAGGGGCTGCGTTAGACCTCTGGGGTTTGTGGGTTAAACCGGTTTGTCTTTGTATCGTTGTATTTGCGGTGATCTTTTCAGGAAGTTGTAACTCTGGCTCCTAATCCCTTTGGAGCTGGTTCATTTCTCACGCTGGTTTACATTTATTAGACCAGCACACCTCATTACCCATCCATTCAGCAACCTGGCTCTGAGTGTATGGCCTGGGAGCAATTCAGGAAGGAAATCCAAGTTGTTCACTTCATTAATGGCTGTTAACGACTCTGATTATTTGCTGTGCTGGGGAGTGCGAGGGCAAGAATGGCTCTTTTCAGCCCTTGCCAATGATTAATTCTACCAGAATCACTTAGGAACTCCTTTTAGACCCAGATATGATTTCTCACTCTTGTTTCTGACTCCACGTGTAGCCCAGACCTTGTTCTTTCTGAAGGACTTTATAAATGTAGGGACTATCCATATGGAGCATGACTTGTTTTGTGGAAACCAGGCAGTTTTCAGTGGTCCTAAAGGATTTCCTTGTTGCCCAGCCCTCCCCTTGGCTGAGGGATGCTGAGAAGCTGTGCATGGTGTGATCCAAACCATCATTTGTCTCGCTAAAAGGATCCTGTTCGAATTCTTTGAACTTCAGGGAACTGAAAGATTCATCCCCATCTGTTTCCTCCCTTGTTTGCAGCCCCTCTGAGGTGATTTGTGGGGCCCTTTGGTTTGATGTGAAGTGGCAGAGTGTTCCCCACGTGTGAGTGACTGTGTGGGCACAGGACAAGCTGTGGCAGTGCCAATGGGAGTGTGCCCAGCCCACACACCCCCACACTCTGCTGTTCCTCTGCCCTTGGTCTCCTGGGATTCACCTGGCTGGGAATGAACCAGCTTTCCTCACTGCCTTTCTGGCAGTGCTTCTCTCAATCCATTTGTTTCTGGGCTTGTGAGGACTTACTGGATCCATGTTTTGTGCCAATGGCATGTGGGCAGGAAGTGCACTGGGTGCTTGGCATGGTCCCAGTGTTGGGAATAAGTTGCCAGGTCTCTCAGGACTGCTCTGTGTGGGATGTCAGGTTTTGTGTCAGGTGCAATTTGGTCAGAGGACAGAGTTGTACCCAGTGAGTTTGACTGGTCAGATTTCCACCCTGCCCTCCTCCCCTTCCATTTCATTCCACAACCGTGGCAAAAGCAACACACACCTCTCCCCCAGAGTACACCAGGAACATCCTCCAGGAGCTGTGGCTTGCCTAGGAGGCCATCTCTTCTGCAGCAAACATGTTTGACAGGAAAAATAACCAGAGGAAACTGATCCTACTTTGGACTTGGAGGACTGACACCTCAGTTTGGGAGCTGAAGTCCCAGTCTGGTTCCCAGAGTGGTGGTGGTGCCAGCAGGGCTTGATCAAAAGAACTGTTTGCTTTTATGCTGCCCCTCACACTACAATGAAATGGTTTTGTTGTCCTACCTTAGGTGAGGGTTGTTTCAAGGTGAGGCCCTTCCACTCGGTGCTGAGTGCAGGGAATGCCCCTCTGGAGGCTCTGAAGGAGGGAGCTGTTACCCCCAATAGAGGAAGGAATGAAGAACTGCCCTGGGGGGCTCTCAGTGCAGGAGGGGGCTCTGCAGCCCCACCCCAGTGTGCCAGCTGTGCAGGGTGCTGTTGGCAGGGCTGCACAGGTGTGTGGCACCAGCACCACAGCCCAGCTGGCAGCTCCTGTGAGGGCCAAATGGCCCCCAGCCTGTGGAGCAGGAGGGAGACATTGCCCAGCTGAGCCTTTGTCCCCAGCCCTTCCCAGGCAGAGCCCTCCCCTCCTGCCCTTGGCTCTGTCCCAGTCCCCCCGGGGCCCATCACAGGGCAGGGACACAGCAAAGGGCAGAGTGTGCCATGGCCAGCCTGGGGGGCCCTGGGGCAGGGCTGGGGGTGCCAGCAGGGCTGTGGGCACAGCTCTGGCCCTGGGGCAGGGCTGGGGGTGCCAACAGGGCTGTGGGCACAGCTCTGGCCCTGAGGCAGGGCTGGGGGTGCCAACAGGGCTGTGGGCACAGCTCTGGCCCTGGCGCAAGGCTGGGGGTGCCAACAGGGCTGTGGGCACAGCTCTGGCCCTGGGGCAGGGCTGGGGGTGCCAACAGGGCTGTGGGCACAGCTCTGGCCCTGGATCTCAGCAGGGTACACTGACCTGCTGGTCAAGGGGGGGCACTGGCACTGACATAAGGGCCAGTGAGCCAGGGCAGAGGGGCACTGGCTGTGCCTGGCACTGACACAAGAGCCAGTGAGCCAGGGCAGAGGGGCACTGGCTGTGCCTGGCACTAACACAGGGGCCAGGGAGTCAGGGCACTTTTCCCACCTCTTTAGGCAGCTCTGAAGTGGTTCAAGAACACTCTGTCCAGGTGCAGGTTTGGCTCCAGCTGCAGGTGTGCTCTGGCATCTCTTCCTCACCTCTGACTCTGCAGGGAAAAGGGAAGGGAGTCCATTAGAAACTAACCTAGATGGCAAAAGTTGCCAGCTGTGGAAAGGCACAGCCCAAGGAGAGCCTGGGAATACAAGGACATGGCTCAGCAGAGGACCAAAAGCTCTGGAGTAGGAATTTTCCAGCCCACACCACCACTGAGGCTTAAGATGCTGCTTTGAGTGCTGCAGAGCTCTGTCCTGGTGCCACCTGCCAGACACTGGGACACAGCTGAGTTCCTGGGCAGGGTCCAAACAGGGCTGGGATCCAGGGAAATCAGAGCTTTTCACATATTTTTGGCATTTTGGTAATTGACTTGATTCTACTCTTGTGGCACATTGTTCTCTTCAGCATCAATAAATGATCAATGCAGCCTGCAAATAATCTGTCAATTCTGTACCTCTCTGGAGGCAGCAACATGACAGACACAGGAATTATAAACACATTGTCATTTACTAAAGCTTAATGGAATCCTTAACCTGCTTTGGTTTGGAATTGGGTGGCTGAAAAGCCACACCAGTTGTGGCAGGAAGGGAGGGGGCAGATGTAACAATTGTGATGGGAAGGGTGTAGGGAGCAGCTGGAAATCTAATGAGAAGCCTCGATTTTTCTGACAGATTTGTGGGGCTGGTGATGATCGTTGTGCCTCAGAATCTCCCCTGAGTCTGTCCCACCAGCAGGCTGAGCTGCAGCCTCCCTGTCCTAGAGCAGGTTGGTTTTAGCTGCAGGGAATGACTGTCAGATTTTTGGGTGAATTTGATATGAGAATGGGCTTCAGAAGGACAGATTGTGCTCTTTTAAACTGAGAGGAGAAGCTTAACTGAAACTGCCAAATGATTATTCCTCAAGTTCACAACACTTGGATCCTTGATGTTTGTAAATGCTTTGGGGTCATGTAAACTCCCTACACCAACATGTAAGGATGCCTTGGAGTGAGTGAAGGTTCAAAGCTTTCAGCTGAAACAAGGCTGAGTCCTCCTGTCCAATTTTGAACCCAGTATCTTAAGAATTTCATCCTCCAGCCTGGAGAGCACTCCCAGTTCCAAACTCCAGGCACAAAGGGTCTCAAGGCCAAGTCAGCTGCCCCTGTGAAATGCCTTCCTACACAGGGGCTCTGTAGCAGTGCAAGGGACTCTGTTCAAGTGTTCAGGGCTTGGGGGTTGTGTCCATGGGCTGACAAGGAAGGTGTACTGGAAAATCACACAGCAAATGTCTCTCTTGGAGCTTCCTGCACTGAAGGACACCACTGAGCTGGTGGGCTTTTCAGGGGAAACTTTAACAGGTTTCTTAAGAACAAGTCAAGTAATGAAAAGTGTTTAAAAGCAGGGCTGTTTGCAACTCTTTGCAAGTGAAGAGATACTTGATTTGTGGCTGATGAAAAAATAATCTCATTTCTTTTTTTAATAAGGGCTCCTTGCTGCTCATCTTACTTAGACTAAGCAGTACATTTGAACCTTCTCTTAACAATGGCTGAAGTCAAGCCTAAAACCAACCAGCAGTAGAATCAGAGTAGTAAGGTCTGGCTAAATGTCTTACCACCTTTCATATTCTTTCTTACAATTTTTCCAAGAGCAATAAACAAACCCCAAATCTGGAATTTGGAATCCCTGCCCATGTATTCTACTCAGAGGAACCTTTTGGTGTAGAGAGCACTGCAGAGCTTTGCCTTGTGGTAGTCCCCAGCAGACAAGGACAGTTGCAGTTTTATTGAGCTTTTATTTTCTTTTTTTTCAAAGTAAAGGAAGTGAAAAGTTTGTGGAAAAGCACAGTTTGACAAAACACAGGAGACTCATGAAACATTCATTCAGTACCAAAGGGTAAGGGGTGGGAGAAGTTACACAGAAGGGTTGTTTTCTTCGTGTTTTTCCCACTGGCAACCTGGATTGGAGAGACAAACAGGAGTATTGGGTCAAGTGGCAGCACAGGGGTAGCAGTTCAGCTTTCTGTATCCTGTGCAATGCAGGTGGTCAAACAACCACTCAAGGAAGCCAAGGTGGTGTTGGAAGGGAAGCTGGATGCTTTGGGGGGATAAAGGAGCCAAGGGGAGGGGCAGACAAACAGACCATGTGCATTATTGCTGTCACCTACCTGGGGTTAAGCACCAATTCCTAATATGGCTCTGCTCTGGACTATGAGGGCTGCACCCTGGAGAAAGGAACACACAGTTAGGAGACAAACCAAGGAGGTTTTGCTTGAGCTGGAACTGTTGCCAACTTAAACTTGTGCCTGAAGTGCAGTTCCAAGGATAATTCTCCTGGTACTGCCTGACCCTGGAATCCATGTGCTCCTGCAGGTTGGGTATCTTTCAGTTTGGCCAAGGTGGAAAATGATTCTTTGGACTGCATTTAGAGACAAAACAATTCTTTCCTAAGTCTTCCTAATATTTTTACCTATGCAATACTTTGGATCTAAATAAAAGAGGATTTGATTAATAAGCAGTTTAAGATATTAGCAGTACAGTTCTGTGCTTTATATGATAATGAGGTTGCTATTGGAAACTGTGACATTTTTCCTAGGAACACAACATGGCTCCAGATGAACTTTTCCTGGGACATAATCAGCGGAAACCCCCCAGCCAATATATCTGTATGTGCTGGGCAGTTCTGATAGTTGATCCAGGTGCACTTTTACTGGTAATCCCAGAGTTCTGTAAGGATCTGCAGCACAAAAGGAACTTTACATTTGCTAGAGGTCAAGTTTAAATTCTACACCTGGGTATTTTTCAGCTGTGGCTTGTAAACACTCAACTCTTCTGACAAGGCCCTGAAGAACTTTATCTAATGCAGGATTTAGATGTGCTTTGAGCAGGTGACTGATTACCCTCAGACAACCTTTCCCATGAAATTGTACAATAATTCCCATCTGTGGAGCCAAGAGAAGTGCTGTGCTCTGCACATGCATTGTGAGAGCACACGGACAAGTGGCCATAGCAGTTTGCAGAGCCCCTTTGCCATGCACAGCTCCCAGTTCCCTGGTTTGGGGTGGGTTTTTTAAGGAAGGAGCCAGGCAGTACCTCCTCCCCGAGGCAGGTGTCAATGTCTGCTGCCTTGCAGCACTTGTCCATCATGGTAGTGAAGCCCCCAGCAATGGTCCTGATCTGCTCGTCTGTCATCTGGGGCTTGCGCTTGATGAGGTTGATGAGCAGCCTGCAAAGGAAGCCACGGCACACACACAGTTAGTGCTGCCTGCTGGGGCTGAGCCCCCACTGCACAGCACGCCATTCTAACCAGCTACAGCCCTTTTCTGAGGGCTTTTTGGTCATGCCTAGAGAGCCTGTGCCTGCTGGTGACCCCAAACTCCCAGCACAACAGAACCATCTGTTTGCTTTTGCTAACCCAGTTACAGGTAGGCAATAACTCAGGGAAATGATCTGCATGTTGTCTTAACCAAGTGCAGCTTAAAACTTGCCCTGGCAGTGGACCTGGCTGAACTCATCAGTTAAGAGAGTGATTGTATTTGAAGAAAAACCCTCTTTTGCCCCTTCCAGACTGCTTGATGTTACGCACTGCCCAGGGCTGTGCACACAGTTCCACCTGGTTTCCTGTGTCACTAGTGGGGCCCCAGCTGGATGACAGAACAGGGTGTTTGCAGCTCTCCCCTGCACCCCACAGTGCTACACTTGCCCAGCTTGGCCCCCAGGTGTGTCTCAGGGCTCACTTGAGCTGGCTGTCCTCACGCTCGGCAGGAGGGGCACTGCACAGCTTGTCATCGAAGTTGAACATCATGGGGTCGAAGGGCGGGGGCACGTATTTGGTGTCTACGCCCATGGCAGTGAAACATGGCCTCTTGTAAGAGTACAGCTCATTGCAGCAGTGTGAAACTTGCTCATTGATGGGGGTGCTCTCCTGTTTCTTGCACATTTTTTCAATCACGATGCTCAGCTGAAAAGAGAAGAACAAGGGTGAGTTACACCTTGCCCAGAAGCAGAACAACTAGGTGAGGTTGGTGCCACAATAGCATCACTGGAAGGGGAAGCTGTAGGAGCTAACACCTGCTGGGAAGTGGCATGGGTTTAAAATTCAAAATAAATAGGCATTCCTAGAGTTGGGCATCTCTTCTTCTCCAGAATGGCTGGGCATTGGGCTACAACCAGCAAGCCTGGGGTTTTCAAGAGACTGCTTGGCTTTTCCAAATGCAACCTGACACAGACTTGATCAGGGAGCTCTGAGCAGCCCAGTCTAGTGGAAGGTGTCCCTACCCGTGGCAGGGGGTTGGAACAGGATGATCTTTAAGGTTCCTTCCAACCCAGGCCATTCTGTGGTTCTGTGATTCATGATTTCATCATTCTGTGGACTTCCCTCTGGTTTCTGAGGGAGAGCAAAGCTTAGCTAACATTTTGAAGCTATGTCACCAGAACCCAGTGTCTGTGAGAACGGCCGTGTCCCAGGGGAAGAGGGAGGAGAATAAACCCATGTACTCACGTAATGCTCAGAGCAGGACAGGCGTTTCTCCTCAGGAAGGCTGCAGCACTTGGAGCCCACTGCTGTCATCTTCTTCCCAATTTCAAGCAGGGTGTCAGTTGTCACTTGGGGCATTTTTTTAGTGTAACGGACCAGAATTCTAACAAAGTCAAAGCAAAATGACTTAGTATTCTTAAATGTGAGCTGAGCTAAGCACTGAAGACCAAACCCACTTGCCCAAAGCAGCCAGCACAGATGCTTACACTGCAGAATATGGATCAGCAAGTGCTCACCCTTTGAGGAAGTCTCCCTCGCCGTGGGTGTTGTAGAGGTCACAGTTTGTCTTCACAAGGTCCTGAGTTTCCTTGATGTGCTTGTTCAGTTCCTCTTCCTGCAAACAAGTGCAAATTCTTTAGTAACAGTAGAGCAGGACTTGATGGCAACAGTCATACAAATACCTCTTCTAGCTCTTATTAACCACTAAATACTCATTTTGCAAGGCTGATCACTAATGTATAGTCAGGGTGGTGTAGGCAGGACTTAATTCCTTTGTGGGTCTTAAGTTCTAACAGCAATTCCCTTAAAGAAGGCAGCCACATTTCTGAGATTTAATTTACATTAATTGTTTGTTGGACTTATTTTCCAAGCAGTGGAGTTTTGTTTATATAAATCAAGTTGATAATTTGAGTGTAGGTTTATCAGCCATGAGGGGAACTCTTTCTGTCCCTTGGCCAAAGCTGCCAGGGGCTCAAGTTGTGCTGTGTGATTGAGGTGAGGATGAGGAGCCCTAAGCTTAGCTGTCTGTGTGAGCTGGCCCTGCACACTCCCATCCCCATCCATGAGCATCCACACTGTATATGCAGCACAGGCAGTGGGAGCCATGGACTAACTCAGCTATCAGTTGTTTTCAGGCAAGCAGAATCGCTTTTGAGACAGAGGCACCCGGCAGTGGAGTCAGACTAGTGTGAAATGTCATAAGATGACCAATTAGTTACTCTGTGATTTGAGAAGAACCTTGTGTTCTTGCCATTGGCCCTGGTCTGCCTCATGTCCTGTCAGAGCACTCAGCTTCCCCTGGGATCAGTCTCCCCAAAGCCTTCTTGTCTGCCCTTCCACAGGAGCTTCTCAACCCAAGTGTTTCATGGCAGTCCCACCCAAGCCTTCCAGTCCCCTGCTGGCAAAGCCTGGCACCTACAGCGTGTCCGTAGCACTCAGCAGGGTTGTCAGTCTTGCAGCACTTGTCCAGGAGTGTTTCATAGCCCTTGGTCACCCTCAGGATCAGCTGTGTGGAGAACTCGGGGTGTCTCCGTGAGTATTCATAGACAAACCTGGAAGGCACAGCAGCAGAGAGAATCAGAGCCCCTGAGTCACGTGCTGCTCTCGTCAGGCACAGGGCAGTGCTGACAAGGACAGTTCCTCTGGTAACATCCAGTCAGGGACAACGAGCCTGCCATGCTGCTGGCACTACTTACTCTGACAGGAATGCATCGTGGCCTGCCTCGTAGCTTTTACACACTTCCTTATCCTGAATGTATTTCTCAACCAGTGAGGGAAGGTTGTCAGGCTTTTCATCAAAATCTGCCTCCATGATGCACTTGGTCCGTTCCACAACCGGCTTCTCGCAGCAGGGCTTGAGTTTGCTTGAGAAAACATCTTGTTTAGAGCACAGGGAGTTCACGAGCTCTGACTGTAAAAGTGAAACATGGTATCAGACAAGCTATGAAATAACAAACACAGATTAATTATTCCATCTCCTCTCCCTGTTTCGGACTCTTCCCTTTTCATTCAGGTCACCTGTTTACTTAGCACTTTGCTAGAGACACGATGTCTCCATACAAGAGGGATAAGCATGTCCTGTGTATGCTGAACATGATGTTCACAGGTGCAGGGCGAATGGTTCCCCCCTGATTTCCTGGAAAATCTGGGAATCCAGGTTCTGGAAAGCCAAGGCAAGTCCCTGAGTGCTCTGTCACAGGGGTGCCTGATGGATTTTCTCAGGCCTGTCAGATGCCCAACTCTGGCACAGGACAAAACATGGTTATGTCCAGAGCCCTGGACAGCAGCTGGTTCAACAAGTGTCTCTGAGTTTCAGTCAGTCAGGATACATTGAAATCATGTCACTATTGCACAGGTTTGTTAGCCTGATCTCTGGCATTCATTGGCAGGAAAGCTGGACTAATGGCAGTGCACTTGACAGGGCCTTTTTGCCTCTGCTGCCTTTTGCTTTGTTTATGATTGATTTAAAGTTAGTAAATACCATCAAACAGCCTCTCTGACAAATGTTTGGATTTCAGCCAAACACGGTGCAAGCAGCAGCTCCTCACAGGCCTTAAGGGCTAGATCCCAAAGGGGCCCAAACCTACTTGCAGCAACAGTCAGCTGAGCTGACCCTGAGTCTTTCAGTGCCTGAGGAGCCTCCCAGCAGTGCTGAGTCCAACTTTGAGTCCCCTGCACTGTGAATGCCTGCACAAATTATGATCTTTCTGAACACTTTTTGTGTGTAAGCATTTGTTTGAAACAGGGAGCTTACCCAGTCATCCACACACTCCACCATGTCCCCCTCACAGCACTCATGGTAGACATCCTTCACCTCATGGACCATCTTAACAAGCTCTCCAAATGGAGCCTTGGGGTACTTCTGGCTGAAGCGAGCGAGTTTGCTGGGAGGAAAGGAGGAAAACACACTTGGTTGGGGGCACTGCAGGAACAGAAACCTTGCAAAGCACTGACATGTGATATGGTAAATCAGGACTGTTTCAAGGGAATGTTCGTTCTTCTCTAGTTTCTGGTAGCTAGAAAAGGGTATTGACAGGTGCACCAGTAAACCAGAGCTCCTTTAACATAGCCAGGAGGAAACAGGATTCTGGTGGTTCTTGTCTATGTAAGGATTGCTCCCCAGAATTCCCCATCACTCCTGAGTGACCAGAAAGCACTCCAGATTACTTGGCACAGATGGATATAGTTTTGATTAGACCCTTAAATCAAAGCTGACTGTATGTGTAAGACAATCCTAGTCACTGTTAGTGTATCAGTCTGGTAACAGAAGCAGTTCTCTGTGCTCAGGCAGGTGATCCACTTATTAATTGCAAAAGCTTTTCTTAATCTTTTAACAGCTCTGATTCTGCCAAATTTGACTTTTCCATTGAAACTAGCAACCTACTTTGCTGATTAGTGGTGTCCATCAGTAAAGCATTGGAATAGGGCACAGCTTTGGAACATACTGGAATCTCTGGTTCTGAGTGGCATTCCATCATTTAACTGTGCATCTTCTGGGTTCACTCCAGTTCCATTGCTCTGCAGGTCAGAGCTGAGCTTTTTGCTGGCAGTCCCACTCAGGCTGACAAGTAAAAGAGGTGCAAATCCCTTGGAACTTACTTGGCTTGGAAGGTCCTCTCCCCATACTTCTCGAGGATCCGGCAGCCGTGCTGCTGCTGCACTCCGATCAGCTTGGCTCTCTCTTTGATCACCGCTGCCTGTGGGCACAGGGGGCACACTGTCACCCTCAGCTCAGCACACCCAGTGCCTGGCATCACCCCTGACCTGCCTCTGAGCTCTGCATGCCAAGATTTGCATCAACAGGAAAACTCTGCCTGTTTCTCGCTCAGTTGCTTCTTGTTCATGCACGGAGACAAACGCACTGTACCTTTTCGTCCAGGCAAGCCCCGATGTCGCTCTCTGGGCAGCAGCTCTTCAGTGCATTCTCATACTCAGCAGCCAGGCCCAGGATGGCTGGGGCGTGCAGGAAGGGGTTTCTCCTTGCTACAGTGTAGACAAAGCTAGAAGGAAAGGGAAACCTAAGTTCTGTGTTCCAAAGGCAACAGCAAATAGCTTTAAATCTCTTGTAGCTTCTCTAACCTTTTTCTCTAGTTTGGAAATGTAATTTACTTTTGTGACAAAAAGCTTACTGAAATGCTCTGTTAAACCTCACAGGACTCAGTAACAGTGAAGGGAAAGGAGAAGTCTGCCACCCAGTTTGTTGGACATCTGCTTTGTAAAAATATATCAACAAATACTTGAAAATTCTGATTTTCAGTGTGGAAACTTCATCTATGGCCCTTTCATGTCCCTTTGGGGGCCCTTTGCTAGATATTGTAAACCAATTCCTACTCTTTCACCCAGATTCTACTGCCAGTTTCTATTCTTTTTACCATTCTCTTTCTTCCTTGTTGCCAGTTACAATGGGGGTGGTGGGAAGCTGGAGCAAGGAAGTTGTTAAATCCCTGCTGAAACACTGTGGGCTTGCAGGGGCTTGGGGAGGAAAAGTCACCTGAGATGTCAAACCCTTTGCCCAGAACCCCTGTCTGGAGTGGGGAGCTGTGGAGGTGTGAGGAGGCAGGAGCTGCCCTGGCCCTTACTTGCCCAGCAGGGCCACCCTGTTGTCCTGGTACTCGGTGCAGATGACGTCAGCAGCAGGTCTCTGGTAGGGAGGGATGAAGTCTGGCTGGTGCACTTTGAAGGACAGGAAGCACTGGTTCCTCTCGGGGTCAGCCTTTCCACAGCAGTCAGCCATGGCCCCGTAGGAGTCACGGAGCTGCTTCACCTGGCAGATCCTGTCCAGGAAAATGGTGGGCTGCAAGGGAGATCCAAGGGTCAGAACTGGGGGGTGCACACAGTGGGAGGCACTTTCTAGTCATCTCTGAAAGAAAGCCCAGGCTGAAGAGTGAATACATTGTTACTGGATAAGATTCAGACCATAAACCTGAGTAATCTACTGTTTTTCACACAAGTTTTATTTTATGTGGTCTGATATCAAAACTGTTCCAATAGTTTATTGACTAAAACATTAACTACAATTTAAAATAGTGCAAGAAGGTGATCTCCTTTTACTTATAATCTGACTAAACTGAATTTTGAGATTAATGCAAGAAAGATTTGATATTTTACTTGATGAGCAGCTTGGGAAGCCTTTAGGGAGAACTAATGTCTCGCTGACCCACACACTTGGGTCAGTTTAATACCTACAGTTAGGCCTGTACTTTACACCTGGTTTTGCCCTAAATGCTCACACTTCTTTGCAGGCAATGCTAAATTTAATGTGCTGTGTGTGCTGTTGGTCTCCAATACAGGGCTCAGTGGATCACTCAGACACTTCTGAAAGGCAGCATTTTAGAGCCTGACAACAACAAGCTCTTCTTGTAGGCACTACACTGGCCAGTGAGAGCAGCCACACCCTGGGCTCAGGTATCAATGCTCAGCAAGGGAGATGCTGCAGCTGCACAGAGCGAGGAGAGGCACAGCCCAAGGGGTCCCACCTACCAGTGCCTTGGTGCACTCGGGAGCATCCTCGTTGGCCACACACTTGTGTGCCAGGTCAACAACATCCTTCACCAGCTTAGACAGCCCGTCGTAGGAGCACTTCTGGAGGTACTGGGCAAAGGTGATCATGGCCCTGAAACACAAAGCACAGGGGGGAATGTGAAGCTGAGAAACACATCAGTCAGTATGTTCAAAGGTGCTTTGAATTCAACTTGTTTGTGCAAAGCACGGGGGTTGACCAGAGTACCATAAAGAACATCGTGCAGATCCCACGCCCTTCCTCTTCTCACTTCCCTCCTGAACATGTTTTTAACCTTGCTTCCCAAGAACAGAATCTTGAGTAACAGGTTAGGAACAAACTAGAGGAGACTGTGATTGCAGTTTGCTACCACTGTTACCTGCACATTCATAAAGGCTGTAACTTAAACTGGGCTTGGCCACTGTTACAAATTCTGATTTCAGACTGTCTTCTTTCAGTACCTGTGCTCCTGTCAGACCCCTCTGCCTTTGCAAGAAACACTGAATTGTCTCAGAAAACCCATTGCAGGTTTGTTTTTTGAGATTGGTGCTTTGTTTGTGTTTTTTTTGGCAGTGTCTCAATCCAGCATAATTTCTCTTCATCCTAAGGATATGTATTCCTTGTGCCTGTTTTATTTTCACAAAAGGAACAGAGGTTTTTCCCAAGGTTTGCAGGGAGTTCTGTTCCATGAGAGCAAGCAAGTCCTTGTGATTTTTGCAGGTCTTAAAATACTTGTAGGTTTTGCACAATAACAGTAAGAGGCTGAGTTAAAAACAATCAAATCCAATAGAGCAGAACAGACCCCTTCCTTTGTTCAGCTCTGGGAACATGGGGGTGATTCCACCCAAGACATGTTCAACGAGACCTTTGTGTTTCCAGGTTTATATACTTAGTTACAACTGAAATTTAGGGTGACTTTTAACAGTTCTAGTGGGCTGCTCTAATCTCTGCAGCCCCGTATTTCCTTTTAACTAAACAATGTTACAGCTCCAAGCCTCAGCCCAGACAGGTTTTCTGATTTATTTCTTACAGCTTGGATTAAAGGCTAAGCTGTAAGGGCTTGGTTGATTAAGACTTAAAGTTCAGCTTACAGAGTTAAATTCCTCTTTGTCCAAAGCTCTGCATGGTTAAGATGACTGAAAAATTCATATAGTAAAGACCATATGATTTTATGGAGAAGAGAGAAATCCTTTTTCTTGAGGTGTCCCTGAATCGAGGCTAAATGTTTCAGTGAGACATACACACTGCTCAGAGCTCACACAGTGTGTCTGGTTCCTTTTCAGTACAACATCAACAGAGACAAAAGGCCAACCAGAAAACGGCAGCTGAACCTTCACTTACACTGCCTTAAAGGTCTCCTCCTTCAGGTCATTGTAGCGATGGGCGATGTGGCTCTTGTGGTCTGGGAAGGGAAACAAAGAGAGGGTGATGCTCCAGGGAGGGGCACCCCCGGGGCAGGGTCATGCACGGGGCGGGGGGGATGCTCCGGGGTGGGGGGGGGCGCACCCCCGGGGCGGGGGGATGCTCCGGGGTGGGAGGGGGCACACCCCCGGGGCGGGGGGATGCTCCGGGGTGGGAGGGGGCACACCCCCGGGGCGGGGGGATGCTCCGGGGTGGGGGGGGGGCGCACACCCCCGGGGCAGGGGGATGCTCCGGGGTGGGAGGGGCACCCCCGGGGCAAGGGGATGCTCCGGGGTGGGAGGGGCACCCCCCCGGGGCAGGGGGATGGTCCAGGGAGGGGCACCCCCCCGGGGCAGGGGGATGCTCCGAGGTGGGAGGGGCACCCCCCCGGGGCAGGGGCATGGTCCGAGGTGGGAGGGGCACCCCCCCGGGGCAGGGGCATGGTCCGGGGTGGGAGGGGCACCCCCCCGGGGCAGGGGCATGGTCCGGGGTGGGTGGGAGGGGCACCCCCCCGGGGCAGGGGCATGGTCCGGGGTGGGTGGGTGGGGCACACCCCCGGGGCAGGGGCATGGCCCGGGGTGGGTGGGTGGGGCACACCCCCGGGGCAGGGGGATGGCCCGGGGGGCACACAAAGGGAAATGAGATGCTGTGCTGCACGTGCTGGGCACCACAGCCAGACTCCCACAACTGTTGAGCATTCACTCAACTCTCCCCTGTGTGAGACACCCTTTCTTGCCAATTTACCTGCAGACACCCAGCTCTAAGTTGTTTGTGAAACTGCATTAAAAGCAGTGAATTGATAGAGCAGAGACTCCCAAGAGAATCAAGCAGCCCTTTCTTACCTGCATCTCGTGCTGCTCTGTGCAGGTTCCTGGATCTGGCAGAACTTAGGAGGAAAATAAATGAAATGAACGTTAACCACTTCATGGTTGCAGATTTTGATGTGAGCAAAATTGCTCAAAAGTGCTAGGAAGATTGAAGGGAGAGCTTTTGCTTATATACTCTAGACTAGCTGTGCCTGTAAAATATTAACCCCAGAGCTGGCATCTGTACATTTCCACTGGGCCTGGAGAGGATTACAAAACTTGGGCTGCCCTTGCCAAAAATTAATTTGATATCAGTTATTTATTATGGGTTGTTACTCTGGGCCTTTTCATCCTGAAGAGGTCGAACCTTCAGCACCCAAAAAGATAAAGTTTTGCGTAAATTTTCTTATCAAATGACAAACAAGGAGTTCAAGGCATCAGACAAAAAAGTCATCAGGGCTCATCCTATAGTCTTTTTTTTTTTTTGCTGGTATTTGGTCGAAAGCCAAGCAGGTTGATATTGTACAGCACTAACACACCCAGACAGGACTCTCTCCACTTGAAATTAGGGGATTTAATTTTAAATCACTTTCCAAAGATGAGATGACTCATGTGGAGCTCAAGGGTTGATTTGGGCATCTGGTTTGTCAGGTCCTGTTCTGGTTTTCCATGGGCACTGCTGTTCACCAGGGTCCAGAAAAACAGCCAAACACAAGTGCAAACATGTGCAAGAGCTGTCAGTTCAGAATTGTTGCAAGTCCTCATTTGCACTGACATCCTCCCAAGAGTAATCTCTTAATTAAGCCCCACTCCTCTCCAAAAATGTCCTATTGATTAGTCAGTGGAGATCCAACACAGGAGGAATTGTGCAGTTTGCACAGAGCCTCAGGACATGGAATAAAATGGAAATTACTTTTCTAGAACACTCAGTAAGAGGCTCAAACCCCCCAGCATTTATGAGGTTGGATCCTTACTAAGGGTGATGTAGCTCCCAGGTGGGGAATAGCAGGGTTTATTTTAATGACTGTGTCTCCCCAGTGTGTGGCTGTCACCCCACACACCTGCAGGTCGTGTCCTGCCTGGCAGCTCCCTGGCTTTGGCAGGACCCACGTGCTGCAGCTGAGAGTGAGGCCCTCAGACACTTCCTTAGGCCTCAAGATTCCCTTTTCCACTCCTCCTTTCCTCAGCTGGGCATTTTTGCTGTATTATCCCTAATGCAAGTAGTTAGAACAATTCAATCTTCAGTTTTCTGGAAACTTGACAAAATAAATTAAAAACTCCACTTCACTCTGTAACTGAGTGTGAGCTTTTGAATGTGCCTTAAACAAACCAAGTGATGTGTCTAAGAATAAAATATTTGCAGGCAGCTTTCACTTAGAAAATTGCCAAGGCCATGCATCTTGTGTTCCAGAAAGGCCCTTCTGCTCCTCAGGAATAAGCACAGGAACCTTAGATGAGTTCCCAGAGTAGTTTGACACAAGGAAATCCCTACTGGCTGCTGCTGTTGCAGAAAAGGGTTGTATTTCCCCAAGTCTGGTCCTGAGGCTTCTGTAGGTGAACAGCATTCCTGTGAGTGGTGCAGAGGAACAGGGCTCTGTTTGGGGAATTAAAGGTTATGTGGGTACCTCTTAAATGAAGGATGGTGGGGGCCAAGCCAGGTTGGCAGAAGAGCAAAGTCAAACATGTCATAATGTTAGAAATAGGGATTATTTTCAGGTGCTTGTAGCAAAATCCCACATTTTTGGAGAATGATGGGAATTATAATGAACGATTTGGCCTTTTCAGGTCTGTGCTGCTTTAGCCTGACAAAATCCCAGGAAAGAGCTGGTTAAATGATCCAGTCTGTGATTATTTCCCTGACCATATCCCTCTGCCAAGAACCATCTCCTTTCAAGGCTCAACAGAGCACTCAGTGGCACAGACACACACGTTTGGGAGCCCTGTGGATAACCACAAAGTGGCAAAAGTCTGTGGTAGTGGTGAGTTTCTTGCTTAGTACAGGACAGGAGATGCTCTCAGGCTGCAGCAAAGCAAGTCTGCAGAGAACTACAGGCAAAGGCTGGAGGGGGAGCTGAAATCCAGGGCAAGAAAAAGCCTCACTGTGCAGTCTTGCATCTTGAAAGCTGTCTGGAATTTTCCCCTGCAGCTTTGTGCAGTGTTAGCAAGAACAGTCCTGCTCCCCTAGAGTTAATATGTAAGTTGGGAATACAGGGTCCATGTTTATTTCCAGATAGCTTCTGTTGTCTGTCCTGTGCCCCATGCCAATGGTTCATATAACTGCTGAGGGGGAGCTGAACTCCCCCACTGCTGTTTGTTTAACAATATTAGTATTGTACTGAGCTTCCTGTTACACAATTCCTCCATCCTGTGTGCAGTGCCCCCCTGCACAGCTGTCCTGCTGTTAGGGAGAGGAGTGGAGCAATGGCACCTGAAGATGAATCCATTTCCACACACCTTTATGCCTAAAGTTCCAGGTGGGCACTGGTGTTACTGCAGGTGTGGGGGACCAAAGGACAGGGATGCCAAGGGTAAGTGACCTGGGAGAAGGATGCACAGTTTTTAAATATTCCATCATACCTCCCTGTGCAAGTGGGAAAGCAGACACAAAGTGGACCAAAACACACTGAAATGGCTCTGGAGTGACAAATGTGATCAATCATCACAAGGACAACCACCAGAGCCCTTTTGGAAAGTGAGTCCTTTCCAAAGTGACCTCTCAAAAACCAGAGAACAACTAACCCCCTAATTTTGTGGGCCTTGGTTTTATTTACTGCTGTTTCTTCTTTGTTTTCAAGACCCAAAGTTTTGTTTGGGTGTCTGAACCACGAGATACACCCCAAACCTGGAGACACTCTGGGCCATTCTGTGCCAGCAGCCACAGGTCTGGTCTGGTGCTTGGCTTGTTCCTGGGCTTGCTTTGGCTTTCATCTCATGACAACAGGAGGGAGGGCAGCCAGCTAGAGATCATTTTTCTTCCTCAAAATGTAAAACTTCCTTCTGCCAAAGCAGAAGGAACCAGCAAAGAGAATGTTCCCTCTCACCTGCCTGCAGGTGGAGGTGAGGGAATGCTGAGAAAGGAATTGCCAGCTCCTGTTTTCAACCCTGTGCCTGCAGACAAGTGGCTTGCCTGGTATTTTTTCCACTGGGCAGTAGCTCATGTTTTACTAACTGTAATGATCAGTATTCCTAAATAACTGTCTGTAGCTCTGGACACTCGGGCAGGTATCAGGTATGTTTTTCTGTGCCCTGGTGCACCATGTTTGCTGTTCTTATCAGTGATGTTTGGCTCCCATGCAGGAGGAGTCAAACAGCTCAGATATATGGCTTTTATTTGAACAAACTCATCACTGTAAAGGGAGCAAACATCAGGCTGGAAAGGGTTTGGTCCCACAGCAGAGCAGGCAGAGCCCTGCTCAGGTGTGGGTAACAGCAATCCAGGACAGGTGTATCTCCTGGGCACACCCTCAGTTCTCACACCAAACTGTTCCTCTTGGGACAGCAGCCACTCAGCTGCAGTTCTAGAGAGTTCTGGGCCATTAAAATAGGGGGTTTGAATCAGTGAGAGGGGCTGCCCTTGCTAATCCTGTCCCTTTGATGCCCAGGGAGTTCCACCATCCCAAGTGCACAGTGTGGTGGTGCAGCTGTTCTCCTAATCAAGTACCAACATCATCCTTTGGCAGCAGGTACAAGAGCAGCTTTGCTGTGCCTATCGGGCATTCCAGTGCTTGGCTCTACCCAAGCACACAGCCCTCAGTGCTCTGGGAGGGTGTCAGCTGGCACATCTGGAACTGGGCAGGACTTGCCTCTGCTTTCCATGTTCCCATTGCTCTTTTTTTGTGTCAGTACAAATAGGTAATCCACAAAGAAGATGAGTACTGGCCTGATTTTCTTATCCAGCCATAGTTATAAGGTCCCCACCCAAAAAACCACCCAAAACTCATTGTGGTGTTTTGGTGAGGGACAGACACCCCCAAGGTGCAGCATTGCTCAGTTCAGGAGGTCCTTCTCAGGCAGCTCTTTTGCTCCAGTGTTCCCTCCAAAGCCTTTGATGTGCTTTCTGGAGCTGCAATAGCTGTGGTGGTGTGACTGATGGTTGTCCCTGGGGTCCTTTTTCTTCCTCTTACATAATTCCCTGGAGGCCTTTGGAATCCAGAGCATTCACTTGTGCCCTAGAAACACGTTGGCACTGGGTTTCCCATTCCTCTGCTGTGCTGCTGGGTGGCCTTTGGCAGGAGACAAGAGCCCACTGCACTTGGTTGAGTCAGGAGCCAAAGCTGAAAGCTTTTGTTTGGCAGGAGATTGTTAATATTTCTCCCCCAGGTCTGATGAGCTTCAGGTTTAACAATAAAAGAGGTATTGAAAAGTTTTAAGGAAGAGCAGGAAATATTTGGAGGGATTTTTTGTCTGGAAGTCCTTGAACATTTATCCATGACCTCCAATCTCTAAAAACCATGGCTACAAACTTTCCTGGGAACTGTAAGAAGGTGCATTTGCTACATCAGAAACAAAGCAGGCTGGAAATGAACCAATGATTTTGGGAGCCCCACTGGGCTTTCTCCCAGTGTGAAACACTTCAGGGTCTGCAAACATTGCTGTGTGTCTAGGGGGGCTACAGGACTTGTGGAAACTGTTGTTGTGCAGCTGATGGTACTGCATCACTGACAGTGCTGACACTGATTTGTCCTATTTTTCATTTACTTTCACTGTAAACTTAGTTTTCCAATTCTGGCCCCAAAACTGCCAAGCTAAATAAATATTTTCTCTTTCATGTCCATCTCCATAGAAACAGAATCTGTGTTACTGCTATAATTGTTCTCTTGTGCTGTTTCTTCTCTCATGGCCTTGGGTTTATGTTAGTTTCTTTCTTTGGAAGATAATAGTTCACCTATTTAAGACAACTTGTAAATGCTTGAGCATTAAGGAGAAAAAGAGAGTGATCCTCTTCTCATTCTTTCCTCTATTCCTGAGCAAACATTCCTGAAGATAAAGGCCTCACAACTCTGAAAAAATGGAAAGATACTTATTTTAAATGAAGTCCTGGAGCAAGAATAGGATTTCCCACCTCCAACACCCCCTACTGCCTTTGGCATTTCTTTAACTGAGAGTCAGGCAAACCTAAGGACAGGGACTTTTCTGTGGTAAATCCCAATTGTTTTTAACAGATCCAAGTTTTTCAAGCAGCATTCAAGCAGACCACATTTCTTAGGTGAGCTCTGGCTTGTAGCTCCAGGTGCAGCACTTCCTTAGCTGTGAGCTGGATTCCATGGTATTTCCAGGATGCAATCACCTTTTAGAAGAGAACTGGATTTGCAGCAGCAGCACCAAAACATTGTCTTTCTTCTGGTTGCTGTTTTCCTTCCTATGTTCTCCTTTCCCTGGATTTGCTACACCATGACATGTAATGCCACAAGTCTGGAATTCCCAGTGTTAAGGAAATGACAAATAATAGCACAAACCTGAGGAAATGTTGCTTGGTTGGCTTGTTTGCTTTCCTTTAGAGGAGTGCTTGCAAACTCTGATCTTCAGAGGAGACAAGTGGTTGGGGTTTGAATTTGAACCTCTGAACCTGAGAGCCTTCAGGAAGATCCAATTTTAAAAGAGAGGTTCCTCAGGACAGTGCCAGAATCAGTTCTCATCTGAGACCAAACCCTGAGATTGGGGTTAGCAAAGATCTGTGTGGCTCTTATGGTTCTCTTAAAGAAGCAAACATCAGTCCCCACCTGAAGGGAACTCAGCAGGCACATCTGGGGCTGTGCAGAGCCTGAATAGCTGCTATGTCTGGTTTTTTCAAGTTGAATGCCCACTGGAGAATCCTTCCCAAGCCATGCAAAGAAACATTAACAAGCTCTTTGCCCGTGGAGCTGTCAGTGTTGCCTGTTGGATCAATCAAGCCGAGGCTACACTCCCCAGGCCATTCCTCTGTGCCCTCCCTCCAGCCCACGCTGCCAGGCCTTGACATTTGCTCTCTGCCCAGAGGCCTTGCACGCTGCCCCCACCAGCCCTGCAGCTGCCCCCCAGGCACACCCACAGCCTGCCCACAGGCCTCCAAAGCACCCCAGGGAACTCAGCTGGAGCAGGTCACTCACAGCTGCCCTTAGCCAGCACCTTCCCTTGGGATGGGCTGCCAGTTCTGACTCTCCTCCTCGCCTCTGAGTGCTGGAAACACAGAGGGGGGTCTGCAGTGCAGGCCCAGGAGCTGTGCCCAGTGCAGACAGGACTGAGGCTTCCCCCGCAGGCAGTGCAGGCCCAGGAGCTGTGCCCAGTGCAGACAGGACTGAGGCTTCCCCTGCAGGCAGTGCAGGCCCAGGAGCTGTGCCCAGTGCAGACAGGACTGAGGCTTCCCCTGCAGGCAGTGCAGGCCCAGGAGCTGTGCCCAGTGCAGACAGGACTGAGGCTTCCCCCGCAGGCAGTGCAGGCCCAGGAGCTGTGCCCAGTGCAGACAGGACTGAGGCTTCCCCTGCAGGCAGTGCAGGCCCAGGAGCTGTGCCCAGTGCAGACAGGACTGAGGCTTCCCCCACAGTCAGTGCAGGCCCAGGAGCTGTGCCCAGTGCAGACAGGACTGAGGCTTCCCCCGCAGGCAGTGCAGGCCCAGGAGCTGTGCCCAGTGCAGACAGGACTGAGGCTTCCCCTGCAGGCAGTGCAGGCCCAGGAGCTGTGCCCAGTGCAGACAGGACTGAGGCTTCCCCTGCAGGCAGTGCAGGCCCAGGAGCTGTGCCCAGTGCAGACAGGACTGAGGCTTCCCCTGCAGGCAGTGCAGGCCCAGGAGCTGTGCCCAGTGCAGACAGGACTGAGGCTTCCCCTGCAGGCAGTGCAGGCCCAGGAGCTGTGCCCAGTGCAGACAGGACTGAGGCTTCCCCCGCAGGCAGTGCAGGCCCAGGAGCTGTGCCCAGTGCAGACAGGACTGAGGCTTCCCCTGCAGGCAGTGCAGGCCCAGGAGCTGTGCCCAGTGCAGACAGGACTGAGGCTTCCCCTGCAGGCAGTGCAGGCCCAGGAGCTGTGCCCAGTGCAGACAGGACTGAGGCTTCCCCCACAGGCAGTGCAGACCCAGGCAGGTGGCTCAGGCTGTCCAACTCCTGGTGCCCTGGGCAGGCAAGGTGGAAGCTGTGCCAATGATGTGTTGAATCCAATTTCTCACTAGCAGAGCAGAGAGCCCAGTGCTGAGCCAAGGCTCAGGACTCTGCTGCTGGTGAATCCAGAAGGCCTGAGGATGCTGAGAGCCTGCCATGAACACGAGTGTGTCACCAGGGTGCTGCTGCACAGGTGGGCACTGCAGCCTTGTTGCTGTTAGCACTGTAAGAGTGTTGGGATGGACCCTCTGACAGTCCAGAACTTCAATGTTCTTGGATCATTTTACAGAAATCCCTCCAGCTCAGGGCCTGCCTCCCTGCAGGTTTGTCAGAGCCACAGTGGAAATACAACTTTAGATTTCATGGAAGTTCATCAGATCTCTGATGTTTCCAGAGAAACATTTTGGGTTCAGCTGATTGACACGGGTCATTGGTGCACTTGGCAGTGCTGAGCTAATGACCTGATGATTTTAAAGAAACCAGATTGGACAGGTACAGTTTGCCCTCAGTGAAGCTGTGCTGGCTGTCCTGGTCACCTCCTTGTCTGGCCTGTGCCCCAGCATTGCTGCCATGAGGATCTGCTCCATGCTCTTCCCAGGCACAGGGATGAGGATCACCAGTCTGGAGTTCCCTGGGTCCTCCTTTCCCCCCTTTTTAAAAACTGGAGGGATGTCTCCCTTTTTCCAGTCACTGGGGACTTCCCTTGATGGCTGTGACTTGTCCACTTGGATACATCAGCCAGTTCCCTCAGGACCTTGGGATCCCTGTCACCAGGCCCCAGAGACTGGTGGCTGTACCATCTCCCATGCCATTCCCAGCATCCCAAACCAGAACCTCCACTGGCAAGGGCTTAGGTTGTTTTATCTGGCCACCCACAGCATGAAACCTTCATATTCAAGCTGGTCATCAAATTGAGTCCAGAATGATGCAACATCAGAACCCAAAATCACTGTGTGCAGGTGGTGAAATGGAGAATCTGCCTCAGGTCCTCCGTGTAGGATTTTGGAATAGACTCAGCCCTGGCCTGATGCTGTTCAGGTCCAAGTCTGTGCCAGAACTCACCTGGCTTCATGGTAAGCAAGCTGGAGAGAGGGGAGGTTGGATCTTGGATCTTTCCATACAGATTTTTGACCCCCTCTACAATATTTTAAGGAAGTTATTTCTCACCAAATCACACAAATCTTTTCAGACTGGTTAGGGAAGAGCAGGAGATGTACCTGCTAAAACCAAGTCTAGCTCGGGCTACTCTGAGATGACTCTAAACCAGCTGCTCAAGTCTAATCCCTTCCTCAGCGAGAGCTCCGGCAGGGAAAGCTGCGCTGTATCCTGAAGAAATACCGGCATTCCAAAGCACTGCCCCGCGAGCCCTTCCAGGCTCTCAGGTGGGACAAGTCTGCCGCCTGCTGCTGACAGAATTATTTGCACAGAGAACCGGCGGACATCGAAAGGGAGAACTTCAATGTTCCTGTGGGCAAAGAAAGTGATAGTTTTTGAGAACTTGCCATAATGGTGTGTTAAAAATTATATTTGCTCTCACTGGGGCTTGATTAATAATGGGAGAGAAAACTTGTCTTGTTGATTAATAATGATGTGATTTATTGGGTGCTTTTACTGCCAAGTATTTGTGAAGGCTTTTAGATGTACTTTTGGTGAGAAAAGATCCCCTTGTCCTTACAAGGGTGTTTTTAAACGAAAGAAAGATATTGGAACCAGAGAATGTGAGAAGTTCCCTAAGACAGCAGGTAATGCTGCTAAAGCATTCCAGAAATTCTGAACAGCTTTTCTGGCACAGTCACAATCTAACAGAGGACTGCAGGCCTTGGAATTACGGGACCTAAAGGCTCCATGGGAAGTGCCTTGCTGACTCCAGGTGGTTTGAAACTCCCTGGAGTGGAGTGGCATTTAAGAGCTCTGATGAACATGTAGAGACTGCAGCCATATCTGCAGGTAAGCTTGGGAATTTCTGTTCCTCCTGAGCTCTGGGACACAATGTTAAGTACTGGAAATTAATATCTTGTCTATAAGTGAAAATGACACACTTGAGAAAAGAAACCAGGAGTTTCAGGCTGAGCCTGTGCATCAGAATTCATGAATGAGAATAAAAGACACAGACTCACCTTCCAACACACTCATAGGCTCACTCACCAGGCAGCTACAGGAAAATGTCTGAGGGACTTTTGAGGTGCTCCTCACTTAGAAATACAAATTAATTCATATTCATGAAGGAGAAAGGAAGAGTATGACAAGAAAAATTTACCCCATCAGCAATTTTTCTCCTTATTGAAAAGGTCATTCCTTCAGGAACACCAAGCTATTCAAGGCATCTCCTAACTATGCAAATATCTTGCATCAAAGTCAGTGGCATTAAGAACAAAACAAAACTAGTTCCTGCTTAGTCTGCTGGAGATGAATCACACAAAGAATCACTTTTACTGAAGAGTGAAAAACACCTTTCTGTTTTAGGACACACATGTCTAAGAGTCCAAGGCTTTGGTAACATTTCCCTCGTGCTGGGAGGAGAGAGCAGGCTGGGCTGCAGGTGGATCGCTGCCTTCCAGCCCCACCTACTGAGGCGAACGGAAACAACAGGAACACCGAGGTTTCCTCCTGGAAACACGATGTATCCCAGCTGCACGGCACACGGGGAACAAGGCAGGGCAGGCTGTGCCTCAAAACCTGGGGGCAGGGGGTTTTACACCATTAAAAGCTTGTAGACAGTTCCTAGTTTTAATTTGAACTCTGAAGAAATGTTCTTACTCCACTCGACGTGCCTTTCTGAGATATCAAAGGCATTTCTTACACCTCCTTCACTGAATTCAAGGTCTCACCAAGTTTCACATGTTGATTCTGACTCCCTTCCTTGCCCAGAGATAAAGTGCCCCGGGAGGATCAATATTTTGGAGGCACACTTGATATGAAGATACCAAACCCAGCCTGAGCCTTGTTGTTCTGCACGTCAGCCAAGGCTGCCTGCCCTGAGATCCCCCAGGCTGCCCCAGGAGAAGCCATTTCAAGGACTACTTTCAGAACTAATCAATTGTTTACTTTAAAAGTGGTTACTATAGAAATTATCATTATGGACTGGCAGAACTCAGGCAAAACACGAAGTGTAAGAAATGTTTAACCTCCCAGCTGACTCCTGTGCAGGCCACAGTTGATGCTGCCTGAAATGTCAGTGGCAAAACACCCCAATTAATTTGACACGTAGACTTTGATATGCAAATGCAGGCGAGGTCTCATTTACACTTGTGGATTACAGATGCATTATGCATAAAACAGACAAGAAAAACTCATTGTATCTCATTATTTGTCTCTATTTTACTGCAAGAGCATTTGAAGAGAATGAGAAAGAATCCAGGAGCTCAGCCAGATGCCCTTTGCCTCCAGCTGACATGGTGCTCTTCAGTGCTCTGCTCCAAGGATAAACACTTTGAAGGCCTGAGTGGCAAATGAAGAACCTCAAGCACACTGTGCAAAATCATTTTGCACATTAATATGTAAGTCTCCCCCAGCACTGCTGAGTTTGGGGATTTCAGGTGCTCAAGCTGTTTCTTACCTCAGACTCCCAGAGAACAAAATATTTTACAGAACAAATGGTTTAGTTTTTTGACTGTCACAAGTGTTGCTTTCTGGACTTGGTTTTCCTTTCCCAGCCCTCTCTGTGAGGAAGTGGCACAGCTGGCAAGATGTTCTAAGGGCAACCAGCAGGAGGTGTAATAACAGTAATGTAGATTTACCTTCTGCTGGAACTCCTGGCACTTCCCCTGCTCTTGAATTCTTAATCTGTCCAGATCGTCTTCATTTTCTTGACTCTCAAGGCCACACCACTTGAGAGAGACTCACAGGACCCTTGCTGGAGAAATGGAGAAATAAACAGTTAAAAATGGAATTTAAAGCACGTGCCATGGCTACATAAAATTAACTTTTCATCATTTTTTTCCACATGTAATTTACAGGTATTAGAGTAGAGTGTTGTAGGAAAATCTTAAACTGCCCTTTTCTGAAGCAGAGACATTTGGGCTTGGTTCCTTCTTCCTCCCTTTGCCTTGGGCAGCAGTCACTGTCCAACAGCCAAACAACTTCGATTTTATTATTTTTGTTTAAAATAATTCATGATGGTCTAATTTTAGTTTATTTTGTCTCCCATGTCAGATAATTTTTGGGACAATGCTGTGCACCAAAAGGAGGTGCAGTGAGGCAGTCCCTTTGGTATGTGTGTTGAAACAACACAGTTTGGGCTTCACAACTCCCAGAATGATACAGATCAGAACACCCCAGCACATATAAAAGCTGCAGCAGCTGCAGAACAGTATGTATGGAAGATAACCAGTGCAGCCACTCCTTCTGTCAGCACTGGGAATGGCAGGATTTGGGCTTTGGGTTCCTGTTAGAGTTTCTTTGGGTAGTCTCTTGGTAGGCCTGTGGCAGATGTAGCAGCCCTGAGGTTGGGTTAAAAATTCAAAAGTTACAAACTGTGTTTTCAGTTCCCACATTAATGGCAAACCAACTCCTGCCCTGGCACAGCTCCCAGCAGCTGGAAATGAAGCTGACAGCAGGTCCATGCAGATAATCACCCCAAGGTGCAGGTTTTCAGTGTGCCAGTTGTTCTGGAGAGCTTTGTAAGGGATCTGGCAAAGAGCAGACAGGTGCTGAGAGCACCCACTGAATCCAGGCCTCGGGTCTGCCCAGTGCAGTGACCAGTGACCGGGTGGGAACTGAATCAGTATTGAGGGCAAAGTCTCAGAGCAGAGGGATGACCAAGGATTATCATTTTTCCCAAGATTCAGGAAGAGTCTTCCTTGTGAAGGCTGGTGAAGCCCTGGCACAGGCTGCCCAGAGAAGTTGGATGGGGCTTGAAGCAACCTGGTCTAGTGGAAGATGGCAGAGGTTGGAACTGGATAATCCTTAAGGTCCCTTCCCACCCAAACCTTCCCTCATTCTGTGATTTCCTGCAGCTTTTTGTGCCACCAACAAACCCAAATGTCCAAAGTCAACCAACCTCACAGACTCTCCAAGGTAAGGACATGTGTTTGTGAGGTGTTACTGCCCTGCTTAGGGCCCACACTGACTTTGCAGTGCTGTGCAATCCATTCCCTAAGAGCCCTGTGAGCAGGAAACAGCCCTGGGTCATGCACCCACAGGGAAACTGGGACACACACACAAAAAACAATATAAAAAAAAACATTATTTACTCTTTCATGTGTCTTGATGACTTATCGTGGTGTTTACAACAGTGTTTAATTTGGAATTGTAAAACAGAAGGTGCTGGAGAAGTCTCACACCTTCCTAAAGCACCCAAACCACCCTAAGGTTCAGGACTGGGAGCTGATTTCCATTATCAGCTTTTGCCCAGGACAAAAAGGATCCTTTTAAGCCCATGGATCTACCACTGAGCTTCTCCAAACAGCTCTGAGTGCTTTTACTGCTGTTGCACTCACAAAGGCATACAGGTTGGAAAAGCCCTGCCAGCCCCTGGAGCCCACGCTGTGCCTGGTCCCACCTTGTCCCCAGCCCAGAGCACTGAGTGCCACATCCAGCCACTGCTTGGGCACCTCCAGGCTGGGCACTCCAACCCTCCCTGGGCAGTTCCAATGCCTGACAACCCCTTCTGTGAGGAAATTCTTCTGATGTCCAAGCTGCCCCTCCCCTGGCCAGGCTGAGGCCATTTCCCTGTCCCTGTGCCCTGGGGCAGAGCCCAACACCCCCTGGCTCTCCCCTCCCAGCAGGGATTGCAGAGCCAGAAGGTGCCCCCTGAGCCTCCTTTTCTCCAGCTGAGCCCCCCCAGCTCCCTCAGCCTCTCCTGACTTACCCTCTAGACACTTCTGCAGGTCCTTTTCCCTTCTCTGGGCACAGACCAGCACAGAAGGCTCCAGGGAGGGTGGCAGGGAGTGCAGGGATAAATAAAAAGGGAGGGTGCTATAAAAATGGGGGACAAGGCCTTGCTGTGCAGTGCAGCACAGGGAGGTGCCACTCTTTGATCAGGACAGAGGTCACACCATAAAAGAAACTGAACAAACAGTCTCTGCCAGGCCAGGCTGCCTGTGCCAACAGCCGTGGGGCTGGTGATAACCCTCCAGCTGAGCTGGGGCTTGGGAGCACCACAGAGACACTAAATCCTATGGCTGCTCTCTCAGCAAGAAACGGGGCCCTTCCCAAGCCTCACAGCTGGAATGGATCCCTGGGCTAAGGTGCAGATGTGCCCAGAATTAGGGGTGGGTCTGTGACAGTGTGACAGGGGGTGACTGTGGCCCCAGCTCGGTGTGTTTGGACAACCCTTTGGCTGCTGGTACAACCAAACCAGACCAACGTGTGTTTGGCTGAGAGAAAGGCAAAAAAAATACTTAAAGAGACCCTCTTGGATTAAATGATGAGGATTAGGTCACTTTTCCAGGCTTATCCATGGGAAAAGTGACATCTCATCACACCACACTGAATCTCAGCTGGTAGGGCTGAGGTTACTGGCAATTCTTTTTTCTGCCTCTTGTGATGACAACAAATAAATAATGTATAATGTAAACACTAAATAACATGTAATTTCTTATATGTTATATAGAATAATAAAATAGTTGTGCTTGTACCTCATGGAATCCAGTAAAAATCAGTGCATTTACATTATTTTTAACACAAAAAGAAATTATAAGAGGACAAAGGTAACCTCACTGATCTGCCATCATGTGCCTCACTCTGCTTTGGTTCCAGATTCCTGTGCAGTCACACCAGGAAGTTGCAGGAATATTCAGTTTGTTCTTCTTGGATCACCTCACTGTCATCTGCAGAGGGATTTATAAAGGTGTTCTTCAGTTAGACCTGAAGGTTAGAGGGGAATCTTCTCAATGAGAAGGCTGAGAGTCTCTATCAGTTATAACCCGATGCCTTGGAAATAATTTATCAGGGGGGCTGCTACCCCTAATGCAGCCTTTTATTAGGAGCATAGAGAGGTTCATAACAAGGTGTTCTGCTGGGATTTAAGGAGCCTGGAGATTTGGGGGGAACTGAGCAGGCTCCACAATGAGTGTTATCTCTTGGAGAATTCTTTTTGAAACCAGTGTTTGATTTCAGGGTGCTGCAGCCCTGAGTGCTGAGCCCTGAGGGACCACTTAAATAATGAGATGACAACACTCTCTTTGCATTGCTGTAAAATACAACTGGAATAGTTGTCTTGTAAGTGGAATTGGTGTTTCTGCCTTGAAACACCAATTCCAAAACATCTGTATTGTACCATGGAGGTGATGGTATGAATATCCTGAGCACCTTTTGGGGATGAAGTGTGGGGTGGGGGGCCCGAGGGAGCAACTGGGGTGTAGTGATACAATTAACAGGGCTCATTAAAGGAACATGGCCTGATTGGCACAGCAATCTGGGTGTTTCTGTCATTTTTTGTGGTGTTTTCAGACAGCCAGTTGGAGGTTACTTTGGAATGCACAGTGAGGAAGGAGTGTAAGAACACAGAACCCAGGACAGTATGGGCTGGAAAAGCCCACGGAGACCACCGAGTCCAGTCTTGGACAGATCCCCCCTTGTCACAGAGTCACACACTGGGGGGGTGAGCTGGGCCCCATGGGGGCATTCTGGGGGGCATCACTGCCCTCACACCCCATGGAGGGCATTCCCAGGGGCAGAACTGCCCTCACACCCCATGGAGGGCATTCCGGGGGGCAGAACTGCCCTCACACACCATGGGGGGCATTCTGGGGGGCAGAACTGCCCTCACACACCATGGGGGCATTCCCAGGGGCAGAACTGCCCTCACACCCCATGGGGGCATTCCGGGGGGCAGAACTGCCCTCACACACCATGGGGGGCATTCCCAGGGACATCACTGCCCTCACACCCCATGGGGGCATTCCGGGGGGCAGCGCTGCCCTCACACCCCATGGGGGCATTCCGGGGGGCAGCGCTGCCCTCACACCCCATGGGGGGCATTCCGGGGGGCAGCGCTGCCCTCACACCCCATGGGGGGCATTCCGGGGGGCAGAACTGCCCTCACACCCCATGGGGGGCAGAACTGCCCTCACACCCCATGGGGGGCATTCTGGGGGGCAGCGCTGCCCTCACACCCCATGGGGGGGTCTCAGGGGGCAGCACTGCCCTCACACACCATGGGGGGCATTCTGGGGGACAGCGCTGCCCTCACACACCTTGAGAGGGTCCTGGGGGGCAGCGCTGCCCTCACACACCATGGGGGGGTCTCAGGGGGCAGAACTGCCCTCACACACCATGGGGGGCATTCCGGGGGGCAGAACTGCCCTCACACCCCATGGGGGGCAGAACTGCCCTCACACACCATGGGGGGCATTCTGGGGGACAGCGCTGCCCTCACACACCTTGAGAGGGTCCTGGGGGGCAGCGCTGCCCTCACACCCCATGGGGGGGGTCTCAGGGGGCAGAACTGCCCTCACACACCATGACGGACATTCCCCGGGGACAGCACGACCCTCAAACCCCACGGGGCCGAGCTCGGCGCCATGGGTGGCTCCCGAGGGGCACTCCCGGGGCAGGCTGGGCCGGGGGTCGCGCTCCCCTCACCGAGGCGGGCTGAGGGTGATGACGCGGGCGGCGGTTCCGGCGCCGGGGCGGTGACCGAGGCGGCGGCGCGCACGGAAGGGAAGGCAGGAAGGGAAGGAAGGCGGGGGGGGAGCAGGAGGGGAAGGTCCCGCCGCTCCCGCCGCGTTCCGGTCACCGGGGCCGGGCGCGAGGCCCGTGAGGGGCGCGGGGGCGCGCGCGGGCTCGGCCGGTGGCGGGAGCGCGCATGCGCCAGGGGAGCGCGCGCGGCGGGAGCGGCGGCGGCGGAAAGTATCGCGAGAGTTGGCGCGGCGGCGGCGCTAGAGGTGACCGAGGCAGCGGCGGCCGCGGCGCCTCCTCCTCCTCCTCCTCCTCCTCCTCCTCCTCCTCCTCCTCCTTTTCCTTCCTCTCCGGCCATGGAGAAGGCGGTCGGCGCGGCGGTAGCGGTGACGGCGGAGGAGGGCGGCGGTGAGGGCGGCGGCGGCGAGGCCGGCAGCGCCACGGCGGGGCCCGGTCCCCCTGAGGGCCCCGGCGCGCCCCCCTCCCCGTGCGGGCCCGGCGCGGCGGGGCTGGTGCGGGTGTGCGATCTGCTGCTGAAGAAGAAGGCGGCGCCGGGCAAGGCGAAGCGCGGCGGGCGGGCGGCGAGGCCGGCCAGCAGCAGCGAGAGCGGCGGCGGCGGCAGCGAGAGCAGCAACAACGGCAGCGACGACGACGACGAGGAGGAGGAGGAGGAAGACGAGGAGGAGGAGGAGGAGGAGGAAGAGGAGGTCTCCGAGGTACGGGGGGCAGCGGGGGGAGGCCCCGGGGGTTTCCCTGCTGATCCGGTTTCGTAATTGCAGCTCGGCCGGCGGCTCCCCCGCCCGCGGCCCTGCGGCACGGCCGGGCAGGGGCACTCACAGGGGCAGCACCTCGTGGCGCGGGCACCCCCGGGCACCCCCGGCCTCGGGGGCGGCTCTCCGTGCCCCCCGGCGGTCCCCGGGGGTGGGGGCTCCCCGGGGGCGGCACAGCGGCCGCCCGCGCCCCCGGTGCGGGTTTGTCCCGAAGGGAAGGCCCGGGAGGCGCGGCAGGTGCGGGGTGCGCCGTGCCATGTGCCGCACCGCCATGGGCACGGCAGCGGGAGAGCCGCGCTGGGCGCTGCTGGCACGGCCGGGATGGCGCTGCGTGCGGGGCTGGGCAGGTGCTGGCAGTGCCAGGCGTGGGAATGGCTCGGCTTGGGCAGCGTGTGCAGGTGAGGCAGGGGAAGGGCAGCCGAGGCCGGCAGAGCGCCTGGGGTGTCCCTCTGCCTCCTGGGAACGGCCCGGATTCCGTGGGAAGCAGAGGGCACCCCAAGGAGGCGTTGGGAGCTCGGGTTTTGTCTAACGCGCCGTGTTCAGGTGGGTATCGCTGGGAAAGGCCCGGCAGGGCTGGCAGGCCCTGGGTGCCATCCCTGGGCACACACAGCTGCTGTGCTGCACGGGTTTCATTCTGTAACCTCGGCTGAACCTCCACTTCTGCTTTTTGTGGGTTTTTGAGTAGTGTCCTCAGAAAAGGCCTCTTGAAGTTTGGTAGCTTGTCTTTGAAGTTGTTTTCTGAGCGCTTTGGCCTTCGAGTGTTCTATCTGCATTTCTGTTAGAAATGAGCAGGAAGGAACAGTCTGATAGGCCCGAGGAAGGGCTGGGCCAAGATGCTGAGAGGTTTTTCCGTGGTCAGGCAGCACTCTGGGTTTTATTTCTGCCAAAGTTGATACAAGAAGCATTTTATCCACAGGCTTTGAGGTAAGTTGCACACAACGAGCGTGTCTCAACGAGCCTTTTCACCCAGTATTTGTGTCTGCAGTGTGGAGTTTGAGGAAAGTGAACATCATTGTGTAGGTAGAAGTTCCTGAGGTGTAAGACTTGTGGGATAACTGGTGTCCATCAGTCCTACAAATGCTTGGAAGACTCTTGAGCAGAATCCTTGGAGTTGTGCTGGGTGGCGTGTGGCCCTCGATGGGTCAGTGGGCCAGCCCTGCGCTGAGCTGAGTGGGATGGAAACACTTTGTATCCAGTGAGACTGACTGGCAGAGTCACAGGTGGGTTTGTTCAGTGCTCCACAGCCATTCTTCCCGATGGCTCCTTTTGCTGGGAGCTTTCCCATGGAATGCTGTGTGTGGTGTGGTGGGGAGGGCAGGGACAGCCAGGAGTAAGTGCAGGTGGTTGGTGAGGGATTCCCTGCAGGTGGGGAGGCCGTGCCTGCAGGCTGTGCCTCCCAGAGCCTTGGGCTGTGCCTCCCAAGCTTTGAGACCTGCAGAGAGACCAGAAAAAGCAAATTACTGAGTAATGAGGCACAATGCCTGGCTCTGGTGGGGGTGTTTGAAAGTCTGACATGTGCTGTAGTACTGATAGCTGGGGAGGCAGTGGGGCATCTGGAAGCTTCCCTGGTGGTTCCATCCTGTAGTGAGTGGAGGCTTTGCCAGGCTGGGGCACCTGGGATGAAACATCAAGCAGGTGAACAACAGAGAGTTGGTGAAGTTCAGGGTCCTGACGAGACGTGTGCCACCAGCACCAGTTCTGATCAGTCTTTTTCTTGGTCATGGGTTGCTTGCAGAGCTCTAGTCCTGGTGCCACTGCCCCAGGGTGAGGTGTGCAGCTTGCAGGACATGCCCAGCTGAAGTGCCAGTGTTCAGAGTGTGGACATGGGGATGGCCTGCTTAATGGAGCAGAGATCCAAGCTCACAGTCACTCCCAGCAGCTCCTGGGGAGGAAATGTGTGTGGAGTGTTCTCAGCAGAAGGCACGTTCCTTGGGAAGTGGCCTGATGGTCAGTTTTGGCTTTGAGAGCCTAAAAACAGTCCTCCAATAGAAACAAAGGGGGTTTAGTTGTTTGGGGGTTCCATTTCCTTTAATTTCAGATTGACTCGAGTTGTGCCCAGCTCTACACTTGCACTGTGGCCTTCTGAGCACTGTCAGTCTGGAGGGCACAGAAAATGGAGAGGAGAGAGGACTGTCAGTCTGTGGGTTTGCTGTAAAGGGAAACCACTGTGGGAACCCTGAGGAGGTGCTGTTCCCTCCCAGCCAGTCCCCTCATTATCTCAGTAAACTTAAGACAGTTTGTCTTAGGCTATTTTTTGCCCTTCCCATGCCTAATACATTAAGACTTCTCTAATCTCTGGAGCCAAGTGCTTCCAGATTGGGCTGCTGGTGAGGCAGCTCCTGGAAATCAGGAGGGCAGGAGTTCTGAGGGCAAACTGGCACGTCCCAAGGCTCAAACCCCAGCAGTGGGAGGACACTGTTTGGCCCATGTGTTGCTGAGCTGATGGAAGGGAAAGAGGAGTTGTAATCAGGTGTTTTCATCTCTTCCTGTGCCTCAGCTCTGTCACATCTCCCTGTGGAGGGACAGGCACTGGAGAGAGCTCTGGGAGGAGATAAATGGGAATTTGGTACCAGCTCCCACCACACTGCTCATGGCAACCCCCAAGGCTGATTTTTTTATATAAATGGCAGCAAATCACTGCAAACCCCTAAGATTTTAGGGAGCCTGGTCTGGTGCTGTCTGCAAATGGCAAATTGCCTTTTCCCTAAAACAGAGTTAGTAGGAAATGGCAGCTTTCCTCAGCACACAGGAGGAGGAATCTTCAGGTGTGATAAAAAGCAGAGTAGGAGTGACCTGGCAGGGGAGGGCAGCCTGCAGATTGTTTGAGGGGGTTCTTGTGGGAACTGATTTCATTCCATGGCTGTCTTCAGTAAAGAGTGAACCATAATAATTTCTGGGAGCAAGTTGCTGCTGAAAATCTGATGTCCAGAGTGCTTTAGGGTTCCTCTTGTTTGCCCCAGAGAGGGTCAGTTGTGGAATAAAACTGTTCCCAAGCTTATTTCTAGTCCTTGGACTCAGAGGAAGTTTCTGCTGGCAGTGAGGTTTGTGATTGCTCTTCCCTCTGCTCTGACTTTACCCACCTGAGTGGTTTGCAAGTTCAGATTTCTGTGTGACTCTCAGGATGATCCAAAGTGTAGACCCATCTTGGATTTGTGTTTATTTCTGTGCTCTCATCTGTTTTTGCTGTCACTGGATTCTTCCATGACGTGCAAATTAACTTTTCCAGGGCAGAATCCTCCACTAACTGTACCTGAAGGGGCTGTCCCAGGCAAGGGATGCTTTGGGGGATATTTGGGCTGGGTTTTGAGCATCCTTGGGCTTGCTGGAAACACAAGTTCACTTGTGTTTTTTCAGCTGCAATTGAATTAGTAATTGAACTGAGCTTGTAAGATGAACAGAGTAGAAGAACAACACACCACAGGTCCTCCAAAATTTCACACAAAAGAAACTACTCTTCATTCTTCAGGTTGAGATTTGAGGTGTTGACCTGCAAACTTGGTGCTCCTGCTGTGGATTCAGGAGCATCACAGGCACATGGGTGTGATACTTACCCTGGAAAAGCCTTGCAGAGCTGAAGTGTTCAGGTGAACTGATAGGAAACACAGCATTTATTTTATAAATCTCTGTTGTTTTTAGCCCCAGCTGCCTTCATTAGAGTGCTGGGCTGAGGCCTTTGGGTTGTGCAGGGCTGTGTGACTGGCTTGCCCACTGTGTGATGTGTTTGCTGTGGTGCCCGTGGGTCCCACAGACCTGCCTGACCGTGCAGGTTTGGGCCCTGTCCTTGGAGTGGGTGACACCCTGGCTGCACTTCAGTCTTGGACTCTGCCATCTTGGCTTTGTTGTTATTCTTTTTTTCCTGTCTGTTTTGTCTGGGTTTTGCCAGCTTTGTTTCCTCCCTCCTAAAGGAAAATAATAGTGAAATCTCTTAGGGTGGTTCTCAAAAATCCCTCAGACATCAGGGCTGGTCCCAGGGCTCTTGAGAGGTGAATGTACCCCTGACCCCAGGAAGCATTGGGCAGAAATGTTGATTATCATCCCTTCCTTGCTGTCCCAGACCAAGTTCCAGCAAAATCAGTCTGAGCACACCCACCACATCAATTTTTTAAGAAGTTGTAAGTATTATTAATTTTCTTTTAGTCTGCTCTCCTCAGTTGAAGGAATTACTGAGTATCAGGGTGCAAAGCAGCCCCTGCATGCAGAAGGTGGAGCTCAGTGTTGGTGGCACCATGTGAGTTTGTTGACTTCCTGAGATGTTTCTTCAGGAAGTGTCCCTATAAACACAGTTCTGGTGTGCTGGAGCCCAACACCCCACACTTCAAGCTCAGCTCTTCCAAGAGAATGGGTTCTGTGCAAGAGATTCAGCTGAGAGAATTTCCTCATCTGTCAAGGCTGAAAGCAAATGGGATTATGAGTTTGGTTTTTCCCCCCTCTATCTGTGTTTTAAACCCAGAACTGTTGGTGCTTATTTGTCAGCTGGATTTGGGAATTGAAGGACCAGTGCTGCAGATCCAAGACAAGCAAGCAGCCTTTGTTTCTGGGGTGAAAGGGAACAAGCCCTTTAACTTGGGGGCAAATAAAAATTGCCCAGATTTGATACCAGTGGGGTTAGACCATTTGAGCAGAATTCTGGCTGGGTTCTGCCTTGTTTTTGGTTTATTTTCTGAACTGCTGCTCTCCTGGTTTGGTGACGGGGTGGCTTTGTAGGGGACTGAGCTGCAACCCATGCTGAGGATGTGCTGTGTCTGTTGAGCTTCTGCAGCCAAGTGGGGCTTGTTTGATCCTTCCCATACCCTTTGCTCTGCTCAGCGAGCTGTTGGTGGGGAAGGGTCAGTGCTGGCAGTTTGGGGAAGGTCATGTAGCCAACATGTCCTAGGAGAGAAGCCTTCCCTGAGGTGGGGTTCCCTTTGCCAGGGAATATCGGTCCATCCTGGTGTTGGTGTGGCACTTCTGGTGACCTGCAGCCTGTCATTGTGCAGCATCCACAGGAATCCTGGGCAGAAACCCCAAATCCCTTCCTGACCAACAAAGGGCAGCATTTCCTGCCTGTTCGCAGCCAGTTACCCCCCTGTGCCATCCTGAGCCCAAAGAGCTGCAGCCTCTGGGGGTGTTACTGAGCTGTGCTGTCACCTCCTCCTTCCATGAGGTGATAGTTGTGCCCCGGGAGCGCCTGCTGTGCCCCAGGAATGCCAGTTGTGCCCCGGGAGTGCCTGCTGTGCCCCAGGACCACCTGTTGTGCCCCTGGAACCCCCACTGTGCCCCAGGAGTGCCCTGCTGTGCCCCAGGAGCGCCCGCTGTGCCCCAGGAGCGCCCGCTGTGCCCCAGGAATGCCAGTTGTGCCCCGGGAGCACCCGCTGTGCCCCAGGAATGCCAGTTATGCCCCGGGAGCATCCGCTGTGCCCCAGGAACCCCAGTTGTGCCCCAGGAGCCCCAGTTGTGCCCCGGGAGCATCCGCTGTGCCCCAGGAATGCCAGTTGTGCCCCGGGAGCACCCGCTGTGCCCCAGGAGCCCCAGTTGTGCCCCAGGAGCCCCAGTTGTGCCCCAGGAGCCCCAGTTGTGCCCCGGGAGCGCCTGCTGTGCCCCAGGACCACCTGTTGTGCCCCTGGAACCCCCGCTGTGCCCCAGAATGCCCCGCTGTGCCCCAGGAGCGCCGGCTGTGCCCCAGGAACCCCCGCTGTGCCCCAGGAACGCCCCGCTGTGCCCCAGGACCCAGCCACGAGGCCAGGCCTGTCTTTAATACATCTCTGTGTGTCCTTGCAGTGTTTGCTTTCAGGCTGCACGTTGTCATTAGGGTGATTCTTGTCGGCCTCGCCCAAACTCACATTGCTGGTGTTGGATGTGCAGCCGGTTCTCCTCTGCTGTGCTTGAGCTGCCTCCTGCAGTCAGGAGAGTCGGGGTGTTGGAGGAAATGAGCTGCGATGAACCTTGAGTGTGTTCCGCCCTGCCCCACCCCGATGGCTTAGGTGCTGCTAATCACCCAGAATGGGTAACATGTCCCGCTAGGCAGCTGCTCAGATGCTGGAAACGTGTTGGAATATTAAAAAATACAATGAAATATTGCTGTTTATGATATCAGTTTGGGGGGTTGGCCACCAACAGATGAAAAGTGAAATGTCTGTTTTGGGTTGAAATCCAAGGCATTGTGCACACAGTGATGTTTTTTACTGCTGCTGAAGGTATTGGGGCTCAGGTTTGATTCTCCTTGCCCTGCTGAACGAGGAGTGCTGGTTTCCAAGCCTGAACATCTGTCCAGCTGTGCAGGGGCAGTGCTGGGGGGTGCAGGCAGCAGCAGGGGAGTGTCTGAATCCTCTGGAGGGCAGGCACTGATGCAGAGATGAGAGGGGGAAGGTCCTTTTTATCCTCTGCCTTCATCTCCCAGTTCTTCCCACGCACCAGAACAGAACTGAGCCCTTCAAGGAGAAGCTCCCTCTGTGTCTGGCAGGTGACTCACACCTTTTCCTGTCCTGGAGCTTCCCCATTCCCAAACTTCAGGTGTTTCTTGCCTTTTGTTCAGTCTTGTCCTGCAATGCTTTGCCAGCAGAACGTTCCTCTTGGTGCTGCTCTGCAGGTGAATTGTTCTCCTCCCCAGAATGGAAAATAATGCTTTAATCAGGTTGAAAATTTCAGCTCATGATGTGACTTAGTGGGTTTTTTTCCCTCAAGTGCATGGTGGTGTTCAGCCCCTGTGTCAGCGTGGGTACTGATCCCACTGAAGTTGGGCTTGGAGGAAGGGAAAAAAAAAGAAAAAAGGCATTAATTGCTCCTCCCAGCCCCTTGGGAAATGATCTGGTTGAAAAAAACCCACCCTCAGCAACAGAAAAACCACGTTTCCAGTTGGTGAGTTGCTGGATCCAGTTTGTCAGGCAGGAGAGGTTGTGCTGACACAGTGAGGAGCCAGGAGCAGGGAGGAGGAGGAGGAGGAGGAGGAGGGTGGGCACGGCCCCTTTGGTGCCATCACTCATTCTAAGGCCTGGCAGAGGAGCACACACTGTCCTGGAGGGCTCCAGCTGGGAAGAATGGTACAGAGCAGGGAGCATTGTTGTCTCCAAGTGACACTTCTCTGGATCTCCTGTTTGGAAGTGGCTGGCACAGACAAATCACACAAATCTTTCTTTGCATGTGGCTCAAAAACTTAGAGCTTCATGAGGTGAAATCAGCACTGCCTTTTTGTCTCTGGTGTTTGCTCAGGTTCTGGAAAGCAGGGTGTTAGGAACAGGGAGAAAGAGAGGAACAAAGCAGGATTTTATTCAAATATTGCAGCATTTGGGTTCCTGACCATCACTTTTGTGCTGTTCAGTGCAGTGCAGCAAAGGAGTTGCTTTGGACAGTGAGTGGAGGAGTCACAAAGCACAACTGGTGATACCCATAACACCAAACAGCAGCTAGCTGAGAGGAGAAGAGCACTGGGAACTCAGCAGTGTGCTCCATGCATGAACATATGCCTTCTGTCCATCTCTGTCACTAACAGAAGTGAGAGTTGGCACAACAGCACTCTGGGATTTCTGTGAAGCATCAGCTTCATCCAGGATCTCCTCAGGGATAAATATAGTGGCCAACTTTCTGTGCTGAGCTCCAGAAAAGGGCTTTTCTGGAGCTTGTGTGTCAGGGAAGTGTCTGCAGCTCTGTGTGAAAACCACTCTGTAAATGCACTTGTGTCTTGGGTCTCAGAAACTTTGCTGGTGTCTCTGAGCTGAGGTGGGTTTGGAAACATTGCAGGACCTGCCCCACAGTTGGGCTCTGCACAAATGCTGAGGATTGAGGATGGCAGGCTGTGCTGGGTGGCTGTGCCAGCCCCCTCTGTGCCCTCCTTAGCCAGGCATTGGTGGAGCAGCTGTGCTGAGGGCCACGTTTGTTGTGAAAGTCGATCTGGTGCTAATTCCTGCCCTGCTCTGAGCAGTCGTGCTGTGTCCCAGCACTGCCCAGTTGGGTCAGTGTGGCCCAAAGCTGGGCAGGCCTGCAGCAATTTGGCTTTGCACAAGTGTGGGAGGTTGTGACACCCAGTAAACACTCCCCTGAGGGAAAATGGGACTTGGAGGAAGGTACTAGTGGAACTCTGAATGAACTTAATGTAAATATGTATCTTACATTGAAAAAAAACTACCCCAGAATGTTTTCAAAAGACCCCTGTCTTGGGTGGTGACAGAGTTGGCTGTCATGGGTTGTGCAGCCCTTCCAAACCACTGGAATACTTGCCAAGAGAAATAACTGGAGTCACTGATTTGTGACAGAAGTATTGTGCACCCAGTCCAGGACATATTTAATCTGAGATAAACTGAACCTGAGGTGTTATCTCTGGACACCCAGGGACAAAGAGATGGGGGAACAGGAGGAGCTGAACTCCAGTGTTGAGCTGTTGCACTGTTTCCTTCTGGCCACACTGGCAGGTTGTGCTGTGGCCCCAGGTACCCTCAGGTGTGAACAACCTTACTGAAAGAAAATAAAGACCACAGTAGTATCTCATTTTTTCGTTTAATTGATGTATTTTCCCTTCTTTACTCTTGTCTAACAGCTTGTGAAGTCCAGGCTTGACTCTGCTATCAGTGAATGCAGTAGGTTTGCCAGCCATTTCAGTCTGTCAAGTTGAAGGTGCCAGCTGAAAACTCTGATTATTGAGAGCTTTGTGAAAGAGGAAGACATAAAGCACATTGTTGGGGTCCTGCTTTTGGGGGGGTTTCAGAATGTGGTGTTAAGCAAGTCCCAGTTCATTGCAAACAGCACATCTGAATGCAGAGCTGCTGAAACATCCACCTGGTGCAGAGCCAGGAAAGGGAAGGCAGGGACACCAGAGCTTGGATTAGAATTGGATGTGTAACTACTTGGTGTGATGTTGGCAGTTGGAATTCATGCATAGAAGTAAGTGATGGACAAGGCCACTCAAAGAGGTGGAGTCTTTGTTCTAAAAAGTGGCTTTTTCTGGTTGGAGGCTCTTTTGACTCTTGGCAGGGAATGTGTCTGCACTTAAACCACTCCAGAACTTGCACTCAGGTTTTCACGTGTGGTGTGGAGGTCTCAGGGCTGGGTACCTGCCTTAGGATTTGAGAGGGGTCAGTGTCAGTGTTGTTGGGCTGTGTGTGCTGCTTACCTTGTACACAGCTTTCTGTCACCTGTGCTACAGGAAACATCTGTATATTCATTGGTTTGAGGAAGGAGCTTCCCTGCCCCACGTTGGCTTTTCTGAACGTGTTTGTCCCAAGCCCAGAGTTCCTCAGTGTGTTCAAAGTCCTTGGGCTAAAGCCCTGAGCATTGTATTACCCAGTGAAAACATGGATTATTTAAAGGAAGATCTCTTCTAGAAACCTCCCCTTAGGCAAGAGGTTGTGCCAGTAATCTTACACTTGTGCTGGAAAACCCTTGGAAATTGCTGATGTAGTTTTGTCTCCCTTTTCCACCTTTCTCAGGTACATTTGGGTTTGGATTGGGCAGTTCCTCTGTGTAGCAGAGTTACAGGGACTCCTTGAAGAGGAGAGCAAAGGCTCTGGACAAATGGGAGCCACAGGAATGTATTTCACACAGGATGTTCTAGTCCAGTTCATGTTCAGGGCAGCACTATGGATGAGCAAAGGTATTTGCTTTCCTCCTTTTTCCTTGCTTTGCTTTTCCTTAGGGAGTTGGAAACCCAAGGAACAGGGCTGATGGGGCAGAGGCTCCTGCTGTGGGCAGGGCTGGTATCCCTCTGGCCAGAGTGCTGCCTGCTGGGCTGCACAGCTGCCCACGCTCCACTTAGGCTGAGCTCAGGGCTCATTCCAGCTTCCTTTGTGCTGTGCACCAGCCTCAGAGTGGAGATGGATGGTGTAGGGTGAGAGGCTGCTGTAGGCCGAGCTCAAGGCTTATTTTCTGTGCTGTGCACCAGCCTCTGTGTGGACATGGATGGTGTGGGATAAGAGGCTGCTGTAGGCCGAGCTCAAGGCTCATTCCAGCATTGTTTCTGTGCTGTGCACCATTGTGGACATGGATGATGTGGGATAAGAGGCTGCTGTAGGCCGAGCTCAAGGCTTATTTTCTGTGCTGTGCACCATTGTGGACATGGATGGTGTGGGATAAGAGGCTGCTGTAGGCCAAGCTCAAGGCTTATTTTCTGTGCTGTGCACCATTGTGGACATGGATGATGTGGGATAAGAGGCTGCTGTAGGCCGAGCTCAAGGCTGATTTCAGCATCATTTGTGCTGTGCACCAGCCCCTCTGTGGACATAGATGGTGTAGGGTAAGAGGCTCCATTTAGGCTGAGCTCAGGGCTCATTCCTGCATGGTTTGTGCTGTACACCAACCCCTGTGTGGACATAGATGGTGTGGGATAAGAGGCTCCACTTAGGCTGAGCTCAAGGCTCATTCCTGCATTGTTTGTGCTGTGCACCAGCCTCTGTCTGGAGATGGATGGTGTGGGATAAGAGGCTCCACTTAGGCTGAGCTCAAGGCCTATTTCAGCATTGTTTCTGTGCTGTGCACCAGCCCCTGTGTGGACATGGATGGTGTGGGATAAGAGGCTGCTGTAGGAGTGAAGATGATCAGCTCATGGCTCTTGACTGGAGTGTTGCAATCTCACTCCAGAGCTTTCCACATTCCTTGTCTTCCAGTTCCTGGGAGAAGTGCTGTGAGCTGAATGCTCTTGGTTTGAGCTTGAATGTCTGTTGGTGAATCCTTGTGTGTCCCTGAACTGCCTGGCATGCTGGTGCAGACTCTTCATTCAGGTGTGCAGTGGGTCTCCTTTGTTCACTGACTCTTGAATGAGAAATGTATGAAATGGTGAGGCAGTTTGGATGCTGGAATTCCCAATTCCCCAGCTAGCAGTGGGAGGATGTAACCCCTGTTTGGGAAGGCCTGGCTGGCCAGGGAGTCCTCCCCTTCCCTGGGCCCACCACAGCCTGGGAGTTGGGGTCAGCCTTGCTGGTGCTTCTGTCAAGGGAGAGCAGCTCTGAGAGGGTTGTGCAGGGGATTGGGCGGGTTATTCCAACAGACAGGGCACAGCCATCCCACTGTGTTGTAAATGGCCAAGCTGGAAACCCCTGGAGTGTTTTGCAGCCCTTTCAAGGGCCATGAAAGACTTGGGGTGTGTCCATCGTGGCACTTTCAGAGGCAAAGTCAGACACGTTTCAAAGATTGTAGTTTCCCTGGAGCTGTGGAAAAGCTGGATCTGAAGGATACCATAAGGAATAGAATTTCATCCTCTCCAGCTTTGTGTCCTCACCAAAATGAGCAACAAAACGAGCAGAAAACACTGAATGTGTCAGAAGGGGCTGGAAGGCCTTGCTGCTGCCCTGGGCCGAGGGAAGAATAGGCTGGAGAGAAATGGAAGGTCTGTCTTGGCAGAGAAATGTGGGTTTGAGTGGGAAATCCTCTTGGATGGTCAAAAAATTGTTACATGGTTGTTAGAGAAGGAAAACTGGATTTGTTATCAGTCTCCTGTCTGTGGGAGGGGGCAGAGGGTGGTGTGACAGTGACAATGGGCAGCAGGGATGGACCATCCTGTGACTGCCAAACTCACGTGGGAGCCACTGCAGCCTTGGCAGGGCAGGCTGGGATGCTCAGAGACACACTCAGAGACACATTCAGGGATAAGGATAAGGGAATGAACAGAAATCCCAACAAAAGCACGTGTTAAAGGGGGGGTGGTGTGGTGTGTTTAATGAGGTTAAAGCCCATCATCCCCACACGCCCCAAGAACGAAAAAAAGGAAGAAAAAAGGAAGTGCCTGCCTGAGGGATGTTGGAAATTCAGGCAGGCTGTCAGTGTGGAGCTGTGATTGCTGCAAAAAATGGCAAGAAAGAAACCAATATACAGTGTGAAAATAGCAAAACCAGAGGAGGGTCGTGACTTCAGAGGGTGCCTGAGGTGTTTGGGCTTAGGCTGCCTTGTTTTTAGGTGGTTACCAACCACTTAGGATCGAGAGGAAGGAGCTGATGGACCTCTCTGGAGAGAGAGGTTGGAACAGGTTTAAAGCCCTGTTATTAACACAGAGCTAAGTGACCTTACAAATGGCTCAGGGGGTGACTGATGAAACTCCTGCAAAGCAGAGGGTGTAGGTTTGGGGTTTCACATGATTTTTCTGTTCCAAAGAGAAAAGATGATCCGAGAAGTAGCAGAGAACATTTGTAGTGTCCTGTTGGTTGTACTGATAGGATGGGATGCTGAAGGCTCCAGGCACAGCTGGGGCTGCAGTTCCTAAGGAAGGCTGATAAATCCTGGTGCAATTTGTGGGGCAGTGAGTCCCCTTAGCGGGGTGTGTTTGGGGAAACAGTCAGTTCTGACTTAGTTGCCAAGGGGGTTGAGAGCTTGTTTTTATTCCAGGAGCAGATCGGCAGAGCTGGGCTCAGTCCAGCAAGATGAACGTGGGTGGGAGGATCATCACTCTAAAAGGGGAAGAGTTGGGTCCAGCACAAGTTCGAAGCAGCCTCTGAAACATCTCTCTGGATATTCCTTGCAGCATCAAGTGTTTCTCTTGCAACTGCTCCTGTGTCTTACAGTGTTTTTTTATTTCATGTCAGAACAGGAAATTTGCACATTTGAATGTTTTATTTCCCCTTTGGAGATTAATAATTTCAAGGGTGTTTGTAAGCCATGGTGGAATGTCAGTCTTCTGTTTACAAGTGTTTCCTGCTTGGGGTTTTTTGTGAGTTTTCAAGGTATTCCATGTGGCAGTGGTGGGGAGTTTCCCCCTTTCCACTCTATGCTTAGCAGATAAACAGAATGTCACAAAATTTGGGCTGCAAACCCGCCCTGCTTTTTGATCTTTACTGTCTCAGGAACTTTTGGATTCTTTTTGGACTCCCTGCCTACTGCTGGGAAAGGAAATCCTTGGAAGAGCCACACTGGAAGGGATAATTCAGTGATAGTTTGTCCTGTATTGAAGGGCTGTTTTCAGCTCTTATGTTTTCATCTCAAAATGATCTGTGTTTTTAGTAGTGAATGCCCCTCATGTGTTGAGGTTTTGCTGAATAAGGTGTTCCCAGCTGTGTGGGGCAGGGGTTGGACATCCCACCCTGCCAGTTGCTCTGGCTCTGCAAACCCCCAGCAAAGTGTGCTGATGTGCTTTGGGCCAGTTGGTGACCAGCACTGCTCCATCAGCTGGAAGTGGCCAACAATGTGCTTTTGTGATATAAGAGTGGGGATTGTCTGATCAGTTGTGCCATGCTGACATTCCTGGGTGCCAGAAGCTGTCTGGGATCAATGGCTGAAAGGCTTGTGCCTGGGGGGACGTGGTGCCAGCTCACAGTTCCTGCTGGCCTTTGGGGTACGGGAAGGTGGAATGGAGGGGCTGTCCGAGCTCTGGGCACTTGCACCTCCACTCTGTGTGAACAGCTGTGTTCTTGTGGAGGTGTTTGTTCTCCCTTTGCTCAAACTCTGTGCTTTCACTTTGGTTTGGTTGCCAGTGCTGTTGGGGAACACAGTGCAGAATAAACCAGCCTTGATCTGTGCCCATCTCTGCCTTTGCCTTTCCAGTAACACTGTCAGGATTCCCTTTGGTGTAACAGGTATCAGAGTAACTTCAAATAGGACACTTTGCTCTCTTTTTAGGGCTGTGTCTGCTCAAGCTGCAGTTCAGGTGTTGCCTCTCCCCCCTGCTGTGGGGAGCAGAAGGGGTTTGTGTTTGGGCCTGTGAGGGGTGTGATGGGTGGGCACAGCTCAGAGGGCTGTGATGGGTGGGCACAGCTCAGAGGGCTGTGAGGGGTGTGATGGGTGGGCACAGCTCAGAGGGCTGTGATGGGTGGGCACAGCTCAGAGGGCTGTGAGGGGTGTGATGGGTGGGCACAGCTCAGAGGGCTGTGAGGGGTGTGATGGGTGGGCACAGCTCAGAGGGCTGTGAGGGGTGTGATGGGTGGGCACAGCTCAGAGGGGTGTGATGGGTGGGCACAGCTCAGAGGGCTGTGAGGGCTGTGATGGGTGGGCACAGCTCAGAGGGCTGTGATGGGTGGGCACAGCTCAGAGGGCTGTGAGGGGTGTGATGGGTGGGCACAGCTCAGAGGGCTGTGAGGGGTGTGATGGGTGGGCACAGCTCAGAGGGCTGTGAGGGGTGTGATGGGTGGGCACAGCTCAGAGGGCTGTGAGGGGTGTGATGGGTGGGCACAGCTCAGAGGGCTGTGAGGGGTGTGATGGGTGGGCACAGCTCAGAGGGCTGTGAGGGGTGTGATGGGTGGGCACAGCTCAGAGGGGTGTGATGGGTGGGCACAGCTCAGAGGGCTGTGTGGCTTTAGGGGCCTCCTGGGCAGGAGAACAGGCTGGCTTTCATTAGTACTGGTACTAGAGGAGGGCACAGAGTGGATCATGCTCTTCAGAGTAAGGCTAATAAAGGTTGTTGGCTTGCAAATGGAAGCTGAGATGTCCTAGAAAGATAGTGTGGTTTATCTTTTCTGATCAAACACTTCAGGTAATTCCTAGAGCTGGACTCGAAAGTGAGGAAGAGCTGGGTTTGTGTTTACCTGTGCAGTGTGAGATGTAATTCCTGGCCTGTGTGTAAAACCCAGAAGCACCCAATAGAAATACCAAATATTTAATCACTGATGTCTACTTTTTTATTTTTCCCTTAGAATGTTCTTTTTTTGTTTGTTTATTTATTTATTTTTCAGGAACAGGATGGAAGGCTGCACTGAAGCCTTCACTTTGCACCACTGTGAAGTCCTCAGTAGGACATGAAGAGTTGGGGAAGGGCTTTCTTTGGAGTTCAGTGTGAACGTTTTTGAAGTACAAAGGGAAGCAGGACAAGGTGTCACTTGGCAAACAAACGCTTCTCTCTCAGCCAGCTGTGGATTGAGGTGGGCCAGGAGAGGGCAGGAACTGAGGGGGCACAACGGGGATTATTGGGGTGAGCAGGTTTGGAGTGTGACATTCGGAGGGCTTTGTTTGCTGCCCTCAGACCAGGAGGGTTCTTGGCTGCCCTCATGGCTCACATGTGGAACCTGAGTCCTCGTGTTTCTCCTGGTGTCAGAGGAGCTCTGAATTCTTCCCTGAGGCTTGTAGGGGTTTGAAGTGATGCTGTGGCAGTCAGGACTGTGTGGTTTTCCAACTGGGGAATGGTTCAGCTCTTGAGAGGAGCTTGTTCTTCCTCCTCCTCCTGCAGGTCTTGGGTTGTTCTGTGGAGCTGGAGGGGGCAGTGCCCCATCAGGAGGCCCTGTGTGGAGCAGAGAAGCTGCTCCTGTTCCTGTGTTATGCTGCCTGCCCAGCTGAAAATGTTCTCAGTGGTGGGGTGTGAAGGATCTCCATCTCAGTGCTGTGTTTTCTACTTTTTTGTGTGTGTGTGATATAAGGTATCTGTTAATTCTTTCTGAGGCTCAGAAGACTGAATAGCTCGTCTTTTGAGACATGAGTGTTATGTGGGAGGTGGTGGCTGGTTTTTCTCTTTCCTTTTTTTATACAGACACAAAGAAATCCTTGAAGCTGGCAGGGCCAGCCTTGTGCTTGGGCTGACGCTGGTGTGTCACTGCTGGGTCCTGTGTGCAGGGCAGCACTTGCAGGGGCTGCTGGAGGTGTTAGAACTGTGCCCTCAGAGCAGGACTGCAGGGCAATCACAGAGTGGCATCCTGTGCTTCTGCCTGGAATTAATTCTACTGAACAGTGTAAAGTCTGGGGTGCTTCTCAAAGTGGAAAAGTAGAGTATGGGCAGCCCGAGCTGGTGTTGAGTTGGTATAAAATGGGGGATTTTGTGATGGGGAGTAGGATGCAATTCCTGTGTTAGGTGATAACATTATTTTTTAATGCAAGAACATCTATGCTTAAAATTTAGACTGATAACTTGAATTTCTGTTTGTAATGTTAGGAGGCCAGTCTAGTCAGCTTTATAAGAATAAGGTGAGAATATTCTTATTGTTAAGAGAGTGTTTGTTACAATTGGAGTGTTTTTTGGGAAAAGATGATGTTGATTAAACCAAGTGATTACTGTGAGCATTTCTTGAAGTCAGAATGTGAATTTAACTCCTTTGGCCATTAGACCCCTTTGTGCTCTGCTAAAACGAGCTCACTAGAAAGGAGATTTTTGTGGGGACAAGGTTTATTGTGCTGCATGTTTTGAACTGGAAAATGACTTATTTAGAGAGCTGCAGATCTGCTGCTCAGTGAGTTTGACCTGCTCCGTGCACAGTGGGTGTCACTGTCCCCTGGTGTTGATGGAACGTGTGAAATCTCGGGGTTTTGGTGCTCTTGGTGTTGGGGGTGAGATCCGAATCAGGTGCTGCCCATCCTGGTGGATCGATGGGTGATGGTTCCCAAAGCCACAGAGGGGTCAGTACCTCTGGCCCTGGTGTGTCCCAGCCTGTTCCTGGAATTGCTGCCGCGCTGGAGCAGCAGCCTCTGGAGGAGGGGCCGGGGTGGTGGAGCAGCGTATGAGAGATTGGTTCGATCAGGTGTTGGGCAGCGGGGCCATAGCACAGAGACACGCGGGCCATGGCACGGACCTGCTCCGGCGAGCGCGGGGGCTGTGCGGGCTCGGGGCGGGGAGGGAGGTGCGGTGCCTGCCCCGGGAGCGGTGCGGTGCCTGCCCCGGGAGCGGTGCGGTGCTTGGCCCGAGTTGCGGTGCCCCAGGAGCGGGGCGGTGGGTGTCCCGGGTGCAGCGCCTGCCCCAACTTACGGTGCCCCGGGTGTGGTGCGTGTCCCGGTGCGGTGGGAGCGGTGCCTGCCCCGGTGCGGCCCCGGGCGTTGGGCGGTGCGCTCCCCCCCCCGCGCGTTGGTAGGCGCCGGGCGCGCACGGGGTGGAACGGTCCATTTCCTGTTCCCGTGCCGCCGGCGGGGGGGGCCCGGCCGTGAGGGAGGGGGCGGCGGGGCATGGCGGCGGCGCGGTGAGGCGGGGCGCGGGCGGCCGCGATGGAGGCGTACGTGCTGGAGGACATCCTGGAGGTACGGCCGGGGCACGAACAAAGGGGCACGGGCCGCAAGGGCCGCCCGCGGGGGCTGCGGCGCTCGCCGGGCCCGGGGGGCAGCGCGGCCGAGCCGGGGCCGGGCACCGGCGCTGCCCCCCGGGAGGGCCCGGGGCACCAACCCCGCCGTGACACTGCGGTCACGGTACCGGGGGCTCGGCCCCAAATCTGGCCTCTTTAATCTCTGTTTGTGCCGGGGTGTCATTTTCCGGGACTCGCAGAATCAAGGAGTGGTTTGGGTGGGAGATCATCCAGTGCCACCCCCGCCGTGGCAGGGACACCTCCCACCAGCCCAGGGTGCTCCAAGCGCTGTCCAGCCTGGCCTGGGACACTGCCAGGGATGGGGCAGCCACAGCTGCTCTGCCCAACCTGTGCCAGGGCCTGCCCACCCTCCCCAGAATCAATTTCAACCTAATGGTCAGTCTAAACCTCCTCTGTTTGTGTTTGAAGCCATTCCCGCCGTTCCTCCCTGTCCTGTCATTCCAGGCCCTTGTGCACGATCTTGCCCCATCATTCCCATATGTTTCCTTCAGGCCACAGTTATGTCACCCCAAAGCCTTTTCTTTTCCAGGCTGAACAATCCCAGTTCTCCCAGCTTTCCCCAAAGGAGAGGTGTTCCAGCGCTCTCAGCACCCTGGGGGCCTCCTCAGGGCTCGCTGCAGCTGCTCCGTGTCTTTGCTGTGCTGGGGCCCAGAGCTGGACACGGCACTGCAGGGGGACTCACCAGGGCAGAGGGAGAGGCACCTTTGGTGCACTGTGTAATTGCCCTTTCTGCATTTCCAGTTGTCTTAAGCATAGCCTGCTCTTGCTTCCTCTGCAGAAGCAGATCTCCCTCTGCAGGAGTGATTTATTATGAAATAAATGACATTATCCCTTCCTGTGAAGCTAAGCTGAAAATGCCCTTTCAGCCAAATGGAGAGGACAGCCTAGAAATCATAAAGTGAAACTCATGTTCCCAGTGACACAGGTCTCTGCTCCAGGTCATGTTTGCTGTAGTAGATCTAAGAAATGTTCACTGGCACAGGTGCCCAGGGGAGCTGTGGGTGCCCCATCCCTGCCAGTGTCCAAGGCCAGGCTGGACAGGGCTTGGAGCACCCTGGGACAGTGGGAGGTGTCACTGCCCGTGGGAGTTGTAACTAAAAGAGCTTTAAGGTCCCTTCCAACCCAAACCATCCTGTGATTCTATGAAGTACTTTTTTCTTGTTCCTGTGGTTTTTCAGGTTTTGCAAGCAAAACCAAGATTTCATTGCCAGGTGACTTGTCAAAATATTTGCATGTATTCTTTATTGTAACAAGAAGCTTCTACCTTATTACCTGCTGTCAGAATTAACAAAACAGTACTTCAGTGATGCCTGCCTTGTAGGCTTTGTCCCTTGGTGGCCACACTATGGTTGCTCTAAAATTGCAAATCAGTAGAAATACTTGGTGTTAACTTGTGTGTGACCCTTGGCACTGTTCCATGTAACAGCAGCCAGAATATGAACACACTTGTGCTGAGGAGCCCTGCACAGGGGGGTGAGCAGGGCATTTCCACCAGCCCCTGGCTGGGTTGGTGTGGGGAGGGAGGCAGAGCAAGAGGGAACTGGGCTTTGTGCCACCAAACAAGTATTTCAGTGCTTCACTTCTCTCATTGCATTCTGAAAGCTTTCTCTTTTTTCCCTTAACCACAATTATCATGTGCAGCTTCATTGTATGTCAAATTAACAAGGTACGTGGTGCTTATTAACAGTCCTCTTTGGAAAGGCAGTTGGGAAATGGATTTTGTCAGTATAGCAGAATTTTGGGATTGTTGTATGAGCTGAAAAAGTCCATCTGGCTTCTCAGGGTGGATGTGGTGGCTTTTCTTTGGGTGGTTTCGCCACACATCCTCTTCCTGGTCACAAGACCAACCGGATCCAGGTTAAACATCCTCAGGAGTCAGGCATGGCTTGTCTGGCTTTGCTGTGGGAATGAATGGTTGAATCAGTCCAGCAATCCCTGACATGCTCTGCTACCACTGGAAGCTCGTTAGAATTTCTTAGCACATCAGTAGAGGCAACATAATTGTCCTGCATTCCAGGACATGTCCAGAAGTACCACGTAGTTCCCTCAGAACTTGTTTCTCATGTAACTGAGAGCAGTGTGGTTATGGTGTGTGTCTTATTTTCCCATTTTAGGGCTTTTTTTTCTCCTGTGCAGCAGTTTGTGTTGCTCATTCCAAGACAGCAGCGTGAAGGTTGAGAGAACTGCTCCTGCTTATGCAGCAAGATCTGTCACCTGGGTGGAACTGAACATGCTTAGAGCTACTTAGGACTTGGTTAAATTCACAGTGATCAGGCCTTGCATCTTCACAAAAGCTTCAAGAATGTTTTTCCTCTGAGTTGGTTATAATTTAAAACTGGCAAAAAGGGTGTTTTCTGTAGCCTGCTAGTTCTGGTGAAGGGACTGGAGCACAAGTGCTGTGGGGAGAGGCTGAGGGAGGTGACCTGAGGAGGCTCAGAGGTGACCTCAGCACTGTCTGGAACTGCCTGAAGGGAAGTTCTGGCCAGGTGGGGGTTGGTCTCTTCTCCCAGGCACTCAGCAATAGGACAAGGGGGCATGATGGGCTCAAGCTCTGCCAGGGGAAACTGAAGTTGGAGATCAGGAAAAATTCTTTGCAGAGAGAGTGCTCAGACATTGGAATGGGCTGCCCAGAGAGGGGGTGGATTCCCCATCCCTGGAGGTTTTTAACCTGAGCTTGGCCGTGGCACTGAGTGCCATGATCTGGTAAAGGGACTGGAGTTGGCCCAAGGGTTGGACTTGATGATCTCAGAGGTCTTTTCCAACCCAATCCATTCTATGGATGTGGCACTGAGTGAGAATCCACTGCATCTTGATCCACTGCATCTTGATCCACTGCATCTTGATCCACTGCATCTTGATCCACTGCATCTTGATCCAACCCTACTGTGATCACCAGCCCAGGGCACTCCGTGCCCTGGGCTGGTGATCACAGTGGGGCTGGATCAAGGGTTGGACTTGCTGATCTCAGAGGTCTTTTCCAACCCAATCCATTCTATGATTCTGTGATTCTGGTGAGTCAGTGCAGAGCCTGAGGTTGGAGTGGGGTTGAGGATGCTGCAAGGGGCATGTGGGTGGTCCTGGGGCTGGAATCCCTTGGGAGTGATGGAGCAGACCTGTCCTCAGCACATTTCATGGAGCTGCAGGCAGACAGGGCTGTCAGCACAGGGCATTTCACGGGGCATCCTGCCTGCCCTGTGCTCAGGCCACCTTCAGAGGAGGTACCTTGGTACAGAACTGGAGCTGGCTTTGCTGCTCTCAGCTGAAGAGGAACGTTGTGTTGGCTGTGGCTCTTGAGCCTGGCATTGAAAGCTGTGTGTGGGAATGCAGTGGAACAGTTACAGCACAGGGGGGTAATGCACAGTCAGCTTCTGTTCACTTGGTTCTGCTCCTGTGTCTTGGCCACACTTGTTTGTTGGAGTGTGACCTTCCTGACACAGGGCCTTTTTTGTTAGTGTGACCTTTCAAGTGTGTGCCAGTGAAGGAATAATTGCAAGAGACCTCAGGATGGTATTCAGGGTAGGTGTAAACCTGTAGTTAGTTGTGTTTCTGCTGCTTGAGTTAGTCAACAGGAACCTTCTGTCAGGTGGGAGAACAGGAGGTGGTGTGTCCTGACAGAGGAGGATGTTCAGCATTGCTGTGTGCTGAACTCGGGCTGGCAGCTGAGAAATCCACTTGGGAAGCTTGGCACAGTGCAGGGGGAAGTGTATATTCCTGTGTGGATTTGAGGCTTTCCAGGAGCTGCAGCCTCGTGCTCTGACCTTCAGGTTCTTTGGGAGCTCGTTTGTGCAGGGAGGCAGAGTGGAGCCTGGCACAGGCTGTGTGTGGCACTTACCAACTGCTTCTGTGCCCTTCAGCTCCCCCCTGCCTTCTGCTGAAACACAGTGAGAGCAGAACCACCTTCATTTGTTACTGTGCAGTATTTCCTGACTGCTCCATGGACCAGGGTGGAAGGCAGAGCAAACGGGGAAGAGCAGAGTCATGTCTACAGTGCATGTTCAGAGACCAGGGAGGCCTCTGCAATGCAAGTTTTCTTTTCTTTAATAGGCTAAGGCTTTCAATATTTATAAACATTGTAGTCTCTTAGTCTGAAGATTAAAATCAGCATTATATTGCAGTATTTGGGCATTAGTAGCTTTCCCACGTTCCAGCTCTTAAACAGGCTAATCCTTCCCCTGTTTTCTTTCTCACAGTTTCTCTTGGTAGTCTTGTCTGGTTTACTCTTTGCCTGTTTTCCCATCTTTTCAAAGAGTCTGCCTGTATGAAGTCAGAATCAGCTGTTGATGTGCTGCAGTGTTTCTCGGTGATTTCAGTCATGGAATATCCCCAGTGATCCCACCCCTTTGGAGCTGCTCTTCCCATGCTGCCTCCTCTGCCCATTTCTCCTGTGCTGTGAGGCAAAGGGCTTGGAACAACATGTGCTGAATCTTCTAGAAACCCAAATCCTATCTTGGATTGCTGTTACTTTCCCCCTGCCTGCTGATTTGGTAGGACTGTTGTGCAGGGCAGGGAGCTGGATCTGGGCTCCCCTGTGTGACAAACAGGAACTGAAATGTAGGAGATGCCATTTCTCTGTGCCTTAAACTGTTTGTTCTTGACCTGCAGGAAGAGGATATGAGCTTGCTGGTGTAATTTGGAACCATTCTTGTCATTCATGTTTATTGCTTTATCTTTTCAGTAATGGTTTGTTCTTGGTGCAGTAATGTGAAAAGGCAATTACTGTGGGAGAAGCCTCTGAGGCAGGAAAGCAGCTTCATCCTTGGGAAGTGCTGCTCAAAAGGTCGGTGTGACTCGTGGTTGTGTCTGCCAGTGAGGGCCCTGCTGGTTGGGAAGGATCAGCCAAGGCCTGCAGAGTTCTCTTTGGACCAAGGCTCTCCATCTTTTAAGCTGTTTGTTCAGGTTGAGTCCTTAATCAAAAGCATTAAGAGAATTGAAAGAGTTGTTTCATTCAGACAGGTGAGTTTATGTCGATTTTTTCCCCTTTTTTTCCCCCCATCTATAAATCCTGTCTTTAAACTTCCATGGTAGTGTGTGAAGAGGTTGTTTCCTGGCTAAGGTGGTCGTTCCTTTTTTCCTGCATGTGCCTGAAACCCCTTCAGATCTTTGCCTTGCTGGGATTTGCTGGCTGTGGTGGCTGCTGGGGAGTCAGTCACATGCCTGGAGCTGTAACCCACTCTCCAAACAACCTGTGGCACTGCCTCAGCACCCAGTCCTGCCAGAGGGAAACCCAGGGAGCTGCCTGCTGGGAATACCAGTGCCCCTCTGGGGCTTTGTGGCCTGAGAAACATGGAGGAAATAGGGTGAAATTCCTGTGTGGCACAGCTGTGACCAGAACCATTAGGGGAAAGCAGGAATCAAAACTGAAGGAACTTGGCACATGATGTTTGATCTAACTTGGAAAGCAAACAGCAAAAAGGAAGAGCTCCACTTCAAATTGCTGTCTTTGCCCTTAAACTTTGATTTATTTTTGCAAATAAAACCTCTTCTTGCTATGATGGGACAAATAGACATATTTGGCTTTAGCTGTACTCATGCCTTGCTTTAGCTGCCTTCACAAGTCTGCTCATTTGCCATATGTAAAACCTGTTCAAATCTGTTCAATATGCAGCAGCTTTCAGTTGGGTGTGCCAAATAGAGCAAAAGGAATTTGTAATTCATTTATTAGGTATGCCAAGCAGTAGTTTGTATTGAAGGAGGAATCCAGGGACTGTCAGGCTTGTCAGAATTTTAACCAAATGAGTCGAAATTATTAGAAATAATTCCTTCTGTGCTCGGTTCCCCAGGCAGTAACAGTGGGAATTCTAATCAGGTACTGAATCCAGGTGTCCCTGCTGCAACTCTCTCCTCTCTTCTCATCCAAGAGGGGATTGGTGAACGAGGCCTTGCTGGTTCCCCCACTGAAAAAATGCCCCCATTGTGAGTGCCAGAGAAGGGAAGGAAATCTGTGTTACATTTCAGCTGGTTCAGGGCCCTCCTTTGGTGGGCTCAGGGTGGGGATCTGAGCCTGGGCCCTGGGGAGGGACAGGGGCACAGCTGCTGCCCCAGGGAACTCCATAGGGCAGGAAGAAATAGCAGTTAATTACATGGGAATAACTGGAGCTAACTGCAAAGCTCTTGGCCCAACTGGGCATGTGCTCTCAAACTTTTTGATTAACTTTCTGGATGTTTCTACATAATCCTTGGCCTTGGTTATGTTGCCTGATGAGAGATACCAGCAATTATTAATATCAGTAATTATTTCAGCAGGGTAATTACATGGGGAGATGGAGATGTCCTCTCATTTCTACTGTCCCCTCCCCAGTCCTGATGGGTTAAATTGAGTGTGGGCTGCAGAACTCTGGAGGCAGGATACAAGCCAGTTCTTGTCACCTGCACAGGGGGGAAAATGGGGGTTGTACAACTTGCTCTGCAATTGAGTGGCACTTGGCATTTGGTTTTCCTGAACTTCATTGAAAACACGTTCCCTATGGAGCCATTCTTGAGTCTCCTGAGTTTCGGGCAGGAGCAGCTTTGCTGGTGTCTTTGCTGTTTCCTGGCTGGGAGGTTGAGGGGAATGGGAGCTAAACCTGCATGTGCTGAACAGGGCTGTGGCAATTCCACTTGAACTTGGGGCAGGCTGGAAACAAAATGCAGGTCTGCTGTGTCTCCATCTATTAGCAGAGAGATGTTGGACATCTCTGTCCTTCAGTGACAATCATTTCCCCTGCCTTGTATGTTCCTTCTTGTTTCTGCAGTGCTTTGGTGTCCACTGCTGTCCATTGGCCACTGAGTAAAGGAGGCACCACCTGGCCTCGGGAAAGATGATTCTTTGGTTCTTCCAGACCCTGGAGTAGAGTTTTGTGTTGTGACTGTGAGGAGAGGAATGGAGTTCAGATCAGCTCAGTTGGTTCAAACTTGGCTGTAACAATGCCAAGGTCAGGGGTTCAATCCCCTGTGTGGGACATTGACTGAAGAGTTGGACTCGATGGTCCTTGTGGGGGTCCTTCCACCCAGAATAGTCTGAGATTCTGTGAGTCTGAGTTGTCCCACAGGGTGCAGTGGCACTGACCTGATGCTCTGATTGCTTGGGTGGTGGGAGGGGAGAGCTGTGACTGAGCCAAGCTACACGTGGCGTTGCTTGAAGAAAAAATTTCTTCTTCCATTGCTGCTTTTTGCTTCACATATGCACTCCCCAGCAGGTCCTGTGTTGCTGTGGAGAAGCCCATGCACACATCAGTGTTCCATTCATGCCAGAGGGAATGCTGAGCTGGATGCAACAGAGTAGCTGTTTGTGTGTTCACCCTGTCCCTCCTCCACATGTCCTCCTTCCCTTCTGCTGCCTCATCCCTCAGTGCAAAGCACTTGCTGTTGTGAGGAGCAGCCGACCAAAACTACTTACAGAAGGGAAAGATTTCCTGCCAAATTTGTGTAAGAAAAACATGTGGGCAGCTTACAACTATTTCTGCTTCAAGCCCAACTGGTGGTGTGCAGTTCAGACTGCCTGCTCACTGCACTGTATGCTCAGGAGCCACAGGGAGAGAATGAGTGAATCTGTGTCCTCTGGGTGCCTGAGCTGCACATGGCAGAGCAAGAGTGCTCAGAGCTGAGCATCTGAGAGCATTTCCTTTTAGCAGGAACACTGGGGAAGGAACAGGCAGCTTAGCTGCATTTTCAGCAATTTTTTCCAAGGCTTTTTTTTCTCCAGTGTTGCCCTGGAGGAGAGAAATGGTTCTGGAGGGAGTCTGGGTTATGCACAGTGGGCAAAACAGGCAGCCTGGAGTGGGGGGAGAGCAGCTTTGCTGCCTTGCACTGGTGGGAGAGATGGTTGTCTGTCCTAGGGAAAACTCCAAGGCAAACTCTCCACCTGGCTTTGGGGCATGAGAAGGTGTTGGAGGTGCTGCTACAGCAGTAATTGAGTTGTTTGTGCAGCAGGGCAGTTGCTGTCCCTGAGTTTGGCTGGTAACTGGAGGGCTCTGTGTTTGGGAAGGGGAAGTCTGCAGGCATCAGGTTTGTGTGCAGCCTGGCTCCAGTCTGAGCAGTAAATGGGTGTGATGCCCAGAGCCTCTGAAGGCTCTGTTGTGGCTTCACAAAGGTTGGTGAGGCTTTCACAGACACCACTGTGGTGGTGTGGGCTCCCTTCCCATGACAGGAATGCCTGGGATCCGTCATCACAGACAGCTGGTCCTGCTGGGTGGGTGGCAGTGGGTGCTGGTGCAAGGGTCCTACACACACTGTCAGGAGGGCTACATTCCAGGGAAAAACCAGAGCTGTTACCTGGAAAGGTTGGGGAAGGGCAAGGAGCTTCCTAGCGACAGGAGGCACGGTGTTTGAGTCAATAAAGGAGAGCATTAGGAGTCAGAATAACCTGTGACATAATACAAGGTATTTAATCCTTTACTTGTGTTCCCATTATTTCTCCTGTCCTGTGATTTTACTGATCTGTGTTTCAGCATCTCTGTTTGGGGATGAAAATAGTGGACGAATGTGGATCACTTGCCTTCTGATGTTGAAGGAAATTACTGTTGGCTTGGTAGCTTGTCTGCCTGTCAACACTTCCATGGAATGGAGGTCTGTCTTCTGTTGGGAATCTCTGGCATGTAAATGAGCATGAGCTGCCCTCTGTTTTGGGGACAAATTGGGCTTTAAGGTCAGAATTGGGAAGCAGACAGAAGGAATTCCTGTGACAGCAGTTGGGGCCCAGCAGTGTGTTCCTGGTGGGAGCTGTAGCTGCTGTCCCACCACTGTAGTCCTTGCAGATGCAGGAGGAACGTGGCCAAGCTGACGGGGCTGATTGCTCAGTCTGTGCTGGCTGGGAAATGCTTGCTGGCACATCCAGTGTGAAAATCTGAAGCATCTCTTGGTGAAGGCTGGGAAAGCCCCTGGTTTGTCTCTTCTTAACCTTAGAAATGGAGTGTGCTCTGTCAGGGAAAAGGCACCGTGTGGGGGCTCCCTTTTGGCAACTTTCCTTTGAATGGATAGAAATTCTGATGGAAAGATAGGGCTGGTCTTGCCTGTGGTGGACACGCTGGGCTGTAAGTGCCTGTCCTCTCTGTGCTCTGGTTCTGCACGGTTTGCTCAGTTCAGCAGCTCCCTTGGCACGGATTCCAAAGCAGAGGGGCTGCTGCAGTCACCTGAGGGCCGGCTGCGGTGCCAGCAGGGCAGTGCTGGGGCAGAGCTGCCCCCCGTGGGCACACCTGAGCTCTGCTGGGCAACCCTGGAGAGAGGGCAGGGCCCTCAGCTCCGTCTGCCCGGGGCGTTAGTGCCGCTGCCTTTGGCCCCAGGCGAGTTCCGATGTCTGCTCCCATTGTTCAGCTGTGCCGAGCCACGATCCTTAGAAAAACAACTCGTTTCAACTGGAAATGGATGGGTGTGCACAGTTCTGAGCTGGAACTTGGACACAGTGCTGCGGGCCAGGGAAAGGGAAGAGGGGGAATATGTCCTGAAACAGCATTTGTGAGCAGTTGGGCGCCCTCAGTGGTGCAGAGCTGCTGTAAACTCCCTTCTGGAGGGGCTGGGGAAGGGTCTGGGCTGTTACAGCAAAGCCTGAGAGTGACAGAATTGGCTGCTTACGGAGCTGTGAAAAGAAAGCTCAGGGTACTTGAAGGCTCTGCAGGCAACAAATGTGTAGACAAGCCCCCTCAGGTTGATCACTGATCAAGAAAATAAATGATCATTGGGATTTCAACCTTAGCTCTTGGAGAGGTAGCACTGAAACAGTGCATGTGTGCTTTTTACAGCTCAGTCTTTTGGGGGTGGTTTTATTAGGTGTTCACCTTTTGCTTAGCTGTCACTTGAAAGGAAGATGCTTCAAGGATCCAGGTGGGTTGCTGTGGATCTGTCAGTGCAGAAAGGGGCTTCCTGGCAGGCTTAGAAGTGCTTGTATGGAGAAGTAATTGAATCTATCCTTGGAATAGTCAAGGCAGGAGGTGAGTCCGGTGGAAAGGGAACGTGACCGACTGTTAGAGAAGGATTTTCTCTTTCTGGGGAGCTCACCTTCCTTAAACAAGGCTTAAGAGAATAATTAGTCCCTTGAAAGTAGGGCAGTGAGGAATAGGATGTAACAGTGCACAGCAGGACTCCTCAGTCCCTCCTTAGCTGTGCACCCCTTGTCTGGAGATGCTGGTGTTGTGTCACTGAGGTGTGCTTCAGGTGGGCACCCAAAAGCCTCTGCTAGGAGCAGAGTCAGGCTTGATGTACTTCCCAGTTTGTATATTTGGATGGCAAAACTGAGACCACTTCCTGCAGCGATGCTGTTCTGTGCTCCTTGTGTTCTTCACATCCCACAGTTCTTGCTGCTGGATCCCCCCGAGCTGGCTGTGGTGTGACTGAGGATCAGTGTGTGGTGGTGGGTGCTCAGGGGGTGTTTGTTCATCCCGGGAGGCTGAGAGTCCTTGGGCTGCCCTTCAGGCAGACTCTACAGTGCCCTGTCTGTGGCTCGTGTTCCCAGGCCCTGGCACAGCCTGGGGGTCAGGGGGAGTGTGACCCCCCTAAGCTTCCCACAGCTTTGGTGAGGAGGCTGCTCTGAGTGGCCCTGGGAGGGACTTGGTAAGGAGCTTAAGAGATGCTTAGCTCAGGTGCTTGAGAGAGAGTCCCAGGGGGCTGCAGCTGCTGTTCAGGTGTGGCACTGGGGGATTTTGGCACCGAGGGGAGAGGGTGGTTCTGGGAAGCTCAGCTGGACCATCTCCTCCTTCGGGGTTCTGTGCTCCCTTCCCTGTGTCTGCTGGAGAGACGTAGCAGTGGGAGGATGTGACAGGTGCCTTGCTAATGGTGCACAAACGGCCTGCACAGGCTCAGGCTGTCTCTTTGGTATCCTCCAGTTGCCAGGGGTGTTTTGCAGAGAGCAGTTTCCATTTTGGTTGTGCCACAGCCTTTGTTCCAGGTGTTCCAGGTGTTCCTGTGGCTCTGCTGTGCCGTTCCACACCGCGGGGGATATATATAGATGCACAGCAGCTATTTATACTAAACACTCCCAAAGCTTTGCTTCTGTGGTCAGTGCTTTCCAAGCCTGCTCCAGAAGAGATGGTTTCTGTCAGAAGTTCAGGCTCTGGGGGGTCTGGAGGGAGGGTGAAGGTGCAAACCTGTTTTCAGGCAGTTGGATTAAAAATGTGGCAGCCTTTTATTTTTGATGTAACAGTGTTGTCTGAGCTTTCACAAGTGTTTCAGTGGTTTTTTTAGTTGCAATTTTTGTATCTTGTTATTCATGGCAGAGACTAAACTGTGTATGTTTTCCCCCCACGTAAATGTGAAATTGGGGCAGGGAGCTTGAAACGAGAGCGAGACGAGGTGTTGTTATTTTTACATTGCCATGAAATTCTCCTCGCACCAACGGCTGCAGCTGAATACCAGTTAGTGCATGAATTTGCTTCATGTGGCAGTGTGCCAAGTGCTTGGAATTAGGATTTGAAATGGAAAAAAGAGTATTAGTCCGTGTAGTTTCCCAGCCTCCTCCCAGCCCCAGCTTTCAGCCTGCCTGTCTCCCTGCTGTGTGTGCCGAGCAGAGCAGGGAATTTTCCTGTGGATACCTCGGCACCTGTCTCGTCAGCAGCAGCACTGCAGTCCCAATGCAGGTGGCCCTGCAGCACAGGCTCTGCTGGTGCCAGTCTGGGCACTCTCTTGTACCGTTTCAGCAGCAGGGACTGGTGCTCCTCTCACCTCCCTCCCCCTGGGTGTTGCTGTTGGCAGCAGCCAGAGAAATGGAGTGTGCATTTGAAGGAATAAAATGAAAGAAGATACTGTTGAGATGTTCCGGCTGCCAGACTTCAGATTTCTGCTGAACGAGGCAGTTTGGTCTGGGAGGGTCAGAGCACGTTGGGAAGACAACAGAGCTGATTGTGCATCCCACTGTGCAGGGAGGAGCTGGTGCTGTCAGAGGGTGTCTGTGCCCACTGTGCTGCTGTAGGAGCAGGGCAGGGTAAGGGAGAATCACAGCTGGTGGAAGAGAGATGGGAGGAAACCCCACGAAATCCACAAGGCTGACATGGAGAGGGCAGGATCCTCTGCTGCACCGGGCTGTGGTGGCTGTTTTCCCTTGCAGTGACCAGGGAGCTGCTCTGTAGATGGAGAAAATGGTGTCTTAAGGAGCCAGGAAAGCATCACTTTCCCTCAGAGCTGTGTCAGCTGCACTGGCTGGTGGGGATGCTCTGGTGGGACCCACAGACATGGCAGGCACTGCCAGAGCCTTGGGCTCAGGAAAGCTTGGATGGAATTCTTTCTATAATCCATTATTAATGCTGTGAAGGTCTGTCTTAAAATGCCTTGAAACCTGTGTAGCTAAGTGGTGATTTCACCTGAAAACACGTGGCTGAGGAGGCAGAGCCATACACTTGGCCTTAATATTTGCTTTGAGAAAGCCCAGATACATTCCCACTGTTGTATTTGAAGATGTATTAAGTTGGTTTCCCTGTCTTGATACTTCAAATCAGTGTATTTTTTCCACTAAGCTGTCTTGAAACTGATGTGGGTTCATGTGTTTTGAAAGCATCAGAGGTGAGATTGTGAGGGCTGGAAGGCAGCAGGGTGAGGGGGAGCAGGCATGAAGCTCTTGCTTTAGTATGGTGCATTATCCAGCACAATTTGCAGGTTTGGGGCTGGCTGTTGGGTTTGGGATCCTGAGGTGGGAAATACTCAGCCTGGTTTGCCACGATCCAAATACACCATTGACTTGTTTAATTCCCTCTTGCCCCACAAACCCCTTGATGTGCATCAAATGGTTTGATAAAAGACATCAAAAATACCTACTGTGTTGTGCAAAAGGAGCTTAGCTGGTTATCAGCCAGAGCTGGACTTTGTTCTTGCACTGGGAATGGGGTTTATTTCCTCTTGTGTGTTCCAGTTGCAGGGTAATAGTACAAACGTTGCTATTTCTGTGTGGAACAGTCGTGGGGTGTATTCCTGGAGTGAACAGCAAAAAAGGTGTTGCTGTAAAGAAATGCCCATCAAAGTTTATGAATGACTGAGATATATATAGATATATATGTACTTATTTTTGGTGCAGTGTCTTTGAGGTGTGAGAGCTAAAACTGTTGTGGGGCTGAAAGCTGAGCTTATCTTGGCCAGGAGCTGTGGGAGTGCCAGGGAAAGCAGTGGCAGGGGGGCAGTTCCTCATGGAAATCAGCATTAAAGCTGCTCCCCCTGAGACAGACACTTTCAGCTGAGCAAGGGGTGAGTCTCAAGTGGGACTGAAGTCAGTGTAGTAGGGTAAAGTTTATTAACTGACCTGGCATGGGGATGTGGGTTTGGTCTGGAGGGGGCTTTGCAACACCTGACAGATCTGAAAATCCTTATTAAATTTCATGTTGTCTTTAAAAACCTTTCGCTGCTCTCCAAAAATTTGGGAACTGGGAAAAATCGACTGTTAGAGCCCTTACTGATTGACTGCAGGTGCCTCAGGAAGGACCAGTGCAAGGCAGTGTCGGGTCAGGTCTATCTGAGGGGTGCACTGTGCTCCCTGCCAGTAGCCAGGGGCTGTTCCTGCTCTGTGCAGTTCTTTGGAAAGGCCTTGTCTTGGTGCTGCAGGGATCCGTTTGGCACCCTGTGCGTGTCAAACACCCCAGGCCCAAGTGTCAGGGTACAAATTGAGCAGATTCTGAATTGTATTCAGTGCCCAGTAAAAGGCAGGAGTTATGGGAGTCACCTGAGAAAAGCTGTGTTGGATTGTAAACCTGGGAAAGGGGCCAGCCCCAGGAATTAGGGAAGAACCTGCAGAGGAGAAAGTTTTCATGAAAGGGGAAAGTTATTTTCTACAGCCTTTTCTTACTGCCCCTGGGTTGCCCTTAGAGCACAGCTGGGATGGAGGAAAACTGTAAATCAGTGATAACCCAATGCTGGAGATGCTCTGTAAATTAAGGATTAGATGGATAACTAATGGGCTTGTGGCACCTGAAGTGAGGGCAGTGGGAGCTGCAAACCAAATGTTTTCTGCCATTAGTCATAAAGGACATATAAATGAAAGAGTTGATGTTACTGTTCTCCCCTGTCAATAAAGTTCAGCTCATCATGAAGCCCCGTGGCAGTTCCTTGTGATAATAAGGTTAGGGTTGCTGTCATTTTAGGCTGTGATGTTAATTTGGGCATTGTACACCCATTTGGGGGTTAAGAGACTGGCCTGGCTTGATCCCTTGGTTGCTGGTGTGGTTCTGGAGGAGCTGTTTGGTGTTGGCTGTGGGATTTCCACCTCCTGAGTGAAGGGAATGTGAAGAGACAGTCGTTGGTAGGTGGAGTATTTCTTCCCTCCTCCCTGGCATGATGTAAAATTAGGAAGATGCTAATCCATGTTTAGCCTTATCAGTAACAAATTTGGAATCAATAGATAACTCAAAGCTTTTCTTCAAGTCCTTAATGCATGGCTGTTTTTATTTTGGGGTTTGTTTCTGATTTTTTTTCTGTGTGTGTAGTTAATTGAAGGGTTTTTTGTTGGGTTTTTTTATTGTGAGGGAAGCTGGGAGGAAGTTTGTTGCCTGACCTTAGTTCACCTCTGTGTGAGGTGATGTGGAAGGTTCTGTGTGCTCTTGTGCCCACTGTGGGGTCGGTGCTGGTGGCAGTTTGCTCGGGCTGGTGGGGTGGGGAGAGATGGATGGAGGTGGAGCTGCCCTCAGGAACTCAGCTCTGCCTGTTGGGCTGAGCCTCACACGGTGCCCAGAGCGGTGCCAGTCAGAGCAGCTCAGCTAACTTGGCATTGCTTCAAAGGCACGTGCAGTATTGTGTGTTTGGCCCTCAGAGCATCAAATTCCTGCCATCTCACAGGGATGCCTTTGGGTGTGCAGACAGGAGTCCTGCTGGGGGGCAGCCACAGCTCGGGACTTCTGTTCTGGTCAGTCATGGAAACATCAGGGACACAGCGAATTATTATAGGCCAAGTAAACTTAGGCAAGGACAGAACAAGAGATTTTTGTTGCAGGAGGAGAAATCGTGTTAAAGGATTTATGTTGGGGCCTGTCTGAACAACTGGGGTATGTCAGAGTATTGTTGGGTGGGAGGGATGTGATGGGCAGTGCAGATGAGGCTTTCTGATCTGTGAGGTGGAGCATTTGTGTCCTACCCCACACTTAGGTAGGGGAAATAAATACATCTGAAGCCCTTTAAAGGAAATGTCTGTTGACTTGGCTTGGTACATGGAAATGCTTTGGCTTCAGCCTGTAGCTTCTGTGGATTTTCTGAGAATCCAAAGTGGAGTTTTCTACCAAAACACAGTTTTATTGCCCTGCTGTCTGACACTGTCCTTTCTCTCTATCCCTCTGTGGTATTCAGTGTCATGTTGAGGAGGTGAAAAGGCAAGACTGTACATCTCATGAAACTCTCAATCTGAGTGGCAATTTTGAGACTATAGAGGAGTGTAACTGGACACTGGGTGGGAAGCTCTGCAAGCTGCAGGTTGCAGGTGGATCTCTTCTACCTTGGAAAAGGAAAGATTTTTAATCTATATTTAATATTACACAATAGTCTAAAGTGTTTTTTTCAGTAAATTATTTTCTTGATGTTGCTCTGAAATGGTGTGAAAGGCAGCACACAATACAAGCATTCCCAGCACTGTCTTGCAGGGAAGTTTTCTCTGGTCCCTCGTGGGTGTCTCGGTGCTGTGTTGTTTGTGGGTGGATTTCTGCTTCTCCCTGTTCTCCCTGGGCTGTTTATTTTTATTCTCACCACGCTCATATTCTTAGCTGGAAGGAGGACTGGAAGATTTTCCATTTGAAACTTAGACTGCATAAAAGGCCTAATTTTGGGGAGAGGATGTGAGTGGGGGAGAGATGTTTTCCTATTTTGCCTTAGTTCTTAGCAAATATTTCCCAGTGTTAGGAAGAACCACGAGCAGCTGTTCCCTGTCTCCCTGGGAGGAGGAGGATTTTCAGTTAGTCTGAGCATTGGGCTGGTGCAGGAGTTGGGTGAGCCAAGAATCCTTCCGACGGCTCCGGATTTGCCTGTCCCGTGGTGAGATCCCGCTTGGCTCCCGAGCAGCACAGCGGCTCCTGTCTCTGCTGCAGCAGCCTGTCCTCTGCAGGGACACAGGGCCAAGGCCTCAGGTGAACCCAGAGGGGCCTGGGAATGGTGGGGTGGGTGCAGGAAGCAGTGAGGGGCGAGGGACCCTGGTGAGGAGCATGGCAAGTGCTGAGGATGGGCAGGGAGGCAGGAGTTGCCTCCAGCAGTTTGGCAGCCTGGGCAGAGCAGCCTGCCTGAGTCTCACTTGGAAAAGTAGTGCTGGGGAGCAACCTGGAGTGCTGCAGGACTGTCCTGCTGCTGGCACCGGGGCCACCTGGGGCTGGAGCTGGAACTCCTGCCCTTCAGCTCCGTGTGCCAGGGTTGGAGCAGGAGCAGGAGGGCAGAGAGGCTGCAGAGGAGCAGAGGGAGGTTGAGAGGTGCCCTCAAGGTGTGTGTTTCTGTACTGCCAAGAGCTGACCAGAGGTTTTGTTTCTCAGTGATGCTGTTGAGGGGTAAAAGGAAGAAATTTGGGAAGTAGTTCTGGGCCTGCCTTCTTTAACAAACAAGGTGCTCAGGTTCAAGCTCAGCATATCCTGGGAAGGGGTGAGCGGGAGGCGGAAGGCAGAGCTGTGTGAGCTGTGCCCTTGTGATAAGAGAACGGATGGGAGTTCTGAGTCTCTGCTCTGGCTCATCTGCCCACACAGATGGATTCCTGGGGCATTTATCTGCAGGAATCTCAGCTTGTGATACTCATGGGACTGCTCTGAAACTTGGGAGACACACATGAAGCTGAAGAAATTAAACAAATTGTGGTTGTGTCTCAATGAGCCGTATTCCATGTGGAAAGAGATGGCTGCTGTGCTACAGACAGTGGCTGCTTTTATCCTGAGGTGGCTCAAGTTGGGCCAGTTGCAGGGGTGGCTGACACGTGCTTTTGTCTGTCAGGCAGGCAAGTTTGGAGTGATTGGGATTTTGGATTGGGATTGGGATTTTTTTAAAAATCCTTTGGAGTTTGAAACTGGGAGTTTTGGAAGCTGTTGAGCTTTGGCGGGGGGGTGATTAAGCTTGGTCTTCCTAACTTAATAAATATTGCAATGCCTAATTCACAGACCTTGGAGTGCGTTCATGGAACTGTTGGAGAAGAGTCTTCTCTAAACTGCTTGCCCCAATCCCCCTCTAAGAGCAGGATAGCACAAATGGGTATTAAGGGCTTTCCTCTCTGATGTGCTCATGTCTTCCTTAATTTCTGCGTGTTTCACAGCAAAAACTAGTGGAGGGCACAGGGAAGAGAACTTGGATCACTCAGTGCCTGTTTTCTGGAAAAGGCAGATACAGCAGGTTGCATATTCTGTAAACAAAGGTTTAAATAAAAGTTTTCTTGAGAAAGAATCTGTGAAGTTCTTGCCTGTTGCACTGGAGCTGATGGTACATGGAAGGTGTTGCTGGTCCTCTTGGTTGTTTTCTTTGCATTAGGAGACATCAGAGTTGAAGCCACCAGAGTGCTTAGAAAGCAAATGCTTAAATGATAATTAAATCTATTTTTGTCAGTTCTGTCGTTCTTAAGCCAAATCTGTTACTTTCCAGGTGGAATCGTTTATCCTGGATCAGGATGATCTGGAGAACCCCATGCTGGAAACAGCTTCCAAGCTGCTGTTGTCGAGTACTGCTGATGGTGCTGACCTGAGAACCGTGGATCCCGAGACCCAGGCGCGGTTGGAAGCACTGCTTGAAGCTGCAGGTGAGTCCTCCTGTCCCTCCTGTCTAACCCCAAGCCCTGGCACGAGGCTGTGCTGGAATCACTTGCACAGGGCTGATCCATGGGAGTGTGATTGGGCTCCAAATGTACTGAGGGGTGCACTCAGCAAGGGGTCACAGAGGAGAGGGAAGGTTACATGGAGCATGCCAAGGTTTGGAAAATCATGTGAAGGTGCTCCTGGTCAGATCCCTCCAGTGGGGGGTTTCTAAAAGCCTGTGTCAGAATGGCCACCTAGTGCCCCTGCACTATTGCATCAAACCCGAAATTGCACAGTGAGGTTTATTTGTAACAGTTGCTCTATGAAAAGCTTTAGCTGTTGCTTATTTTAAGCAATTGTCAGTAGTTGAACACTGATGGCTTCTGGTTCTCCCAGGCAACCAGGAGTAGAACAAGAGGGCATGGGCTCAAGCTCTGCCAGGGGAGGTTTGGGTTGGATATCAGGAAGCAATTCTTTACAGAGAGGGTGATCAGGCATTGGGATGGGCTGCCCAGAGAGGGGGTGGATTCTCCGACCCTGGAGGTGTTGAAGATACTCTGAGATTAGTTGGTTAAAACTTGGTTTTAATAATGCCAAGGTCACGGGTTCAATCCCCTGTGTGGGCCATTGACTTAAGAGTTGGACTCGATGGTCCTGTGGGTCCCTTCCAACTCAGAACAGTCTGTGATAGTCTGTGAAGATGAGACTGGATGTGGCCCTCAGAGCCATGATCTGGTGATCACAGTGGGGTTGCACTTGATGATCTCAGAGGTCTCTTCCAACCCAGTTCACTCTGTGACTCCGTGGATTGGAGGGCTTTAGTCACGTGCAGCTTTTAAACTGGCATTGCAGACAGTTAATCCCGCCCTTTTGGAAGCTGTGCTGGAGTGCGGCTGGAAGGGCTGTGCCAGGATGCATTTCCCTTGTGTGTTCTCTCCCCTGGCTGGCACCGCTGGGCACGGCAGGCATCGGGAAGCTGTCGACGGCGGACGGCAAGGCCTTCGCGGACCCCGAGGTGCTGCGCAGGCTGACGTCGTCGGTGAGCTGCGCCCTGGACGAGGCGGCCGCGGCGCTGACCCGCATGCGGGCCGAGAGCACGGCCAGCGCCGGCCACACCGACAGGTACCGGGCCCCGGCCCCGCCCCGCAGGCTGGGGGGGTGTCACTCCTGCTCCGGGGTGGGGAAACCCTCATGTGCTGGATTCACCATCCCTGGAGGTTTTAATCTGAGCTTGGCCGTGGCACTGGGTGCCATGAGCTGGTAAAGGGACTGGAGTGGGACCAAGGGTTGGACTGGACAATCTCGGAGGGCTTTTCCAACCCAATCCATTCTGTGATTCCATGGATGTGGCACAGAGTGAGAATCCACCAGGTCTTGATCCAACCCACTGTGATCACCAGCCCAGGGCACTCTGTGCTGGTGATCACAGTGGGGTTGGAGCAAGGGTTGGACTTGCTGATCTTGGAGGTCTTTTCTAACCCAATCCATTCTATGATTCTGTGATTCCATGGATGTGGCACTGAGTGAGAATCCACCACATCTTGATCCAGCCCTACTGTGATCGGAGTGCCCTGTGCTGGTGATGACAGTGGGGTTGGATCAAGGGTTGGACTTGCTGATCTCAGAGGTTTTTTCCAACCCCATCCATTCTATGAATGGGACACTGAGTGAGAATCCACCAGGTCTTGATCCAACCCCACTGTGATCACCAGCCCAGGGCACTCTGTGCAGGGCATGGAGTGGGGCACAGTGGGGTTGGATCAAGGGTTGGACTTTCTGATCTCAGAGGTCTTTTCCAACCCAATCCATTTTATGGATGTGGCACTGAGTGAGAATCTACCACATCTTGATCCAATGGAGGTCTTTTCCAACCCAGTCCATTCTATGGATGTGGCACTGAGTGAGAATCCACCACATCTTGATCCAACCCCACTGTGATCACCAGCCCAGGGCACGGAGTGCCCTGGGCTGGTGATCACAGTGGGGTTGGATCAAGGGTTGGACTTGCTGATCTCGGAGCTCTTTTCCAACCCAATCCATTCCAGGATTTTATGAATTAGTGCCAGGCTTTCACCTATGTGTCTCCTGTGAAATATTTCTGGACTGGCATGTGCTGCAGTGGAGAGTGAAGCAACAATTACAGCTTTAGGATTCAGGAATCACACTCCAAGAATTTATTGTGACCAACTGTACAAGTGTTTCTAAGCTCTTCTGTAGTGTGGGCATTAGAACTGTGACAGAAAGTAGCAAATCCTAGAATCCTAGACTATCTTTGTCATCAAAAAACACCTTTTAGGAACTTTTTAATTGACAAGGGGAAACAGTCTTGAGGGACTGGAGCTTCATGGTGGTCAGCATCCCTTAGGACCCTGGACAGAGCCTCAGACAGGGAGTTGGTGCTCATGCTGGACTTTGTGGCTTTATTTGTGGGATTTTGTCTTACTGGGTTGTTCAGTAGAAGGGTAATTAAAAAATGGTTTCTTTCTGGGCTCTCATTAAGCTTTAATAAAAAAGTGGAAACATAGTTAGGAGGGAGAACAAGTGCTGCTGTGCTGGTTGGAAGTTTGCTCCTTCTACACTCCAAAGGAACATTCCTTGGTGAGGGAACAGGACACAGGAAGAGCAGTATAATTTAAGGCTGTGTCTGCTTCTATTGTGTGTACATCCCTCCTCCTCCCCAGCTGCCTCTTTCTGGGGAGAAGTGGCTGTTGCCAAAGATTTACTGGGACAGAGGGTCTGAGAAATAAAAATAAACATTGCCATGCAGTGAACAGATAGATTTGAGAGCTAATTCTCTGTGTATTAAGATTGTGTCTGGTTACAAGATTCTGGTGTTTTCAGCACAGGACAGAGGACAAGTGGTTAGTTTGACTCCAGGAGGAGAGTGATGTAGATAATTTGTTTTAATTTCATTAACAGTTACAGTGCTGAACAAAGTTTTCTTAAGATGAACAGGTGATTTCTGTGTCGTCTGATCCTGGGGTATCCTGCAAATGTTTCTCCTGGAAGCTTCTGTTAAAAATTAATAAGAGGAGTGGATATGGACACGACTTAGTTTTCAGCCAAGTTAGCTGGGAAACCTCAAGTGTAAAACTGGCACCTCTTTAATTAGCAGTTGGCACGTAGTTAGCTCGTGTTTCCTCTTTGGCTGGCGGCGCCCTCCCGGCAGGCTGGGTTTCAGCATTCCAGGCCCAGTGCATTTCCCTGCTGAATGCTCTGTCTCCTTAGCTGGGTTTCAGCATTCCAGGCCCAGTGCATTTCCCTGCTGAATGCTCTGTCTCCTTAGCTGGGTTTCAGTATTCCAGGCCCAGTGCATTTCCCCAGTGACACTCTCTGTCTCAGCTGGTTTCAGCATTGCAGGCCCAGTGCATTTCCCCACTGACACTCTCTGTCTCAGCTGGTTTCAGCATTGCAGGCCCAGTGCATTTCCCCACTGAACACTCTCTGTCTCAGCTGGTTTCAGCATTGCAGGCCCAGTGCATTTCCCCAGTGACACTCTCTGTCTCAGCTGGTTTCAGCATTGCAGGCCCAGTGCATTTCCCCACTGACACTCTCTGTCTCAGCTGGTTTCAGCATTGCAGGCCCAGTGCATTTCCCCAGTGACACTCTCTGTCTCAGCTGGTTTCAGCATTGCAGGCCCAGTGCATTTCCCCACTGACTCTCTCTGTCTCGGCAGCCGCAGCTTGGCGGAGGCTTGTTCCGAAGGAGATGTGAATGCCGTGCGGAAGCTGCTCATTGAGGGCCGCAGTGTGAACGAGCACACGGAGGAAGGGGAGAGCCTCCTTTGTCTGGCCTGCTCAGCGGGGTATTATGAGCTCGCTCAGGTTGGTCTCCAGGCTCTGTGGTACTAAACCAAGTGTGAAATGAATGCATTGCGGTCCTGCACCTGCAAGGGGCTGTTAAGGGGGTGGGAAATGCCAGTTCTCAGGGAGTGCTGCGGGTGGGTTCTGGGGGCTTGTCTGCCTTAGGGGTCTGTGGGCACAGTGGGGGCTGTGGGGGTGTTTGGGGCATCCCAGTTTGCCCCCCTGGTGTTGCTGATGCCCGTGTGCCAACAGGTGCTCCTGGCAATGCACGCCAATGTGGAGGACCGGGGCATCAAAGGAGACATCACGCCCCTCATGGCCGCTGCCAACGGCGGGCACGTCAAGATTGTCAAGCTGCTGCTGGCTCATGGTGCTGATGTGAACGCACAGTCATCCACAGGTGAGCAGCTGTGGGGCTGGCTGGGAACTGGGCAGGAGGGGCTCTCAGCCAGGAAAGGATTCCTTCTGCTTTCACCACTGAAATTCTTTTACATGAAACTAAAGTGTTGTTGGATGCAGGTAAAATATTGCTGTGTGCAGATAAAGTGTTATTGGATGTAGACATGCAAATATGGATAAGGTCAGTTGGTATCTGGAAGGTGTTTGAGTGCATGGGGTTTGTTGTCACATTTTAAGCAGAGTTTGGTAAGTTTGTGCATACATGGGACAGTTGTTTGGTGGTGGGTCTGGGAAAACAAGGGGAAAATGGGAAACAGGAGGAAATGGCCCCCTTCCCCCTGTTCCCATGAGAATTTGGTAGGCATCTGTGTTGAAGTGACCAGACTGGGAAATCTTTTAAGTTTCTGCAGTCTGGAAGTGGAGAGCTGGTGTGGAGTCAGCAGTGATTGACAACTGGAGATGGCCCTGAGTGAGGAGGAGAGAGTGGGACCAGAAAGCACCTTACTTACTTTTGTTATATTTTTCTCAGTGCAGTAGTGTCAGTAACAGTACTGCCTTGACCTTTAACTTTCTTCAAGGTATCTTTCATAAAAGCTGATCCTTTGACTGTGCTGTTCAGATTGATATTTGTGCAGTTTTTCTATGGAGACATGAAGAGGGATGGGCATTTTGGAACCAGCCTTTTAAGACGTGATTTAGAAGCAGCAGCTCTTTCTGCTCCCGGTTTTGAGCTCTCGTTCTTACAACACAGGGTGTCCCTGCTGATCAACAGGAAAAAAGATGGGGTTTTGTGATGGAACCTGGGCTGGAAATGGGAAGAGAGCTGCATCAGCACAGGCAGGAGATCACAAGGAGATCACAAGGAGCTCCTCAGTCTGTCAGCCCCAAGCTGCTTGGTGTCATTGCTTCTTTTCCCCTGACAAGCCCTGTTCCACCATCTGGGTAAAAGGGACAGTGGTGGCATTATTACTTCTTTTCCCCCTGTTCCACCAGATACCCAGGTAAAAGGGACAGTGGTGCCATTACTTCTTTCCCTGATAAACCATGTTCCAGCACCTGGGTAAAAGGGACTGTGGTGCCATTACTTCTTTCCCTGATAAACCATGTTCCAGCACCTGGGTAAAAGGGACTGTGGTGCCATTACTTCTTTCCCTGACAAACCATGTTCCACCACTCAGGTAAAAGGGACAGTGGTGCCATTACTTCTTTCCCTGACAAACCCTGTTTCACCACTCAGGTAAAAGGGACTGTGGTGCCATTACTTCTTTCCCTGACAAACCATGTTCCACCACTCAGGTAAAAGGGACAGTGGTGCCATTACTTCTTTCCCTGATAAACCATGTTCCACCACTCAGGTAAAAGGGCCAGTGGTGCCATTACTTCTTTCCCTGACAAACCATGTTCCACCACTCAGGTAAAAGGGACAGTGGTGCCATTACTTCTTTTCCCCTGACAAACCCTGTTCCACCACTCAGGTAAAAGGGCCAGTGGTGGCATTAGTTCTTTTGCCCTGCCCAGCCCTGTTCCACCAGATCCGCGGGTAGAAGGGAGAGCGGGGTCAGGCGGAGTTCCCGCTGTGGAAACGCCGCCGGGCTGCGAGTCCAAGCCTCCCTCTCTGGCTCCAGGCAACACGGCCCTGACGTACGCCTGCGCCGGGGGCTACGTGGACGTGGTGAAGGTGCTGCTGGAGTCGGGCGCCAGCATCGAGGACCACAACGAGAACGGGCACACGCCGCTGATGGAGGCGGGCAGCGCCGGGCACGTGGAGGTGGCCAGGGTGCTGCTGGAGAACGGCGCCGGCATCAACACCCACTCCAACGAGTTCAAGGAGAGCGCGCTCACGCTGGCCTGCTACAAGGGTACGGGGCAGGGGGCACCCGGGAGGGCCTTCCAAATGTGGGTTCAGACCAGGTGCACTGTGAGCTGGCACTCTGTGGTGCCTTCACTCTGCCGCGTGTAAACTGGTCTGGGTGGAGAGTTACAGTGGCGAGAGAAGTCCCACCAAAGGTTTGCATGATGCTTAAAGATGCTCTGCTCAGTGATTAGGGGGCAAGGAACTCATATTGCAGACTGTGTGCTGAACTTTCTGTGTTGGAGCTGTATCATAAAGAAAGCTCTGCTTAGATACAGAAATTATTGCATGTTAATGGTCTTAGCACTTGAAAAGTCTGGACTCGATGATCCTTGTGGGTCCCTTCCAGCTTGGTATAGTCTGTGATTCTGAATAACTTGCAGAATCTCAGACCTTGCCTTCAAGGTGTCAGTGCTTGGGCACCAGCCCTTTGTTGCCTCCCTCAGAGCATTAGGCAGGGATCACCCAAGGAAGGGGTGAAGATGTTTAATTAAGAGGCCAAATACGTTCCCTCAGCTCAGCAACTGGTGTTGTACTCACTTAGGAGGTGTTTTTTTAGAGCTATTAGAGTGGCCTTTGGCATCACAGAGTGGTTGAGTTTGGTGGCAGAGGTACTTGGGTGGCAACTGTGTAGAAGGTGTCTTAGTCTTTCACTCATGTTCTTTCTGTGCCTTGATGAATTCTTGGCTCACTGTTGCTGATGGCCATCATAAACCATGATTGATTTTTTTGTGGTGGCCCTCAGAGCAAGGGCTGTGTTTGAAAGAGAGGAGTGAGACCCCAAAACCCATCCTCCCTGAGGAAATATTCTTGGCCTCTGAAGCCTGAAGTGAGGTTGGAAAGCAGAGGTGAAAAGTTAAAAGACTGTGCTTAGTCAGTGAATTGGATTGTATTTATAGTAACTACACTGTTAAACCTCGGTGTATATTGGTTGCAGAGACACAAACATGCCTTTCCAGAGGAAGTGGGTTCTTTATGTTGTGGCATGGCCACCCATTACCTTCATTGTGTCCTTTAGACCCTTTCTGTGAGGTGTGAAGTGCACTTTCTGAAGCAGTTTCTCTCTGTGAACTGTTTTCTCCTCACAGGCCACCTGGAAATGGTGAGGTTCCTGCTGGAAGCTGGTGCAGATCAGGAGCACAAGACAGATGAGATGCACACTGCTCTCATGGAGGCTTGCATGGTGAGAGACTGCAGAATTGACAAATTAAATAACTTAGAGTGGGACGATTTGTTGAAATCCTTTTAAGAGTTCTAATATGCCAAACATTGTGCTGTGGGAGGCATTTCACACACCTGGGTGGTGTTGGAGGAGTCTGTAAGCTGATTTCTCTGTCAGTGTAGGTGGTTACCTGTGTATGTTCACATAGCCATGTGCACCTTGGGAACACATGAACAGAAGCTGTTTGGGCAGCAACTAGGAAATGGAAGGGGAAATATTTTAGCTTGGTACTCATCAGGGCTTTGATGTTGCTGCTTTGTCCATCTGAGCCAGTTGTATTCATCTGAATACATAACTTGACTGTTACACTGAGAATTTATCCCTTAAATTTCCTTTTTCTCCTTCTCTGCAAGTAGATTCCTCGTGGGCTGGGTTTTTCCTGTCATTAGCCTTGTGTAGAGTCACACTGTGAACCCACGGCCATGCAGGAGGGCAGTAAATCCCTCTGTAGTGTGCCCTTCCCTGAAACAACTGTAGAGGTTCTAAAATCAGCCAGTTCTGTCTACTCAGGGGTAGGGGAATCATTAACAGAAACCATTATACTTCTCAGAAGTTGTTGCAAAGAAAGTCACGTAGATAAACAGGACTCCAGCTGTCCTTTATCTCACCCTGAAACCTCAGTGCAGCAGCCACATAAATATCCTGGGCACTTGTCTGGCAGCCAGTTCCCTGGCAGGTGAGGATAAATGTACCTTGTTTGATGCTTCTGTCGCCTTCTCATCAGGACATCTTTTTGGTGGAGCTATGGCTGAAGCCTTCCTTTTCTTGCCACCCTTTTCCTCCCTTTGACCTCCACCAACAGACTGAAAAAAGGCCATTGGACTCACAAAAATGTTGAGACCTAATTTTTGTTAAGAACTACTGAGCAGTAGGAAAAAATGGTTCTCTGATTTCTGCAGGAAGCTGTTCCCAGGGAGGCATTTCCACACTGCTGCTCAGAGCTGGCAGACAGCTGAGAGCCTCATACCTTCAGCTCTGCTGCAGAGAGGAGGCAGCTTTCTCCAGCAGTGTTTAAAATGCTTGCTGTGTGAAATGAAGCAGAGCAGGGACTTCCATCTCAGCATGGTTTTTATGCAGAAACAGTTACTGCTGTTCAATAGCACAAGCAAACTTCCTTCTCTGGAACAGCACTGAACTTGGCTTTGTGTTCCAGAGCTGTTTATCTGTGGCACAGCAAGGGAGGGTTTAAACCTTGTCCTACAAGGCGTTCAGGAAGAGAGTTTTTTATAGGCAGCAGCTAATATTGATTTAATGCAAATGAGGTGTTGGGCAATGGCACTTGCCTTATGGGAGCCTAAAGCAGGTTGGTCTAGTTTGTGTTTCCTCTCACTGAAGGATTGATGCCCCCAGAGCTTTGTCTTTAAAATACAGCTGGTGCTCTTGTGCAGGTCACTCAGTGCCTGTCTCTGATCCCTCAGCAGCTGGGAGGCTTTCCCTGGCTGTGGTAGCAGAGCTGAACAGCCCCACCCCGTTGCAGGGTTTATGAGGGCAGGGATCCCATTCCCGTGCGTGGTGGAGCACCATGAGCTCCCCTGCAGGCTGCCTGGCCCACGTGGGAAGCTTTGAAGCCAGCCTTGGTGCTGCTGTGTGCCACCCTGCTCCTGGGGGGGGTGGACACTGAGCTGCTTTGCCAGAGCCTGATGGCTGAGGCGCCGTCTCTGCATTTCCCTCCGGAGAGATTCTTTATGGAGTCTTGGAGTTTTTCCCTAAAATAGGACTGTCATTTCATGTAAAAGGTGAATATGTCCTAGTTAATGTCCTAGATATTTTTCCAAGAGGAAATCGTGCTTTGCTCCCTGAATATCAGAAGGAGGTATAAAACACTTGGGAAAATGAAGTGGAAAAATGTCAGATGCAGTTTGGTATTTTGTCTGGAAAAGAGCTTTTGGAGTTGTGGTTTGCAGCGTGGTGAGGACAGCGTGGCTGCGATTTGCTGCCTCGTGGGAGTTAATCTGAGATCAGGGTGTGCTTCCCTCCTTCAGAGGCAGCCTTGGGATAGCCTTGTGTTCCTGACGAGCAGCTCTTAGTTCTCTGCAGCCCTCCCCGTGCCCTGTGTCAGGTTATGGGCACTCCAGGTTGGGCTGATGGCCATCTCCTCAGGGGGAAAAGCAGCTTGGAGGGTTTCTGCTGGTTTTGGAGCACGGGACCAGGCCGGTCTCTGCTTCTATCTGAAGAGAAGCAGCGTGGAGTAGCAGTTGGATGTGTCACAGTGTAAACACGGAGCTGAGGAGCCACTGCACAGAGTTCCTGAGCTTGTGGCATCCTGAAAACATGACAGAGATCCTGGGCTCAAACATTTCTAAGGGAAGAAAGCAAACTTAGGAGGTCCCTTTTGGTAGAACAAGTTTGACAGCATGGTCATGGATATCCTGCCAGGATCCTGCCAAGGGAAGGCTGTGGCTCTGGTGGCTCCTGGGATGTGTGAGGAACTCCTGGCAAATGTTTTGGGTTTGGCTTTTCTCTTGGAGGGAGAAAGTGAAGTCCTGACACTGCTGTTAAACTGAGCAGTGGAATAGTTTTGCAGGAGCCAAGAGGCAGGGCAGGTCAGTGTGCATGGCTGCCTCCTAAGAAAGGAGAGAAGCAGCAGCATTGTTCTTGGGGAAGAGGCCAGCCTCTGAAATAGTGGTGAGCTCCCTCTCAGCTTTCTGGACTTTACTCTGGACTTGGTCTCCCCAGGCAAGTTGATCCCAAACACTTGAACCTGAGTCTGAAGAAGTTGTCCACCTTGTTACTTGTACCACTGACAGGCAGTTTAGCTATGAGGCTTGTGGCACTTCAGTTTTAAATTGAACCATATCTAGTAAAACCTGCTCAAGGTTTCCTCAGGTGCCTGTCTGATAGGAGAGCCCTGCCTGGTAGGGGAGCCCTGCCTGGCAGGAGAGCCCTGTTTAATAGGAGGTTTTCAGCCTTTATCCAAAATACTCAGGGAAAATAGGAGAACTGTTAAGCAAGTTTAATTACATTTTTGGACTCGTGCTCACTCCTTGCTTTCTGTGTCTGCTGAGGGAGTTTGAGTCTGTGACAAAGCTGTGGAGAAAAGCAGTTTATATTCAGTAAAACCTGCTCAAGGTTTCTTCAGGTGCCTGTTTGACAGGAGAGCCCTGTCTGGCTGGTAGGGGAGCCCTGTCTGGCTGGTAGGGGAGCCCTGTCTGGCTGGTAGGGGAGCCCTGTCTGGCTGGTAGGGGAGCCCTGTCTGGCTGGTAGGGGAGCCCTGTCTGGCTGGTAGGGGAGCCCTGTCTGGCTGGTAGGGGAGCCCTGTCTGGCTGGTAGGGGAGCCCTGTCTGGCTGGTAGGGGAGCCCTGTCTGGCTGGTAGGGGAGCCCTGTCTGGCTGGTAGGGGAGCCCTGTCTGGCTGGTAGGGGAGCCCTGTCTGGCTGGTAGGGGAGCCCTGTCTGGCTGGTAGGGGAGCCCTGTCTGGCTGGAGATCTTTAGCTTTTATCCAAATACCTTTTTAATCGGAGGTCTTTAACCTTTATCCAAATACTTAGGGAGAACAGGAAAACTGTTAAGCAAGTTGACTTACATTTTTGGACTCCTGTTGCTCACTCCTTGCTCTCTCTGTGCTGCGGGCGTTTGAGTGTGTGCCCGAGCTGTGGAGAGCAGCAGCTGTTCCCGTGGCCAGCCCCTGACCTGTCTGTTGGGTTGGCAGGACGGGCACGTGGAGGTGGCGCGGCTGCTGCTGGACAGCGGTGCCCAGGTGAACATGCCCGCGGACTCGTTCGAGTCGCCGCTGACGCTGGCGGCCTGCGGGGGGCACGTGGAGCTGGCGGCGCTGCTGATCGAGCGCGGCGCCAACCTGGAGGAGGTCAACGACGAGGGCTACACCCCGCTCATGGAGGCGGCCCGGGAGGGCCACGAGGAGATGGTGGCACTGCTGCTCGGCCAAGGTAACTCCTGGGGGCCTCGCGCGGGCTGGAATCCACCAGTGTGGGTCTGGGGGACAGCACTGAGTTCCTGGGGTGCCTCGTGCACCAGGATGTGGTTTGGCTGCTGATCGAATAACCCGCCTTCGAATAAAACCACTCACACCACAGAAACCACCTCCTGAAACTGCCCATGAGCTTAAGCTTCTTTGCCCATCACTTCTGGGAATTCCTCTAATCCTTGTTTCAGCACTGTTCCCTATACTCTTGTTCCCTTCACCCTACAACCAATGAATCTCAAACCATCTTTCAGCCCTCCAACTCTGATTCTTTCATTCAATCACAAAACAGCTACTACCAACCAATGACTCTCAAACCATCTTTCAACCCTTCAACTCTGATTCTTTCATTCAATCACAAAACAACTACTACCAACCAATGAATCTCAAACCATCTTTTTGCCTTCCCAACTCTGATTCTTTCATTCAATCACAAAACAGCTACTACCAACCAATGAATCTCAAACCATCTTTTTGCCTTCCCAACTCTGATTCTTTCATTCAATCACAAAACAGCTACTACCAACCAATGAATCTCAAACCATCTTTTTGCCTTCCCAACTCTGATTCTTTCATTCAATCACAAAACAGCTACTACCAACCAATGAATCTCAAACCATCTTTTTGCCTTCCCAACTCTGATTCTTTCATTCAATCACAAAACAGCTACTACCAACCAGTGAATCTGAAACCATCTTTCTGCCTTCCCAACTCTGATTCTTTCATTCAATCACTAAACAACTACTAACCCCCCTAAACAAAACAGGACAGAAATGAGCCCTAATCTTCACATCTTGTTCTAACTGGGTGTTTTTTGTTGTTTTAAGGAGCAAACATCAATGCTCAGACAGAGGAGACGCAAGAAACCGCCTTAACTCTGGCTTGCTGCGGAGGGTTCTTGGAAGTGGCAGATTTTCTCATTAAAGCAGGAGCTGACATAGAGCTTGGCTGTTCCACACCTTTGATGGAGGCTGCTCAAGAGGGGCACTTGGAGCTGGTTAAATATTTATTAGCTGCAGGTATGGAGTCATTTTGTTAACAGTTTTGTGAAGACTTAGTCTAAGAGAAAAGTACATCTGATATTCATCATGTTTTCATTCACTGCCTCTTGAAGTTGACTGCAAAGGTCTGTGGAGCCCTAAATAATCTACTGATTGGACTCTAATTTCTGAAGATTGAGTTGATGTAAACTTGCTTGGAACTGGACTTAGAGTTTATTTCTTTATGACCAAGTTACCAGTTGGGTTGGAGGGGGGCAGCTCCATATGCAGACTTGCATATTTGCTGTAATGAATTCATCAGGCTGATGTGGCTTTGCCACTGTTTTCAGGGGCAAACGTGCACGCGACGACGGCCACGGGTGACACAGCACTGACATACGCCTGTGAGAACGGACACACTGATGTAGCAGATGTCTTACTGCAGGCAGGTGCAGATCTGGTAAGTCACTGCCTCCTTAAAAATCTCATTAGGAAATAAAACTATTAGTGTCGGATAATTTGTTAATTTTTGGGTTTGTGTTCATTGCTGAAAGTTTACATGTTTGCTGTTAATTGCTGGAGTTGTATTCAATTATCTTTTAACCTTTTCTTCTCCCTGACTGAGAATTGGTGGTGGTTCTCTAATGTATTTTAGGCTGTTTAATTACCTGGAAGTACTGAGGTCAGTTACGTGACCAGTTACTCTGGTGATTGATGTCTAAAGCATTTCCAAGCCATTCAGGGCTGCCTGGACAGGAAAATAGAGGAGTTCATTCCTTTGTCGTGGTGTTCAGCTTTGAATTGTTGAGCTGATTCTGGGTTGGTCCTTGTACCTGCAAGTTTGTTCCATTCCTTGTGCAGCAGCCAGTTCTGTTTGGATGTGATCTGTTTGGTGTGCTGTAACAGGATTAAGATGGTGGAGGTGGATTGATTTATATTTCTCAGTAGGCTTGTACACCAAAGTGAAGTTAAGCATGGCAGAAGACATCCTGTTTAACTAAAATCCTCACCATTTGCCTGAGTGCTTCTTGTGCAGGAGTCTCCCACCTGTACAGAGACAGGTGGTAGATGAGTCACCTGCCTTCAAGATGCCCTCACTCAGTTCAAATGCCAGCTGAATATTTCCATCTGAGCTTGTGAAACTCTAAAGAACCATGTTCCATGCTAAGACCTTTCCATTCAGAAAGCCCAGGGGCCACCTGGCCTCCTCTCACGTGGTACTTGGGATTTTGAAGCCTTTTTTTATCTGCTCCAGGAGCATGAATCAGAAGGTGGAAGAACCCCTCTCATGAAAGCTGCCAGGGCAGGCCACGTTTGCACTGTTCAGTTCCTGATTAGCAAAGGTAAGAGTTGGAAAGGTTTGGGTTTTCCTGAGAAATACTCCCAGTTAAGAACATGGTAGAACTGGTGTAACTTCTTTGGATTTGTTTCAGCTGTCTTAACTCAGGAAAGTCATGGATTCTCACATGACACATGTAATGATCACCTCTGGTTTCTGCAGAGATTAGTGGGGCTGCAACTGGTAGTAAACCCAGTGTATTCCAGTGTTTAATTTCTAGTAAAAGCAGCAGTACTGGGGGTTCCTGGGGCCTCTGTGCCTCTGGTGCAGCCTTGGAGCACTGTCTTCAGGAGTTGTAACTTCAGGCACCTGTAGGTTTTGAATAACTTGGTTGATGTTTAATACAGAGCCCAGAATTCTTATTTTCTCTCTCTTGAGCTGGTTCTGATGGATTTTTGTTGTCTCTACCCTGTGTGAAGCAGGACAGAGCCAGCAAGATGGAACTTTGCCTGTGTAGATTGCAGAGTAGTTAAATTCTCTGTTGCTTTCTGTGGGGTTGTTTTGACAGACCTGTTGGAGTCTTGTTTAACTGATCCTGTCCCCTGTGTTTCTGCAGGAGCAAATGTGAACAGGACCACTGCTAACAACGACCACACAGTGCTGTCCCTGGCCTGTGCTGGGGGACACTTGGCAGTTGTGGAGTTACTGCTGGCTCATGGTGCTGATCCCACACACAGACTCAAGGTCTGTCCCTCAGCTCCCTCCTTTTCCTCTTGGATAATTTATCATCACTCTTAAAACTAAGGGTTCCCAAGTGAATTCTCTCCTTTTGTATTCTCTGTGACTGATGCAACACGTCATGATTTAAATGGAAATAAGATGCAAGAGCTGCTGTTTCCACAAGCAGGTGTTGTGCTCATGAATATATTTATAGAAGTAAGGGTTAGGAGGAGTGCAGGTATCACCAGGACTGTAAAGGTTCATTTCCAGTTGCAAGGTCATAATTGTGGAAGAGGAAGGAAAATTTTTCAAAGTACTGATCCTTTTAAAAATAATTCATTGAGGCCTTAGGTTTAGATGTGAACTTGCTGAGGTGGAGTGAATATTTACTAAAGCAGAAAGCAGGTAGTAGGTACTGAGCTGTGTCTCCCAGAATGCTGCAGTGTTGTTCTGCTGATGTCAGTGTTGTTCTGGTGAAGCTCTTTCCTAACTCTGTGATCTCTCCCTCTCCAGGATGGATCCACTATGCTGATTGAGGCAGCCAAAGGTGGTCACACCAGTGTGGTTTGTTACCTCCTAGATTACCCAAACAACTTGCTTTCTGCTCCTCCACCCGATGCCACTCAGCTGACCCCACCATCCCATGATCTCAACAGGGTAAGATCCCAGGGCTGGTGGTCTCTGGGGCTTTCTTGCTGTTCTTTTTGCAACTTGCTCAAGAGATTAAAGATGAGAGAAGAGTCAGTCGTGTCATTTCATGAACTGTAGGTGAACAGACTGAAAAGTACTTTGAGTTGTAGGGAAAATGGGGAAGACTTGTGAGCATTATCATGTAGTTCTTTCATCATTCTTCCTGCTCTCTAAGTACTATTAGGAAAAACACTGCGGAGGGAAAACAGGCAAGTGCAAAGTTTAATGAGGTTAATTAAATGCTTTATGAGGCTCTCAGAATCTGATCTGTGGCCTGTTGTGGCCTGTGTTTGCTTTACATCACTGTGCCATGCTGAGTACAGTTTGGCAACTCATTTTGACCTTAAAAATGCCAAGTATATCAAAATCCAGTGATCTCCAACTGTTCATTATTGAACTCTACGTATTACAAACCATATTAGGTGTTCCTAGTGACCATTACAGTCTGCTTTTCTAGCAGGTTTGTTGACCTTGTGCTGAGTTGTGACTAGCATAGGGTATGAGGAGAGTAACGTGTTGGCCGTTGCAGGCTCCGCGAGTGCCGGTGCAGGCGCTGCCCATGGTCGTCCCACCGCAGGAGCCCGACAAGCCCCCTGCCAATGTCGCCACCACCCTTCCCATCAGAAACAAAGGTCAGTCCCAGTTCTGCACCTCACCTTCTGCACGTCCTTCCGAGGCACAGGGGACAGGCTTGCACTTGTAGCAGAGTAGTTCCTATGAAGAGTGTTTATGGATTCAGTCAAGGAAACTGCAATTTTGATTCTTTTTTCTTTTTTTAAAACTTTTTTTAAAGGATTTGCTTATCCACCAAGTGTCAGTCATCTAACCCTGTAATCACAAAGCGTCAAGAAATCTGCCTAAGTAAATATGTTAAAATCTCCATTAGTCTGACGTACTGGACTAATGCAAAATGTCACCCAGAAGCCTGTAGAAATTGGATAATGGAAGGTGCAAAAGTCCTGTTAATCTCCATATTGTAGTTGATTTGATAACTCGTGTTTCCTTAGGATAGTGGTCTTGGAGTGGGTCTGACTAATTGGATTGAAGGCGGAATTTCTTGTGCTATAAAACCTTTAGTCTGATGTGGCTCAGGTCCTGCTAGGCCTGAATTTGCTATTTTGCTATTGCCATTTTGACACTTAACACTTTCTGTACTTAAGAATTCTCTTCCAAGCCCAATTGTCAAGGATCAGCAGTAGCAAATACAGGCGTGCATGTCCTAAAATTAATCCTGTGTGTGCACTTGTATTGTTCTGGAGATACAGCAAGGATGGCTGGAAGAAGCCAGGCACCTCCACTGCCTCAGATCCTGAGCTTTGATTTGCCTTTCGCCCTTCACGTTAGCCGGTTGTTGCCTCTCCACCTGGTATGGCAGAGCATGTCATGTCAGCTGTGTCACTGGGGACTTCTGCATAAGAGACCAGTTGGATTAGTCCATCGCTCGTTCTTGCAGGAGGGCTGCAATATTTGCCTTGCTTGGGCAGAGAGCTGAGTTTGGCACAGGCAAAATCATGTCTGCTTTGGATAAAGTGTAGTGGTTAAGCACCCCCTGTTAGGTCCTGCTAAATCTAAATGACTCTCCCGGGTTCTGGCGCTGTTTGTCACCTGAGCAAAGCTGGATACCTGGAGCAAAAGGATTCCTAGTCCTAGAAGGGGTAGCGCTTCCTAAAATGTACCGAGTCAGTCGCAGAACCGCTGGCCTAGCCCAGTCCCCGAGGTGTTTCTGCACCCCCTGGGCTGTGCTCTGGGGGCTGTAAGCACATGTTGCTGCCCTAACTCCGTGCCAGACCAGGACACCAAGTACAGAGGCAGCACCCCCTTGCTTTTTGCTGCCAGTGTTCTGGGAGCAGCCCTCGGTCGCAGCGGCTCGAGACAATCGCTTCCCTTGGCGAAGGCAGCACGATTGTTGGAGCAGACCTGTCCCCCTAGCACAGGGCTAGCTGGGCTGTGTGTGCAGGAGTGTGCCCTGCCCCGTTACACTCCAGTCTGGCTGCTGGGGGCACACTGGTTGGCAGGTGTTGCTGGAGGGCGCCGGTGGGTGCTGTGCCTCAGCCGTGCCTCGGCCCCGCAGTAGCTCTGTAATGACGATGCCATTCCTATGCACTGCCATTGGTTCTGAGGGGGTTTCTTTTTCACACAGCTGCTTCTAAACAAAAGTCCAGCAGTCATTTGCCAGCAAACAACCAGGATGTACAGGGTTACATCACCAATCAGTCTCCAGAGAGCATTGTAGAAGAGGCTCAGGGCAAGTTGACAGAGCTGGAGCAGAGGATAAAAGAAGCCATAGAGAAGAACGCTCAGCTGCAGTCCCTGGAATTGGCACACGCTGACCAGCTCACCAAAGAGAAGATTGAGGAGCTGAACAAAACGAGAGAGGAACAAATTCAGAAGAAACAAAAGATTTTGGAGGAACTGCAGAAAGTGGAGCGAGAGTTACAGCTGAAAACTCAGCAGCAGCTAAAAAAGCAATATCTAGAGGTAAAAGCGCAAAGAATTCAGCTCCAGCAGCAGCAGCAGCAACAGTCTTGCCAGCATCTGGGACTGCTGACTCCCATTGGGGTAGGAGAACAACTCTCAGAGGGAGACTATGCACGATTGCAGCAAGTGGACCCCATCTTGCTCAAAGATGACCCCCAGCAAGCTGCTGCGCAGACGGGCTTTGCACCAATTCAGCCTCTGGCCATGCCACAAGCTCTGCCTCTGGCAGCAGGGTCCTTACCTCCAGGGTCCATCGCAAATCTTACAGAACTGCAAGGTGTTATAGTTGGACAGCCAGTGCTGGGCCAAGCACAACTAGCAGGGCTGGGGCAAGGAATACTGACAGAAACACAGCAAGGGTTAATGGTAGCCAGCCCTGCTCAGACGCTCAATGACACGCTGGATGACATCATGGCAGGTGGGTTTGCACTGTTACCAGCAGGTATAATATTTGCTTGACCAGCTGAGGGTATGTCCACCTCTTTATATGTGTGTGTGTGTGTGTTTATGTATTCCCACGAGCTCTACAGCAAGTACCACTCGCCCTCTGGTCCCTGTCTTGAGAAGCTGGGACAACCAGCTTTAACTTTCCAGGCTGCAGGAGTGAGCTAACTGGTGCCAGTTGGCCAGGTTGGTTTGGTGGAGGTGGCACTTTGAGCTCAGCATAACTTGGGGGGGCTATGCCAGGTACAGACAGTTGTGTTTTGGTCTGACTGTAGCTCAGAAACAGCACCATGACAGTACTGGGTAGTGCTTTGGGCTGGCTGAGAGCTGGCTTGGAGAAGGCTGTGATCAACTGCAGCACCACATCAGGCCTAGAATGTGTGAGGAGCTTATCTTCTGAATTAGAGCTGCTCTAGCTGGCCTTAAATTGTCTACCTAGAGAAGGTTTTTACTCGTGTTTGGGAAAAAAGATGATAATCCCATGACTTGTAAAAACACCTACTCATAAAAATGGCTGCTTTGCCAGCAAGAAAGTTGTTTAGCCTGACCAAAGGCTCGTTGTCACTTCCAAGAACTCTTTACCCAGTGGCATCAGTGCTTTTAAGGCCTTGACTAGTAAAATAAAAGAATGAAGCAGGTTTTTTATGGGGGATGTTAGTGTTGCTTTAATTCACACCTCCAGCTGCCCTTAATCCCCTTTCCACACAAAGTGGGGGCTGAAATACTCGGTGTGACTCCTGAGCTGAGCACAGGTGAGCTGGTAGGACATGGCCCTGGAAAATGATGAGAGTGTACTGAGGTGCTCTTGGTTAAGCTGCTGCACTTCTGTTTTTCCAAATGCTATTTGAACAAGTGTGCTTGGCAGGACGTGTTAGGAAGGGAGAGAGGTGTGTGCCAGGTCTCCAGGAAGGTGTCAACCCAGACCTGGTCCTGTCTATACCATGAGAGCTGGAGTGTGATGGTGCAGAGTGGATGGAAGGTATGGTAAATGCTTAAACTGCCAGGTGGGGGTTGTCTGGAATACTTGGAAGGACACTTTTTAAATTAGGCACCTAATGAGAGGCACCTGGTGTCCAGGCAAAGCCTCACTACAGGTGACAGAAACTTAGAGCAGCTGCAGAGATTCTTTTCTGGAAATCTTGTGTTAGAGTTGAAGCCTGGACGTAGACTCAAAGTGACTAAAAATAAGTGGATGCATGAAAAGGTAGATAAAACTACATTTATCATGCTCTGGTGGTGTAGGTTTCTCTCCCCTGAAGATGCTGGGATAGAAGACAATAGCAATTCTACAGTTGGAGTAATTACAGTTCCTGGTAGCTTAGAAAGAATCTTTGCAATGCTCTTCAGTTGTGGTTAAATACAACTTAAACCTGGAGTCAGGACATGGGCCATGTGTTTAACTACATGTAGCATGGTGAGAAGGTGTGAGTTCAGGTCACCTGCCATGCACCCAGATTCCTGTGTGTGCCTTCTGCCCTGGCAGGGTTTGCAGTGGGGATTGGAGGGAGTGTTTGAGGGCTCAGCCCCTCTGTCAGTGACCTGTGTGCTCACATGGGAAGGGGCTGGGCTTAGGGGTGTTGGTGAGAACAGACAGACCTGAGGCCAGAACCTCAGTGCCAGCCTGAACACACTCGTCAGAATTGAGTGTGGAGCTGGAATGGGCTCAGTGTAACAGAGAACATTGAAACAGGCACTAAATATTCCATTGGCAGCTCTGTGTGTGGCTTTCTTAGAAAGTTCTAGGGTATTCCATGGATTGAAATTCCTGTTTCTGAGATGCCTTGAGTTGAGCTCCATGGCAGAGCTGTGCTTACAGCACCAGTTACAGAAACAAAGCTTCACCTTGACTGTGCAAACTTAATTTAGTGTGCATCTCTGTGCCTAATTAGTTGCAAGCAATGAGTAAGTAGTGAATAATCCTTCATTTTTGTCTTTGGGCTCCTTTCCAATCCTGCTGGAACTGAGGACAAGCAAAGGTTTACTCCTGAGCTTCAGGTGTTGGACAAGTTCTTTGCTTGCTGCAAGGCTTGTAAAAAGAAGTATTTTTAGTATTATGTAAGTCTTGCATTATGAAAAGATTCCATCTGTTGAGTGGTACAGTAAAGAGAGAGAAATAAAAAAGCAGCCCTGTTTTTAATAGTGAACTTTTTTCCAAGTAGAAACCTTTGGAAGGGTTCTGTCCAGGCCCAGAGCCTCACAAAGAACTTGAGGAATCTTGAAGCACTTGCTGAGATGAATTCCTGTGAGCTTCCTGGTGGGATGAGTCAGTTCCAAGTGCAACTGTCTAAATACATGGCCAAGAGTGTGTGCTGACTGTGGGTCCTTCCAGCTGCAGAGCTGGAAAATGGGAGGCTGTGTGGCACCTGGGGCAGGAGCAGGGGCTGGCTGTGTGTGGGACTGGCCCCACAGGGCTCCTGGCACATGGAATAACAGCCACCAACCAGGCTGCTCTTGGCGTGGGACCCCCGGGGCACAGGAGCCGTGCTGGGCTGGCCCTGGAGCGGAGAACGTTGGTGTGATTGATCCCTGCTGTGCTTCTCCAGTGCTCGGGGGGGATTGCAGCCTGTGTGGCACCAGGGAGAGCACGGGCATGGCAGGCACAGCAGGAGCTGGGGGGGCAGGCCTGGAGAGCTGCCTGGAAACCACCTGGGACAAGCTGAGGTGTCCAGGACGTGTCTGGTAGGTTTTTATTCAGTTCCTCAGCTTGGCCTGTTGCAGTGTAATGTGGAACAGCTTTTCCCATCTCCTGCTGGCATTCCAGGAGGTGAGGAGTGAGTGCATAAGGACAGCACTGTGCCCACGGTCAGTCAGCACAGGGAGACATGGGATGGTCCACAGGAGGAGGAAAGGGGATTATAAAGGTGTGAGACAAATGCCTCTCCTGAAGGGCAGGAGGGACCTGCTGTGGGGTGTCCTTTTTCATTTAAATTAAGAGACAGATGAGATGTGCCCAGAAAGAAATGCAGGTAAAGAGCAGCTCTGCTCCCAAAGTCAGCAAGCACAAGGCTGCTGGTCTGAAACACCTGCAGGTGACCTGGCTTTGGAGCCTGGGTTAGCCCAGGCAGGAAGCAGGGATGTGTTTGTGGGGAGGAACAGGCTCTGAGTGCAGCTCTGCCAGCAGTGCAGTGAGGGAGGAATAGAGGGAAAAGTGAACACTGACCCTCAGTGTGTTTAGCTTTGATAATCAGGCTAGCTGGCTACTCTTCCCAGTGCTCAAGAATGCTGGGGAAATCTTTTGGCTTAGTGAAAACTTGGAATAGTTGAGTTTGGGCATCATAAAGATTCTGCTCATTGCCCTTGGCATGGTCATTATAAGTTGGAACTCTGCACAGGTGATGTTGAAAAAATATATTCAAATCATTACCCATAAAAACAAGTGTTGTGTGCTAGTGACATTTCCTGTAGGGATAGAAACTGTAGTTATGAATTATTGCTGAAGGAATGTCTGTCTCTTTGGGGTTTTTGGGGGGGAAGGTGGGTTTGGGCTTTTGCTTCTTCACTGCAAATGTGAGAAATAGACTTTACCTGAATTAAGACCTTAACTAACTTTTTTTTTAAGTCTAAGAACTGTAATAGTGTCTCTTGTGACATAGTAGATGTTCCTCAGTCCCCATACTGGGACAGGAACAGGAATTCTTAGCAACTGTTTGAAACAGGTGTGCTATTTTTGACTTTACAGCAGAATATTTTGGCAGAGGTTCTGTAAGTCTCTTGTAATCTGTACCAGTGTGATTGATAAGGTGAGATAAGTTTTCAAAAGACACTCCAACATAAAGATCAAGGGAGTTTAAATCCTGAAATCTGATTTAGTCTTAAATAATAAAAGGTTAATGGTACTTTTGGCATGAGGAGTTTGGAGTTCTTTGTTTCTTGCAGTGACATTTGTTAGCTGCTTTGCTGGGATTGTGGTAGGAAGTCCAGAAATTAAATTATTGGTGAGGGTAAAGCATAGGTGCCTTGCAGAGGTGAGAGCACACCACTGGGAATACTGGGATACAGGTTGTGGGGCATCTCTTGGAAGGCTTTGTCTCGTTTTGCAGTTGAAGGTGCTTTTGTCAGCTGGGCAGAAGTGAGCAGTGCTCCATCTGCTCCTTTGCTGGCACACCTGAGAAACACCTGGAGAAAGGACAGGGAGAAAAACATTGAGTTCTTCTGAGGAAAATGGGAGTTTTTCCCCAAAGGTTGTTCAGGTTTGCTCTGTGCTTGGGAACTCCTGTGTGTGGGATGGATTTGGGGCAGTGTGGCAGTCGGTGCTCTCTGTGTCATGTCCACACACTGTTGTCACTGTAAGTGGTGTTACCTTTGCTTACCTAACACCTTGGCCAAAGTCTCTGCAAACTGGCTGTTCTGAAGCTTCCCCCTCTCTGGTTCCAGCCACTTCTGCCATGTGAGCATCCTCACCCTCTTGCTTTTTCCTTGTTTATGGGGGTGGGGGATGAAGGTTGGACAGACCTTTATATGACAACATGTAACTGTTCTGAGAAAAATTGTGTCAATACCTGTTGATTGGACTTGTTCTGCCAGCCCTGCTTGTGAAGGTATGGAACTCTGGTCCCAGTAGTGGCTGAGTTGTTGTAGGAGAGATCTTTGGGTTAAAAAAAAATATTGTTATTTTTTTCTTGTGATTGGCTTCTAGAAAACAGGTCAAGCTGATACTGAACTCTTCCTTTGATTGAATACAGTAAACCTTTTTCATAGTTCAGAGAGTTAAATGTTCAAAGAGTGGGTTCCATTTGTGGACTATAATATATATATTTGTGGAAAACACAGTTTTCAGGGGGCTCTGTCAGTGGGAGTTCACCCCACTGCCCCCTTACTGTCACCTCAGGCTTGGGAGGTGTTTTGCTTTGACTAAGTGTGGTTCTTCTGTCCAACAGCAGTGAGTGGAAGAGCATCTGCAATGTCCAACACTCCTACCCACAGCATTGCAGCCTCAGTGTCCCAACCTCAGACGCCGACGCCGAGCCCCATCATCTCTCCTTCAGCCATGCTGCCCATCTACCCTGCCATAGATATCGATGCCCAGGTGAGCCTGCTGCCCTCTGAGCCAGCAGCTGGGGGCTCTGCTCCCTCAGGGGTGCAGCAGAGCTGAACAGCTCCCCTGCACACTGCCCTGGGGGCTGCCTGGCTGCTTCTGGGGGGCCCAGACAGCCCACTTTGCCGTGAGCTCCCCTGGGCAGAAGAGAAGCTCTCTGAATGACTGAGCACTTGTATTTCTTACTCCTTTGTTGTCAGGATTATGAGAAACAGCAAAGCTGTCTACTGACAAATGAAACCTGTTTCTGGCCTCATACTCTAAGACAGAAATAAGCCCTAAAACCTCAGCTGCACACTGATATTTCTGGAGGTGCTTCAAGTTGTTGGCCAGCAAGTGCAGACGTGTCTAAGTCTTGAAACTAATACTTTCTGTGATTTTTTTATTTAAATAAGAGGAAATAATTCAAGCTCTTATTTCTACTAAAGAAAGGGCTTTTTTGCAGAGCAGATAATCAATAAAAGGGCAATTTTGTGTTGCTTTAGTGCCAGCTGGCCATCCCCAGAAAGCATGCATGGCATACAGGTGTGCAGAGCTCTGCACTCTGGATGATGGGGCTGAGGGTTGGGCAGCCTGCAGTGGAGCAAAGGCATGGGGTTGTTGTGGAGAAAGGGAGAGAAACCTCTGGAAAGCCAGTCCTGGGGACCTCAGCTGCCTGTGCCACTTGGCTTGGTTTCTGCTGTGGCCGAGCCTTTGGTTGAACCAGAGTGTTAAGAATTAAAGATAGAATTCTTCCCTTCATTAAACCATCTAAAGGGCACAGTCAAGCAGTGGTAAAGAAGTTAATCTGGTTAGCAGGGCACAGGTGAGAGCTCAGTTCCTGAAGGATCTGTTCTTGTTGGGATTTCTTCTTAAATCTCCCAGCAGAGCTGACTTGAGAGGCAGAATCCTGTTAGGAACTTGCACACAGAAGACAGTTTTACAGGAATCAACAAATGCATCTTTAGCTTACAGAATTTTACATTCTTTGGGCTGATGTGCAGTAGAGCAAGGGCTGTCCTTGACCAAGCAGGTGTTTATGTAGTGTGTGTGGTGCCTGTTGCAGACTGAGAGTAACCACGACACAGCACTGACACTGGCCTGTGCTGGGGGCCACGAGGAGCTGGTGCAGACCCTGCTGGAGAGAGGAGCCAACATCGAGCACAGGGACAAGAAAGGTGCGTGTCCCCTCGCTGCCTCTCCAGCCCCTCACACTGAACACAGCCCCAGTGAACCCAGTCCTGATGGGAAGCCTCTGGGCTTGATTTTCTGCTGGTTGGACTCCCCTGACCTGAGCTGTGAGCAGGGACTCCTCAGCCATCCTTTCCCTTGCAGGGTTTACTCCACTGATTCTGGCTGCCACCGCCGGCCACGTGGGCGTGGTGGAGATCCTGCTGGATAATGGAGCTGACATTGAAGCGCAGTCTGAGAGGACCAAGGACACTCCCCTGTCTTTGGCTTGCTCAGGAGGGAGGCAGGAGGTGAAGTACAACTTAAGTCTTCATTAGCAGTGTGTGGATTATATATTGTGTCAGTGTAGCCAAGCAACCTTCCAGGAAAGTTCCAGTTACTTAATTCAGCACTCCTGTTTCAGGATGGTGTGCTCAAAAAGCATGCAAAGAGGTTCACCTTTGCCAATTTATGCATTACAGCATGTCCTGCAGAGATTGCTTTCTGTCTTTGGTAGCTGGACAGGTGCTGTGCAGGTGTCCTCCTGGCATTAGTGCCTCATTAGGGGCCCTTTTCCAGCATAATTAGGGGAAGGTCTGAAAGGGAACGGGATGAGTCTTGTTGAGCAGCAGGAGTTAGACACAGATGGGTTCCATATATGAGCCACATCATGGGTTTTGGGAAAGCAAATGGGAGGACACTGGGCTTAGGGAGCAGATGAGGATGCCCTCCTGCCCCAGTTGGGCAGTGTGCTTGTCCTGTGGTTTCATGGGAAGGGATTCTGATGGAGAATTGTGCAGGTCTAATCTCACCACGTTTTATGCTGTAAAGCTGAAAGTGAAGCAAATTGAACATTGCACTGGACATGACACAGGGGCTTTTCACCTGGGTGTAGGTTGGGATTTTGAGTTGCTAGGCAGTGCCAAGCCACAGCTGTGCAGGAGAGGAGAGGACAGAAAGAGGAGTGCTCTGTTCCCTGTGCTCACACTGAGCCTGTGGGCTCAGCAGTCTTGAAAGGCCACTGAAATAATCATAGATAGGTCTGTTTTTTCTTGCTGTGTTGTGCAGTTTGGTGTGAATGGTTGAAGCATGCTAATGGATTTTTTAAAGAAAGTTTTCCAGGGGCTTTGGGAAAAGAGTTGCCCCTCATCTGCTCATGGAGGCAAGGAGTGTAGGGAAGCAACTGCCTGAAATGGCTTTCTTACCACTGACATCTTCCTGCAGTAGATTCAGGCTTGAAAACCATTTGTCCTGCATAGATTTGCAGGATCTGGAGCAAACCAGATGTTCTTGGTGAACACATTGCAGGTGGTGGAGCTGCTGCTGGCTCGAGGGGCAAACAAGGAGCACAGGAATGTCTCTGATTACACACCTTTGAGCCTCGCTGCCTCGGGGGGCTACGTGAACATCATCAAGATTCTGCTGAATGCTGGGGCAGAAATCAACTCCAGGCAAGTTCCCTTTGCACCCCTTCTCTTGTGGGTTTAGTTGGGAGTTATGTGAAGAAAACGTGTGTGTGTTACCCCTTGGTTTTCCCTGCATTGTTTGCTCTCTGTGTGATGCTTTTGCATCCATTGGGAGGTAGAAAACAGCTCTGGTGGGCACTGCACAGGTCAAAGGAAAGTGCCAAACACAATTTAGCTCCTCCTAAGAGATGCCCTTAGATTTAAAACAGTTAAAAAGTGACATGCATGGGATCTGTAAGTAGAAATGTTTGTCCTAAGTCATGCTACTGGGGAAAACTTCTTGTGGGTTCAATAGTAGGTTCAAAAAATCTTACCCAAGATTTTTCAGTCTTGGATAATACTCTGCCTTCACTAGGAAATCATAATCACAGGTATGATATGACTTTTAAATAAGAGTTTTGGGGTTTTTTTGCCTTCTCTCTCAGAACTGGGAGCAAACTGGGCATTTCCCCGCTGATGCTGGCGGCCATGAACGGGCACACTGCTGCTGTCAAGCTGTTGCTGGACATGGGCTCTGACATCAATGCCCAGATCGAGACCAACAGGAACACAGCCCTGACCCTGGCCTGTTTCCAAGGGAGAACTGAGGTGGTCAGCCTGCTGCTCGACAGGAAAGCCAACGTGGAGCACAGAGCCAAGGTAAGCAGCAAACACTGCACAGCTCCCCAGAAAGAGCTGCTAGTAAGTCAGCACTTGGCTGTTGTTACCTGAGTTTCTTGCCTTCCGTGCAAGTTGACTTCTCTAGTTCAGTCCTGCAGTCCAGGTAACTGAACTGATCCATATTTTGTATGAAAAAAAAATGGCTGCATTTGAGGGTAGGAGTTTTGTGGTTACACAGTTCATCAAAAAATGGGTTTGTTCTGAAGCCTTTATTCATCTTAAGGTGCTTATAAGCATAATAAGCCATGGAAGCTGAAATAAATGCTGGCTCTCAAGTGAACCCCCCAGCTCCTGACTGGTTGTTTTTGTCCCAGACTGGCCTCACCCCATTGATGGAAGCAGCCTCGGGGGGATATGCAGAGGTGGGCAGAGTCCTGCTGGACAAAGGTGCTGATGTCAACGCTCCCCCAGTACCCTCATCCAGAGATACAGCTTTAACCATTGCAGCAGACAAAGGGCACTACAAGTTCTGTGAGCTCCTCATTAGCAGGTACTGTATCTGTGAATGAACAGCTTAAAGAGAGGTATGGCCTTACTGACACTAATTTTCCCAATACGCAGTAATATTTCCCACTATACCCTCCAGGGTCAGACATGGGAAAGTTTCTGTGTCTGTGAGCATTGCTGTGAACTTGTATTTACTGCCAGGAACCTCTGTTGGGGTCAGAGTGGCTCCCTCTCCCCCAGGCAGGGTTTGCAGGGCGTGCTTGGCTTTGCAGGGGCGCTCACATCGACGTGCGCAACAAGAAGGGCAACACTCCGCTGTGGCTGGCGGCCAACGGGGGGCACCTCGACGTTGTGCAGCTGCTGGTGCAGGCTGGGGCCGACGTGGATGCAGCTGACAACAGGAAGATAACTCCCCTCATGGCAGCCTTCCGAAAGGTAGGGCCTGAGGCTCAGCCTTGTCTCCATCATCCCCACACAGCTGGTACAAGTGGAACACAAAAATTACCTATTTAAAAGTGTGTCAGTTCATTGTAATACTTGGCATTGAATCTTTAAAAATAGGTGTGTGTGTCACCTGTGTGATGTATCTGTGTTACATTTGAGCAGGAGTTTGCTTTATGGGCAGTTTACTGAGGCTGGTTCTGGTGTGTGTTAGGGATGGTATTTGCAGGGTGTTTATGTGTGGTAGAACTGGAGGAAATTGGATTGGTTCCTTGTCTAAGAGAGGATGAGGACTTTGGTCATAGAAGGTGCAGTTTAGTCTGATCTGAGTCTGGAGATGATTGTTGGCCAGGGAGTGGGGTTGAGGTGCTGCAGTACGGGGGAAGTCACAGATCAGCGTGGGATCCTGCAGCTGTGAGAGCTGGGCATCTGAAAACTGCCCCAAAAAGGCAGAAAATTGTGAAAGGACAGCTGGAGCAAGGGCAGCCTGATGACAGGTACTGCAGTGAGTGCCTTCTCTGCTGTCAGAGGTGTGCAGAAACGTGCCCCACTAGTTCAGGAGGGGAGAAAGGGGGAGGAAGAAAAAGTGTCGAGAGCATCACGTGTCGAGGAGTTGAAAATAAATATTCCTCGAGGAGTGCTGGGACTGGAGTGTTGGTCAGCACACCAGAGGCAGCTGCTCTGAGGGAAGTGTCCCCCCTGGCATCTGTTTTGCAGGGCCATGTCAAGGTGGTGCGTTACCTGGTGAAAGAGGTGAACCAGTTCCCGTCCGACTCGGAGTGCATGAGATACATCGCCACCATTACTGACAAGGTGAGAGGGCAGGAGCTCCTGGGAGGGAATGGTGCTGTGCCTCAGCCTCAGGGGCCTGTAGGACTGCTCTTCAGCCTGCTGGCCACCAGCTTCCAGCCAGAGCATGACTGCCACGGGAATTCTTGAGAAAAAACAGCCAAAAAAGGTTCCTAAATCCCAAGTGTAAGCTTGAGGTGATAGATCTAAACCCTGGGAAGCTGAGGGTCCGTGTGCTCCCCCCTGCAGGAGATGCTGAAGAAGTGCCACCTGTGTATGGAGTCCATTGTTCAAGCCAAAGACAGACAGGCTGCAGAAGCCAACAAAAACGCCAGCATTCTGCTGGAGGAACTGGACCTGGAGAAGGCAAGTGGGAAGGGACTGGGGCTGGGAATGCTTCTGGGTTAAAATTCCAATGTCATGTTCCTTCAGGGTGATAAGGTGGGCAAAGGTAGGGGTTGAGTATAGGGGTTTGTGTAATTGCCATAACTGGAGTGTCTAGAGCTGAGCATCTTCTAGTTCAGGTCACCTTGGAACTGTGCTATTATTCAGAGGAATTGGATCAGGAAATGCCAATGTAACTATTTCCTCTGGAATAATATTGTACCAAAAGAAGGATTTCTGACTGACTGTTTTTGTCAAGTGCAAGACAGATGGGCATTTTTCAGTCATATTCATGTGGATTTTAGGTCTAAACCCGGTTTTGTGTCTTAAATAAAACACAGAAATTTCCTAGAAATTGTAGTACTGTAATAGAAAGTTCACAGAAAAATCCAAGTTCAGTGTCCTAGGAAATAGAAAGCATTTGGATTTCTTGGAATGCATGGGACATCTTGTAATGCTGTTCCATGTGCTTGACTTGCAGCTGAGGGAAGAAAGCAGGAGACTGGCTTTGGCTGCCAAAAGAGAGAAAAGAAAGGAGAAGAGGAGGAAGAAAAAAGAAGAACAAAGGCGAAAGCTAGAAGAAATAGAAGCAAAAAATAAAGAGAATTTTGAACTCCAAGCTGCTCAGGAGAAAGAGAAGTTAAAAGCTGAAGGTGATTTGTTAAATTGCTACTGCATTTATTCCAAGAAAAGAATGAAATTCTGTGGGAATTGATGTAAAAAGGGGAGAGGCTCCATGTTATGACATCCATAGTAGTTTTATGGATGTCTGCATAGCTGCTGGTTCTGAGTGGTGTTTGGAGCCTTGTGAAGTTACTCGTGGGTCATTTGATAGGATGGGTGTGATTTGGAAAGCAGAACCACACAAGGTTCCTGAAGGCAGCCAAATTACTCCTGCTTTTTTTACTCTTCCGTCAGATGATCCCGAGGTCCCGATGGAGCCTCCCAGTGCTACCACCACCACCACCATAGGTATATCTGCAACCTGGACAACACTAGCAGGATCCCATGGGAAGAGGAATAACACCATCACCACAACAAGCTCCAAGAGGAAAAACAGGAAAAACAAAGTAACCCCTGAGAACGTTCAGATTATATTTGATGATCAGCTCCCCATTTCCTACAGCCAACCCGAGAAGGTGAACGGGGAGTCCAAGAGCAGCAGCACCAGTGAGAGTGGCGACAGTGACAACATGAGGATCTCCAGCTGTAGTGATGAGAGCAGCAATAGCAACAGCAGCCACAAAAGTGACAATCATTCCTCCACAGCCACCACTAACACTCAGAGCAACAAAAAGCAACCGTCGGTGCTTGTCACTTGTCCAAAGGATGAGAGGAAAGCAGTTCCTGGCAAGTCATCCATCAAGTAAGTTCCTGTGACCTGCATGCAAAATACAAGTTGCCCTTTTTCTTTTCTTCCCCACGTAATAGCAGCATTTCATTTCTTTCACAGGTTATCTGAAGTTATTAATGAAGTGACAAGTAATTCCTTGTCTACTTGCACAAAATCTGCTCCTTCTCCCCTTTCTTCTCCAAATGGAAAGCTAACCATTGCTAGTCCTAAACGTGGTCAGAAAAGGGAAGAAGGATGGAAGGAAGTTGTGAGAAGGTAAGCAAAATATCCCTGTTTCCCATTGTTGATGTCCTTTGTGTAGCCCTCCCTGGAGTTAGTGAATGACCTTCTTAGTGGGTTTGAGATTTCACAGAGTTGCTCCTACATAGAAAATAGGAGGTTGTTTTGACCAAGCTTGCACAGCTTCTTGCCTTGGAAGTGTTTCCCACTTAGTGTTGTTTGTTTTCTGTGCAGATCCAAGAAGGTTTCTGTTCCATCGACTGTAATTTCCAGAGTCATTGGCAGAGGAGGCTGTAACATCAACGCGATCCGGGAGTGCACGGGGGCACACATAGACATTGACAAACAGAAGGATAAAACTGGGGATCGGATCATCACCATAAGGTGAGCAGGAGCTTCCTCTGCTCCTTCCTGGGGGATCTTCTCAGGGCAGAGCCCTCTCTGTATGGAGAAACGGAAAGGCTCAATCTGGTGGTTCCCTGGGAGGTGAGTTTGAGACAGGGGAGGTGAGTGGGCTGGGGAAACACGAGTGCAGCCACCGGTTGGTACCGTGGTGTTGGTACAAGTACAAGCTGTGAGACAGGGCAAAGCATGAATGGTGAGATTGCGTAGACATGGCTAAATATGTAGATTTGTTTAGGGAAGTAAATACTTAAACCTTTTGGGATGTTTGGGAGTTGGAATTATTCAACTTGAGCTTCTTGAGTAACTGTGAGCAGCAGGAACCAGCCAAGCTCAGTTTTCAGGTGCAGAGTTGTTCTCCTGTCTGTGTTAGCATGACAGAAGGCAGGCTGGGTCATGGATCACGTGTTGGAGATTCTTGGCTATAATGTGTCCATCAGTGCTTAGCTGCACTTTCCCCTTCCTTCCACTCCGTAGGGGTGGCACAGAATCAACCAGGCAGGCCACGCAGTTGATCAATGCTCTGATTAAGGATCCTGATAAGGAAATTGATGAACTTATCCCAAAGAACCGTTTGAAAAGTTCGACTGCAAACTCCAAAGCAGGATCCTCCACACCTGCCACCACCACAGCTGCTAACAGTTCCCTCGTGGGCATCAAGGTGACCACCGTAGCCGCCTCGTCGGCGTCGCAGCCCGCCTCGGCGCTGGCCGTGCCCGCCATGTCCTCGGCCTCTGCCCACAAGGGCATTAAGAACCCGGTGACCAACGTGCGGCCTGGGTTCCAGGTGTCGCTGCCGCTGGCGTACCCCCCTCCGCAGTTTGCACACGCGCTGCTCGCCGCGCAGACCTTCCAGCAGATCCGTCCGCCCCGCCTGCCCATGACGCACTTCGGAGGCACCTTCCCCCCGGCGCAGTCCACGTGGGGCCCGTTCCCCGTTCGGCCGCTGAGCCCCGCCAGAGCCACGAACTCGCCGAAACCTCACATGGTGCCTCGCCACAACAGCCAGAACAGCAGTGGTGCTCAGGGCAACCCGGCGAGTTCTTTGACGACGAGTCCCACGGCCACCACCACCTCGGTGGCGTCTACCGTGCCTGGTTCTTCCGCCAGCGGCAGCCCCAGTTCCCCCTCGGTCCGGAGGCAGCTCTTCGTCACCGTCGTGAAGACGTCCAACGCCACGACCACCACGGTGACCACCACGGCGAGCAACACGAGCACGGCGCCCACCACCGCCACGTACCCGACTCCTACTGCCAAAGAACACTACCCCGCGTCCTCCCCGTCGTCCCCCTCGCCCCCGGCACAGCCCGCGGGCGTCGCCAGGACCAGTCCTGCCGACTGTGCCACCGCAGCCTCTCCCAACAAAGGCGCTGCCCCGCCCGACGCGGACGCTGCCAGCCCGCCCGCGGTGGAGGCGAGCGGCTCCACCGGCAGCAGGCAGCCCAACCCCGGCCCCGCCGGCCCCTCCGCGCATCCCGCCCATCAGCAGCCCCCTGGAGCTCCTCTGCCAGAGCCCAGGCCCCCTCTCCAGCAACCTCAGGTTCCTGCTCCAGACCCTCGGATGGTTGTGCCTCCAAATCTCGCAGTGACCAGCTCCTCCGCCCCCGTGGCAGGCCCGACCACCGCCCCGCTGACCTACCCCGTGTCCCAGACAGCCATGGGCGCTGCCCAGCCCGCTGCCAAGATGGAAGCCCCGGCCATCAGACCGCCCGTGCACGGAACCGGCGGCAGCCATAAGAACCCAGCTGCTCCTGTGCAAAACTTCTCCGTCGCAGTCCTCAACGTGAACCACATCAAACGGCCCCACAGTGTTCCTTCTTCAGTGCAGCTTCCTTCTACCTTAAGTACACAAAGTGCTTCTCAGAATTCGGCCCACCCGGCGAACAAGCCCATGGGGAACAACTTCAGTGCTACTCTGCCTTTCGGGCCCTTTAGTACATTGTTTGAGAACAGCCCCACGTCTGCCCATGCCTTCTGGGGCGGCTCCGTCGTCTCATCTCAGACACCACCAGAGTCCATGCTCTCTGCAAAGTCCTCATTTTTGCCAAATTCAGACCCGTTGCATCAGTCTGACACTTCCAAAGCCCCAGGTTTCAGGCCACCGTTACAGAGGCCGGCTCCAAGTCCCTCAGGTGAGTGTGTTTTGTGTCAGTACCTAAATAATGCAGTTTATTCTCATTTCTTTAAGCCAACCTGAGCTCATTTTCCTTTGAAGTGCCTCCTCTCAGATTTAATAACTTTGGCAGGTGAAGAGCTTGATAAAGTCATTCTTTTTACCATTGCAGTCTGCTCTGCTGCAATAGCTGAGACAATAAAACTCTGGACTGTTGTTTCCACTTCCCTTCCCTGCCACCACCTAATGACTGTTCTGGTTTGTGATAACTTGTCCTGAGGCTGCAGAAAAATATGCAGCATCTTCCCGGTGTTAGAAGGGTAAAAAAGTGGGTGTTTTGATGTGAACTTGTAACTAACAAGAGATGTGTTTGCTTAATTACAGAATTTGAGTAAAAAACATAATTTCCTTGATTGCTTGAGTGTTGTAGGGAAATGCTGAGCCTTCTGCCCAAACCAGAACCTGTTCTGTAGCTTTCAGAAAGTACAGACATGGTTTGGGCCATCTCTGCCTGGTTTTGTAGGACCAGTTAATACAGCAGCAGTTACTTTCCCTGTTTTGTGAATGTGATGGTGTTCAATTTTGTCAGCTTAATACACTTCTCAGTATTTTGATCTATGACTCCATGAGTGTAAGATAGACAAATATATAAATCTTAGAGTTTATTTTCCTCTTTCATCCTTGAAGGGGACATGAAGAGAGCAATAAATCTTGTATTTTGAATGTCTTGGCTAATTGGTGCCATTTGGTGTTAATAAAATAAGAGTCCCACTTGATTTACATGTACAGCACAACTGCCACGTGCAGTCCAGACTCGCAGAGTGTGACGCTTGAGGCTCCAGCTTTCTTTGGAAAACAGTAACACACCCATCCAAAAATGGACTTGATGACAGTTTTCCTTCTCATTTCCATGGTGTGGGCGACCTGTCAGCAGAGGTGTTGGCATGCTGGGAGTCACCTGTGCCCGTTTCTCTCGTAGGTATTGTCAGTATGGATTCCCCCTATGCTTCTGTGACCCCTTCCTCGACACACCTGGGGAACTTTGCCTCCAACCTGTCGGGAGGGCAGATCTACGCACCGGGGGCACCTCTTGGCGGAGCACCTGCAGCTGCTAATTTTAACAGACAGCATTTTTCCCCTCTTAGTTTATTGCCCCCCTGTTCATCAGCATCCAACGGTGAGTTCTGCTCGGCAGGGGCTGGAGGGGAGCTGCTGGGTAAATAAAGTGGGCTCCCAGAGCTATGTAAGGCTTTGAGTTTATATCAGCTCTGGGTTTGGGTATAATGCTCAAATCCTCCATTTCTGATGGACAGTAATACTTAGTTAAGGTTTTGTTGTGTGTGTCCAGTGGCTGGGCTGCCCCAGGGCAGGATAAGCATTTATTTAGGGCACTGAATCGATGGTGAGTGTCTCTGATATGAAGGTAAAGCTTCAGTTTGTCCTGAAGTGTGTGCTGGACGAGCCTGGCATTCACCAGCTCCCCACTGTCGCTTGCTGCACGTTCAGGGGTGGCTTTGTGCCATCCAGCTGCCACCACTCAGTGCTCCTGTTGCTCTCCTTGCAGAATCTCCTGCTCAGTCCGTGTCCTCTGGAGTACGAGCACCCTCTCCCACCCCCTCAGCAGTGTCCTTGGGATCAGAAAAGCCCAGCAACGTTTCTCAGGACAGAAAAGTTCCTGTTCCCATCGGGACTGAACGCTCTGCACGTATCAGACAAACTGGAACGTCTACTCCTTCTGTTATTGGGAGCAACCTGACTGCTCCAGTGGGACACAGTGGGATCTGGTCCTTCGAAGGTATAGGTGGCAGTCAAGGTACGTGGTGGTCACAGGTTCACCTGAACTGGCCACACTGTTGTGGTGTTTCCCAAACTCACTCCAGGATGAGGAGGAAGTGAGTGTCTCAAATACAGGAGTGCTCTTTCCAAAGGGTTTGGAGCAGGCCCTTGTGTTTGCCCTCCCATCCAGTTAACGGTGTTCTAATGCGGTCTCAGGAAACAGTTCACACACCCCAGCTGCGAAGAGCTGGTACTCCAAGAAAGAAAGAACAGGAAAAGCAAAACCACAGGGTTTGCAGGGATGAACTGGGTGAGGATCACTGGATTTAGGAAGAGTGGAAATTAAGGTGTCTCAGGATAACTGTCTGTTCTCTTTTTGTTGATGAAAGACATTGTTTGTACAGTAGGAGTTAATATTTAATTTGTAACTGTGATAGAGCTTTTTGTGCTGAGGATGGTGCTTCTATAAAGTGGAAATGTTCTGCATTTGGGTTTTCTGGGTTTTTTTCCAGCCATTTGCATTTACCAACACAAGCTCTTGGCTCTGGAGTCCCACAGAATTCAGTGTTTCATAATTTATGAATAACTTTATGACAGCTTTCCTCAGCACACTCATCAGGAGTCTCTGATGCAGTTTATGGGAGACTGATGATTTTTTTTCATATTGATGGGAGAGTTTTTGTGTTGATTTTTAGTTTGTGGGGGGTTTTTTTCTTGTTATAGGAGGTGTGAGTCTTAAGACCATGTTGGATTGGACTTCTGGGGTCCTGTCAGCTTCCCACACAAAATGGGATTGCTGTGAGGCTGGACAAGGTTGCCAGGGCTTTATCCAATCTGCCTTGGAAAACCTGCAGGGATGGGAACTGCTCAGCCTCCCTGAGCAGCCTGTTCTGCTGCTTGACTGAGTCCAGACAGCTTAGGGTTTTAATTGACTGGCTGTCCTGTGTTTTTTCCTCAAATACAGACCTGGTTATTACTTTACTAGAGTTCTTTTCCCAGATAAGGCTTTAGAAATGTAATATTTCTTTCCATTGTCTGCTGTAGAAGTTATTCTTTGTGCCTGTCTTGGCCTTCAGAATGCTTCCTTCTTTCTATTTTTTCAATCACTTCAGCATTTTGATTTTCAGTTCACAACAGGATCAGCTTTTCTCTTCCTGACTATTGGGATGCCTCAGAAATGTTTTTGTGTTCCTTCTCCAAATGCAATTTCATTATGTTGTGTTTTAAAAATTGGCTTTGTGGATGCCTGAGGTTTGAACTCCCTCTGGTGAATTCATGTAATTAGAACACGAACACATGTCTGGAGCTGGTCATTGCTGGCTTTGCTTTGCAAAAGTACTTCTCTGTCTCTTAGACTGTTAAATAATTAATGGCAGAACAGTAATGAAGTGCAGCAAATAGTCTTCATAGCACACATAGAATCAGTTGGGTTGGAAGAGACCTCTGAGATCATCAAGTCCAACCCTTGATCCAGCCCCACTGTGACCACCAGCCCAGGGCACTCAGTGCCATGTCCAATCTCATCTTAAACATCTCCAGGGTCAGAGAATCCACGCCCTCTCTGGGCAGCCCATCCAAAGCCAAAGAACTTTTTCCTGATATCCAACCCAAACCTCCCCTGGCAGAGCTTGAGCCCCTGCCCTCTTGTCCTGCTGCTGGTTGCCTGACAGAAGAGACCAGACCCTTTTCACAGCACGACAGGCACAAGGAATTGAGGGGTTTGGAGGAGGGAGAGTGAGCCCAAATGCCAGCTTTGCTGGTGAGCTGGAGGGAAATTGCAGGGGACTGTTCCAGACCGCTGGCACTGCCCAGGGCTCTGGTGCTGGGGCCCCTCCCATGTGCCCCGGGTTCCACTGGGTGCAGGGGAGCCGCAGGGCAAGCAGGGGCACAGCTGGGCTCAGGGTGCCAGGTAACATGGTGTGCTGCAGGGCAAGCAGGGGGCACAGCTGGGCTCGGGGTGCCAGGTAACATGGTGTGCTGCAGGGCAAGCAGGGGGCACAGCTGGGCTTGGGGTGCCAGGTAACATGGTGTGGTGCAGGGCAAGCAGGGGGCACAGCTGGGCTCGGTGTGCTCCAGGGCGAGCAGGGGGCACAGCTGGGCTTGGGGTGCCAGGTAACACGGTGTGCTGCAGGGCAAGCAGGGGGCACAGCTGGGCTTGGTGTGCTGCAGGGCAAGCAGGGGGCACAGCTGTGCTCAGGGTGAAACATGGTGTGCTGCAGAGCAAGCAGGGGGCACAGCTGGGCTTGGGGTGCCAGGTAACATGGTGTGCTGCAGGGCAAGCAGGGGGCACAGCTGGGCTCGGGGTGCCAGGTAACACGGTGTGCTGCAGGGCAAGCAGGGGGCACAGCTGGGCTTGGGGTGCCAGGTAACATGGTGTACTGCAGGGCAAGCAGGGGGCACAGCTGGGCTCGGGGTGCCAGGTAACATGGTGTGCTGCAGGGCAAGCAGGGGGCACAGCTGGGCTCGGGGTGCCAGGTAACATGGTGTGCTGCAGGGCAAGCAGGGGGCACAGCTGTGCTCGGTGTGCTCCAGGGTGAGCAGGGGGCACAGCTGGGCTTGGGGTGCCAGGTAGCACAGTGTGCTGCTGGCTGAGCTGGGGGCACAGCTGGGCTTGGGGTGCCAGGTAGCACAGTGTGCTGCTGGCTGAGCTGGGGGCACAGCTGGGCTCAGGGTGCCAGGTAACATGGTGTGCTGCAGGCTGAGCTGGGGGCACAGCTGGGCTCAGGGTGCCAGGTAACACGGTGTGCTGCAGGGCAAGCAGGGGGCACAGCTGTGCTTGGGGTGCTGCAGGGCGAGCAGGGGGCACAGCTGGGCTTGGGGTGCTGGGTAACGCAGTGTGCTGCAGGGCAAGCAGGGGGCACAGCTGGGCTCGGGGTGCCAGGTAACACGGTGTGCTGCAGGGCATGCAGGGGGCACAGCTGGGCTCGGGGTGCCAGGTAACACGGTGTGCTGCAGGGCAAGCAGGGGGCACAGCTGTGCTTGGGGTGCCAGGTAACACGGTGTGCTGCAGGCTGAGCAGGGGGCACAGCTGGGCTCGGGGTGCTGCAGGGCGAGCAGAGGGCACAGCTGGGCTTGGGGTGCTGGGTAACACAGTGTGCTGCAGGGCATGCAGGGGGCACAGCTGGGCTCGGGGTGCCAGGTAACATGGTGTGCTGCAGGGCAAGCAGGGGGCACAGCTGTGCTTGGGGTGCCAGGTAACACGGTGTGCTGCAGGCTGAGCAGGGGGCACAGCTGGGCTCGGGGTGCTGCAGGGCGAGCAGAGGGCACAGCTGGGCTTGGGGTGCTGGGTAACACAGTGTGCTGCAGGGCATGCAGGGGGCACAGCTGGGCTCGGGGTGCCAGGTAACATGGTGTGCTGCAGGGCAAGCAGGGGGCACAGCTGTGCTTGGGGTGCCAGGTAACACGGTGTGCTGCAGGGCAAGCAGGGGGCACAGCTGGGTTCAGGGTGCCAGGTAACATGGTGTGCTGCAGGGTGAGCAGGGGGCACAGCTGGGCTCAGGGTGCCAGGTAACACAGTGTGCTGCAGGGCAAGCAGGGGGCACAGCTGTGCTTGGTGTGCTGCAGGGCGAGCAGGGGGCACAGCTGGGCTCAGGGTGAAACACGGTGTGCTGCAGGGCGAGCAGAGGGCACAGCTGGGCTTGGGGTGCCAGGTAACACGGTGTCTCTGTGCCCACAGACAAGGTGGACTGGTGCCACAGCGGCATGGGCAGCCACATGATGCACCGGCCCATGTCCGACCCCGGCGTGTTCTCGCACCAGCCCATGGACAGGGACAGCACTGGCATCGTGGCGCCCTCTGGTACATTCCATCAGCCCGTTCCCGCTGGATACATGGACTTCCCGAAAGTTGGGGTAACCACCCGGGCACACAGCACACCCCCCTCTCAGCCCTCCCGTGTGTCCAGGCAAACCTGCTGACTGTGGCTGTCCTTCCCACAGGGAATGCCTTTCTCCGTGTATGGGAACGCCATGATCCCCCCCGTCGCCCCCATCACAGATGGTACTGCAGGGCCCATCTTCAACGGGCCCCACGCTGCTGACCCCTCCTGGAACTCGCTCATCAAGATGGTTTCAAACTCCACAGAGAACAACGGGCCTCAGACGGTAACTGGGCCGGGTTCCACACTGTGTTTTATCCCAAACCATCAGGGGTTCTGCCTGTGCTGCTCTGCATTTGGGACAGCAAATTTGGGGGCAAAATTCGGTAGGAAAAGCTGTTCATTTGGTGTTAGTTAAGCCTTCCCTTCTCAAAAATGGAAACCAGGAGGAGGGTTGTTGGCTGGACTCTGTAGGTTAGGATGTCCTGACTGAGTTAGGAGTGCACCTGAGAAGGGACTAAAGTACCTCTTTGTCTGTGGCTCTGATCGTGCCTGGCTTGTCCATTAAGTATAATTTAGGCAGAGGGATTAGTTCCCCTAAACCTCTTGTTCCTACTCAGCAACTAATACTATAATGGAACATCAGTAGCTCTTGTCAGATTGTATCCTGTGTGTCTTTTAATTAGACACTGAGCTCTGTTACACTGTTACTAAATCAAGATGTTAATAGGCTTAATTTTGATGGGCACGATCCAGACCCCAGGGAACAGCTCTGGGCTCTGGCAGACCTTAAGTGTGTGGAACAAGGAGTTTGGTCACAGTTCAGGTGTTGCTCTGAGGTAGCTCCTGACCACAGGGAGGTGGGGTTTGGTTTAATGAGGAAACTTTGGCCCCCAGAGAAAGCTTTGCTTGGTTAGACTTGGGTTTCCCCAGAGCTGAGGGTGTTGGGGGGGAGTAAGGTGAGCCAGAACTCCAGTTACTGCTTGATACCAAGGCTGCATTGGGCTAACCCAGGTCTGTCTTGCAGGTGTGGACTGGAACCTGGACACCTCACATGAACAGTGTGCATATGAACCAACTGGGCTGAGTGGGATCAACGTGCTGGCCTTGAGATTCCTTGTTTGGCAGAGGAAACCACAAATGGCAGAAACAGTTTATGTGCTCCCAGATCATTCTACTGATGTGCTTGACTGAAGTGTGTAGGCTTTTTGCAGAAGAACTTACTAACTGACCTTTTTCTGTGAACATTGTGACCACCCATTCCCCACCATCATATGTTTCAACTTAGTTAGACTTTCTTCTTTCCTTTCCTCCTCTTTTTTTTTCTGACATAACTTTCTGTTGAAGCTGTTCTTTGGCTGGTTGGTTTTAGTACTGTAAACTGCTTCTGAGCAAACACAGAAATTTAGCAAAATTATGTAAACTTGATCCTGAAGTTTTAGAATGGCAAATAAATGTACAATTGTTTACATAACAAATGGCTAAGCAGAAAGTAAATTTCAATATGTCAGTTATAGAGGCTCTACTTTATGTAGACTTAAATTAATGTGAGATATGTACCTTCATATTCAGAAATCTGGATGTTTCCTTCATACATTAAACTATTAATAAGCATAACCTTTCTACTTGTGTAATTTAAGTACATTATAAAACCAAAAAACCCAGGCATTTTCAGAGGGCTTTTCCCACATGTGGGTTGGATTTTTGAGAACTCATACATTCTGTGCTTGGAATTAGAGGAGAGTTTCCCTGCTGGAGGCCCCAAAGGCAGGTTTGTTCCAGAATAAGCCCCAGGAGGGTGTGTTTGGACCAGTGCAGGTGGGAATTCCCTTACAGCCATTGTCAGGAGCTGTCACCTGGGAGCAGGAGGTGAAGTCTGGGGGTCATTTGAGGCCAGACAGGGTGAGCAGTGACAGATCCTCTCAGGATCCCCTACAGCTCCTGTACACAGGGTTTAAATGAGAGCTACAACTGAACTTTAACAAGTACAATTTGGTTTTATTCTAGTCCTCCTTTGAAAGACAGAAAAACTTGCCTCTTGTATCCATACAGTGATATTTGAGGTGCCCACAGCCTTGGGTGTACCTGTGTCCATACACCCACCCTTGGGTGGTGCCCTAAATGAAGGCAGGCTCCTTTCTCCAGCTGGAAAATGCATCCCCTGAAGATCTGGTGGTAGCAGAAGGGATCCTGAAATGAAGAACTGCTCAGAAGAAGGTTTGACACGGCCCCTCACCCCTCCCCCTGGTGGCACCGTGTCCTCCCCCTCTGCTGTGTGAGCAGCCCCCCTGCTCCAGTCACTGCCTTAAGGCTTTAGTGCTCTCTGAGGTTACTGGTTCTCAGTCCCACCAATAAAGAGTGCCCAGGATGGATTAAGACCGTGAATTCCAGAGTATCTGTTGGCCTGACAGCTCAGTGCACAGCTGGGGCAGCACAGGGTTGATGGTGGCTGGTCACTGGGAAATCCTGCATGGAAGGAATTGGACCTGGTTTGGCTTTTTTCTCAGATACATTTTTTTAATGCCTCCACAATGTGATGCTTTTTATTTGTCCAATAAGCCAAGGAATAGGCTCTTTTTGGAGCTGGCAGGTGCTCTTTGTTTGAGAAGAGGGAGAACAGAACCAGGATTAGGAGGAAGATGAAGGCCACACAAGGCAGAGTGTGGGTTCAGGGGTCTGCCACAGGAGAGGTAAGGAAGGCACTTCAGAACCTCGCTGGGCAGGAGAACACTGCTGAAGTGGAGTGGATAATTACTCATTAGTGATTAATTGCTCATTAATATGATTTTCAGCCTGAGGAAGGTGGGGCTGCTCAGCCTGGGGAACCTCAGCACCTTCCAGTGCCTGAAGGGCCTGCAGGAGACTCATCAGGAATTGCAGTGCCAGGACAAGGAGTGAGTACAGAGGGCAAGTGGGTGGATACAGGGAAGATGCTCTTTCCTGGGAGGATGGAGAGGCAGGGATGTGGCTGCCCCAACCTGGCACTGTTCAAAGCCATTGAATTAGGAAACAATCAAATCCAATAGAACAGAGCAAAATCCTTCCTTTTTCTCAGAACTGGGAACACGGGGGATAAATCAAATCCAATAGAACAGAACAAAATCCTTCCTTTTACTCAGCGCTGGGAACGTGGGGGATAATTCCACCAAAGACATTTTCAACTAGACTTTTGTGTTTCCAAGTTTATATACTTAGTTACAACTGCAAACTCCTCCCCAGAGTTAAGCAGCATATTTTGGGTGACTTGTAAACGCGATTGTTTTTAAGCTCCACTCCAGCCCCTTAAAGCAGCCCGTGATTACAATACGATTAATTCCAGCACGGCTCACCTGTAGTCGCTGCGCGCCCTTTTGCCCTTAACCGTCATGGCGGCCGCGGCGTCACGCCCGTCCGCGCGCCCTCGGTGCCGCGCACGCGCACAGAGCGGGGCAGAGTGAGCCAGTGGCCATGTGGCGGCTCGTGCGGGCCCCGCGGGCCGCGCTGGGAGCGGTACCGGGAGTGGGGTCGGGCCCGGGATCGGGGGGGCTCGGCGGCTGGTACGAGTGGGCAGCGCGGGCCGAGCCCGTGCACTGGGCCGAGGGCGGGCTGGCGGCGCTGCAGGCGGCCACGGGGCTGCCGTGGTGGGCCACCATCGCCGGCGGGGCCGCGCTGCTCCGCACCGCAGTGACCCTGCCCCTGGCCGCGCACCAGGGCCGGCTGCTCGCCAAGGTGGGCTCTGAGCGCCGAGCGGCGGGACAGAGAGCAGCGCGGGGCTGTCACTGCAGCGGGGTCGGGGCGGTTTGCTGGGGATGGAGGGCTCTGAGCGGCGGGGGGAGCTGTGAGGGAGAGGCTGAGGGGCTCAGAGGGCTCTGAGGGGGAGGCTGAGGGGCGAGAAGGGCTGAGGGGCTCCAAAGGCTCTGAGGGAGAGGCTGAGGGGCGAGAAGGGCTGAGGGGCTCCAAAGGCTCTGAGGGAGAGGCTGAGGGGCGAGAAGGGCTGAGGGGCTCCAAAGGCTCTGAGGGAGAGGCTGAGGGGCGAGAAGGGCTGAGGGGCTCCAAAGGCTCTGAGGGAGAGGCTGAGGGGCGAGAAGGGCTGAGGGGCTCCAAAGGCTCTGAGGGAGAGGCTGAGGGGCGAGAAGGGCTGAGGGGCTCCAAAGGCTCTGAGGGAGAGGCTGAGGGGCGAGAAGGGCTGAGGGAGAGGGTGAGTGAGGGGCGGGAAGGGCTGAGGGAGAGGGTGAGTGAGGGGCGGGAAGGGCTGAGGGGAGAGAAAGGCTCTGAGGGAGAGGGTGAGTGAGGGGCGGGAAGGGCTGAGGGGAGAAAAAGGCTCTGAGGGAGAGGGTGAGTGAGGGGCGGGAAGGGCTGAGGGGAGAGAAAGGCTCTGAGGGAGAGGGTGAGTGAGGGGCGGGAAGGGCTGAGGGAGAGGCTGAAGGGCTCAAAGGGCTCTGAGGGAGAGGCTGAGTGAGGGGCGGGAAGGGCTCTGAGGGAGAGGGTGAGTGAGGGGCGGGAAGGGCTGAGTGAGGGGCGGGAAGTGCTGAGGGAGAGGGTGAGTGAGGGGCGGGAAGGGCTCTGAGGGGCGCAGGGGGCTCTGAGGGAGAGGGTGAGTGAGGGGCGGGAAGGGCTCTGAGGGGCGCAGGGGGCTCTGAGGGAAGCGCTGAGGGCGGAGCGGGGTGGCCGCGGAAAGGGTATCACAGTTCTTTTATTGCAGCGGGTTTGGGGGTTTCTTTGGGGGTGTGACGGGTTCTAAGGTGCGGGCGGAGCTGTGAGGGAGAGGCTGAGGCAGGCACAGTAAACATCGCAATTCTTTTGTTGCAGCAGGTTTGTATTTTTGGGGTTGGGGGCTCTGAGGTGCGGGGAGAGCTGTGAGGGGCAAGAGGAACTGAAGGAGAGGCTGAGGAGGCTCTGAGGGGCTGAGGGAGGTGCAGAATAAACATCTCAATTGTTTCTTGCACCGGTTTTGGAGGTTTGAGGGGGTTGCTTGTATATTTTAAGGTATTTTTGTTAATTTTTGCGGGGTTTTTCTGTTTGCAAAAGTGAATATTTATTGCTTTCTTGTGTAACAGGGTCTTCTATGCTAAGGGTCTTTGGTCACTGCTGAGGGCATCATTATGATGATGATGATGATGATGATGTTGATGATGATGATGATGATGATGTCACTCCTGGGTTGTGTCCTGAGGGCTATTATTATTATTATTATTATTACTACTATTATTATTATTACTATTATTATTATTATTGTTGTTGTTCTTATTTGGTCACTCCTGGGTTGTGTCCTGAGGGCATTTATTATTTTTGTTATTATTAATAATAACAACAACAACAAGAAAAATATTTGTGTTTTAATTTCATATTTATCCTACATACAAAATACATTTATATACTGTCTATGATATAAAAGTTACATTATATATTTTTATTTAGAAGTGTTAGGCGAGTTTATTATCTGTTTATTTATTATTATCACTAAGGTGGCATTCAAGTTGGTGGGTCTTTCTAAGTAAAGTAGCTGGTCGGGAGAGGATGTGGTTGTTCTGCAAACTGTCCCAAACATTTTCCCTTTCCTTCAGCCAGCTGGAAAACCTGCAGCCTGAGATCAAAGGGCTGGCCCAGCGCCTTCGCTGTGAGGTGTCAGTGCGGGGGAAGCAGCTGGGCTGGTCTGAAAGGGTGGCCAGGTATGAGGGGGGACTGTGGGCACCTGAGAAATCCATTCCAGTGTGAGGGAGCATCCCAGCTATTCCAGAGTCAGGGAGCATCCCAGCCATTCCAGAGTGAGGGGAGTAATAGGACGGAGAGGGAGCATCCCATCCATTCCAGTGTGAGTGGTGTGATAGGAGGGAGAGGGAGCATCCCAGCCATTCCAGAGTGAGGGAGCATCCCAGCCATTCCAGAGTGAGGGAGCATCCCAGCCATTCCAGAGTGAGGGAGCATCCCAGCCATTCCAGAGTGAGGGAGCATCCCAGCCATTCCAGAGTGAGGGAGCATCCCAGCCATTCCAGAGTGAGGGAACATCCCAGCCATTCCAGTGTGAGGGGACTGGCATCAGGGAGCATCTCATCCATTCCAGAGTGAGGGAGCATCCCAGCCATTCCAGAGTGAGGGGACTGGCATCAGGGAGCATCCCATTCGTTCCAGAGTGAGGGAACATCCCATCCATTCCAGAGCGAGGGGAGTGATAGGAGGGAGAGGGAGCATCCCATCCATTCCAGAGTGAGGGGAGTGGCACGAGGGAACATCCCAGAGGCACCAGTTTTACAGTGAGATTCTGCCATTGCCCAAAGCTCAGATTTTCCTCCCCTCCTATGGTGCATTTTCTCTCTGCCCTTCCAGCCTGTCCTGTTCCCAGCTCTGACCCGCTGTGTCTCTCCCTGCAAGGCTGCAGTTCCAGAGGAACCTGCGGAGGGCCGTGTCGGAGCTGTACGTGCGGGACAACTGCCACCCGCTGAAGGCCACGCTGCTGCTGTGGGTGCAGGTGCCCCTGTGGCTCTGCGTGTCCCTGGCCCTGCGCAACTGCAGCGTCGGCGCCTCGGGCTCGCACGGTGAGGGCTGGGGGGCCTCTGGCACTGTCCTTTGCTGTCCCTCGCTGTTCTCACAGCCACTCTGGTGCTTAAACAGCACAGGCTCTTCAACTGGCTGTGTAAAACCCAGCTATTAAGTTTTAAACTTAATATAGTTTGGACTTAGTTTTAAACTTAGTCTGATAATTTAGCTGACTGATAATTAGTCTGGCTATTTAGCAAGTAGTATCACTCAAGCCACAGCACACTCACCATCAGTTTATATTATCTTTCTCCTGTATGAAATACTTCAGACAAGGTGAATGTGTGGTGTTTCTTTAAAATAAAAAATATATATTTTTTTTTTAGAGATGAGTTTGTTATTCTAAAAAATGTAGCTAGTTATGCAGTTATTAATAAAAATATCATTATTTCCAAAAAATTAAATAAGCACTGTAGGTTACTGCATTCTTATTTTCCTCATTGATTTATCAAATGGTTGAGGTCAAAGTAGTTTTTATTGCAGGTTTACTTGTTAGTGGCTGTCATGATCTAAGCAGGGTCTCAGCTGGTGTCTCCCACCTTTTTCTACTTACACTGGCAGCAGACTGTTAAACTAAAGATTCCTGCTTTAATAGTATTTATTGTGTAGATAGAATGTCCCTAGAAATCTGTGTGGTTGGACTGTAATGTATAGGACAGTTGGGGCTCACTTGAGGCACCAAATCAAACTCAAGTCTGTACTTTGCTTCAATTATTCCTTTAGTTCAAGAGCAGTTTTCCTCAGGAGGAGCTCTGTGGTTCACAGACCTCACAGCACCCGATTCCACGTGGATTTTGCCGGTTTCCCTGGGGCTGGTGAATCTGCTGATAGTGGAGGTAGGTTGCTGGAATAAACAGGGGGATTGCAAAGGGGTGATGGTTTCATGGAATTTTTAGGTGATATTACCCAGTTATAAAACACAAAGGTGTTTGCAGATTATCACTTCTTATATGCACTGGGCAGAACTGAACAATAACCCTTTTGTTCTGTGCATTTGAATGTGTTGGCACCTTCTTCAGAGGTATCAAACTGTGATGTGACGTCTCAGATTTACTTGAGCCTCAATAAAATTTAGTCTTGACTGAAGTTTCTCTTAGAATGATGTTCTAATGAGCTTTCTGGGTGCTAACCCTCAGTTTGGTTGTTTCAGAAAGAACCTGTTTATGAGTGTGATTTTCTCCTCTTTCAGATCTTTGCTTCTCAGAAAAAGATGCCAGTTTCCAGGTTCCAGAAGCTGGTTACGAACTTGTTCCGTGTGGTGTCCGTGCTGATGATCCCTGTTGCTGCCACAGTGCCCTCTGTAAGTACTGAGGTGACTTCCACAGCTCTTCACCTGTGACTGGTGAGTTCTGGTGCCTAAAGGGCAGCCCAGATGCCTCAGGGCTTTCCTGCTGCTGATTGCCCCAAAACGAATCAGATGTTTTGTCTACGAGTGTGTAAATTCTTCATGCATTTGGAACATTTTTGGCCAAGAGGGAAGAATCTGCAAACTTGGAAGGTTGTTCAGAGCAAGTTAATGTCCTTTGTGTGGTCTCAAAACAGAGAGGAAAACTGTATGTAAAGACATAGAGACAAAGGTTTGTTAAGTGGAAGACAAAACCAGCCTAGTTTTAAATGAGGAAATTTTCCAATTTTCTTCAAACACCTCTCATTTTTACCAGGTGTTCTACTGCAGAATATTCTTAGCAAAACCAAAGTGTTTGATTGTTTTCTCATCGATTTATAGTCTGAAATACAGCAGTTGAAACAAGTATAACATGCATTAATATATGGACTGTCAAGCCTCAGTGTAGATGACACTTTTCCCCAGAAGAGTTCAGAGCCAGAGACAGTTACATGTGACACGGAAGCCATTGTTGTTATTGAGAGCAGGAGTGGTTTAGGTGAGTTATTTCTGTCAATAACTGGGAGCACCCATGGCTGTGTTTGGGAGGAGCTGCCTGACTAACCCTGTGCTGTCCCTGCACCGTGTCAGCTGAGCTCTGTGTGTGTGTGTCGTTGCAGTCCATGGCGCTGTACTGGCTGTCCTCCAGCCTGGTGGGGCTGTGCCACAACCTCCTGCTGCGCTCGCCCGCCTTCCGCCGGCTCTGCCGCATCCCCCGGAGCGCCGCCGACTCCGACACGCCGTATCGGGACATCGGCGCTGCCCTGGCTGCCCGGTGTGGCCTGAGGAGGGGACAGCTCTGAGCTGCAGTGAGGGCTGCAGTGAGAGCTACCCGGCCTGGCCTGAGGAGGGGACAGCCCTGAGCTGCAGTGAGGGCTGCCCTGTCCGGCCTGAGGAGGGGACAGCTCTGAGCTGCAGTGAGGGCTGCCCTGTCCGGCCTGAGGAGGGGACAGCTCTGAGCTGCAGTGAGGGCTGCCCTGTCCGGCCTGAGGAGGGGACAGCTCTGAGCTGCAGTGAGGGCTGCCCGGTACGGCCTGAGGAGGGGACAGCCCTGAGCTGCAGTGAGGGCTGCCCGGTACGGCCTGAGGAGGGGACAGCTCTGAGCTGCAGTGAGGGCTGCCCGGTACGGCCTGAGGAGGGGACAGCCCTGAGCTGCAGTGAGGGCTGCCCGGTACGGCCTGAGGAGGGGACAGCTCTGAGCTGCAGTGAGGGCTGCCCTGTCCGGCCTGAGGAGGGGACAGCTCTGAGCTGCAGTGAGGGCTGCCCTGTCCGGCCTGAGGAGGGGACAGCTCTGAGCTGCAGTGAGGGCTGCCCGGTACGGCCTGAGGAGGGGACAGCCCTGAGCTGCAGTGAGGGCTGCCCGGTACGGCCTGAGGAGGGGACAGCCCTGAGCTGCAGTGAGGGCTGCCCGGTACGGCCTGAGGAGGGGACAGCTCTGAGCTGCAGTGAGGGCTTCCCAGCCTGGCCTGAGGAGGGGACAGCCCTGAGCTGCCTCAGCAATGAAGCTTTACTGTTCCAGCAACGTGTACTTATTTGCTGTGTATTTTTTTTCCAAATAAAGCACTGAAGGCCAGAAAGAGGGAGTGGGCTGCACAGATGTATCTTTATTGGGAAGCTTTGTTTCAAGGGTGGCTGTTTTGCAGTTACCGTAGTCCAGTAATCCAGGTTAGTCTCCTGAATTATTTTAAGGAGCTGTGCAGGTGAGTGCTAAATAAAACTGTGACTCTCATAGGCCTGTCTGTTTTCTACTGTAAATCCTAAAGGTAAAGGGTTTGGTTTGGGGTTTTTTTTTTGTTAAAGTGGTTGTGAATAATTCATTTTATGTTTTTTAAATATTCCAAGTTAATACTTAGATGTAATTAACAAAGAATTGGGAGCAGAATTTTTAATGCAGAATTGGAAGCATTTGTTTGAGTTGTGATGATACTGTAGCAAAACTCTAGATATGGCTGAGGTACAGTTTTCTGACTAAAACCATCAGTTTTGAGAAAAAGTGCAGGTCTCTAGTAACACTGCCTTTTACCTGTGGGCATGTTTTCACTGTCTGGTTATGAATCTCAGAACATCAGTGTTAGAGTTACATCTGGATGCTGCCAGGATGTTCTTACACCAAGAACAAACCCAGATGTGAAACTGCAAGTCAAAGAAAGCAGCAAAATGGTGTCATCTCATGGTGTGTAACAATTGAAAACCCTCAGGTAAGGAGGGCAGAGTCGATATGGTGAAGCCCTTTCCAGGTCTGCATCACAGGTAGGAAATTGTTTCTGGATTTTTAAGGAGTGTTGCAGATTTCTCTGAATGTCACAGCGTCGTTTTCCTTCAGCTGAAGGTGCTGGGAAAAATGCAAAGGTGCATTGAGGTTTTGTCTGGGAGTGTGTCAGTAGAGGGAGCCGGTGCTCTGTGCGGCTCAGAGGGAGAACCTGCACCTTCCTCAGGAGGGTTCCTGCTCCCAGGATTCCTGTTCCCAGCCTGCCAACAGGGCCACTGAAACCCAGTCCAGCTCTTTTGTAGTACGAAAGTAACTTGGGGTTTCTTGGGAAGCACGAGGAGGGCTGTGAAGCTGGTCACTGACAAGTACCTCACTGCTCTGTCAGGACAGTTCAGTGCAGAAAATCTGCTTTGTTAGATCTGCAGTTCTCCATGGATTTGTTTTGCAGTCTTTTGACCTTCTAAAATCACACCTGAGATCTGCCAGTGCCAGTTAAAGGGGAATCGAGTTGCTCCAGTGAGTGTGTTTGGAGGTGGATTTCTTACAGCGTTATTTGAGGTGAATCCTGAGTCTGGAAGAGGGTTTTTGGGATTCTGCAGGTACTTGGGAGGGAGCATGAGCTCGAGGAACATAAATGAGTGAAAGACAAGGTCCTTGAATGGGTTCTGTTCTGGTAGAACTCAAAACTGCTGAAATCCTGGCTGAGTTCCCTTTCTATGCATGTAGCTGGGAGAGCACACACTGCACACTGCTTAATGTAGGTTAATGAGCAAAGAAAAATACAATTATCTGCTTCAGGTTGAAGGAGGTTGTGGAAGGCCAAGGAGGGTTTCTGGAGGAGAAATCAGAACAAGCCTGTTGCTGTGTTCTCTGAGAAATACAGCTCTTGAAAAAGCCTGTGCAATTTTCTTGGAGGATGGTGCCATATTATTTAAATCATGTGATCTGTAGCTCTGTTTGGCTTAACTGTGTCACCACCTCTTCTGTTACTTCCTGTTCTGGCTTTGCTAAAGACAAAGAAATGGTAAGTCAACAATCCAAACCCAGTAGTAATAAAGGAATTGAGGTTTTAGAAAGGTGGTCCATTTCCTTCCTAACTTCCCTGTTAGCCTGAAATACTGTAGGAGAGAGGAGCTGGTCCCTGTCCCGCTGAGGAGTGAGATGCCAGTGTGATCCAACAGCTTTTGCAGGGTGCTGGAGGGGAGTGCTGCTGTCTGCCAGAGAGCCTGGCACCTTGCCAGTCCAGCTGGTGGGGAATCCAAACTCTTCCTCCAAAGCCCAGTCACTGGGGTGGATTCCTTGAAGTGCAAGAATTTTTTTCAAGGGCCAAGTGTCATTTTTGGCACTGTTCCATGGTTTCTGGAAAGGCAAAAGTGCTGAAGTACAGCTGAGTGTGCTGCTGTACACAGGGGGGTGCTCCAGGCTTCTGAAATCCAGGGCAAGCCAGGCATGGGATTAAAACATTTTTCTTCCTTTGTCTTTCATCTTGATGCTGTTCCAGAGCTTAATGAGCCTTCCCTCACAGTGTCCACTGCTCTTCCACCTCACTGCCAGGCCCCTTTGAAGTAACCCAGTGTTAACACTGCTGAGCTTGGAGGTGATGGCAAGCCCCTGCTGGCTGCTCCCTCTTTGTGGCTGAGGATGCCAAAGGGAAGCAGGCAGGTGGCAGGGCAATCCCTGGTTGTCTTTGCAAAGCCCTCCCTTTGTGCAGACATGTGCCCAGCTGGCAGCAGGACTCTCCTCTATTCACTGGTGTTATTGCACTACCTGTGTTTAATTGGTCTGATTTCTGGCAGTAAATACAATACCTCGTTCCTTTGAAGCTCAGAGTAGCACTAAGCAACAGCAGCTGCAGCTCTCCTCAGTGAGGGGTTTGCTCCATTTTTTTCAAGTTTGATGGATCACAAAATAATTCAGAGGGACTGGTGCTTTTTATCAATGGCATGGTGATGGTTTTGATCCATTTTTGGTGCATGCAATCATCCTCTGGGCTGTGGGCTTTGGCTTTGGGTAAGAAGCCTGTCCAAATTAGGTTCCTGATTAAGGGGAGTGCACACATCCATATGTTCCTTTATTTAAGGAGGTGAGCTTTGTGGGCTCATTTGTCCAACTGCCAGTTCATAATTTGCCTTAGTTAATTAACTGTGCCATTAGAGTAATGGTAAATAACATTTTTTAACCTGCTTTACTTAATATAATCCCCTAGTTCTGATTCACAGAAGAAAGGAAGAGACTGTTGCTGCCTTATTTATGGAGTCTTGGCTTCTGGATGGAATCTCCCAGCCACCAGAACCCCTGGAATTCCAATCCCTATGAAAACATGCAGTATTGTACTGAATGCTCTGAAGCCTGATAATACAATAATACCTGGTCTTCTTAGGCTTGGAGAAAGGTAGGGAAGGAAAACACATTTCCCTGTGCCAAGTGCCCTGCCTTCCTGCAGGGAACTCACACTTTGTGTGTACACTTGAGCAGTCACAAGGATGGGTTTGGTCCATGTTACCGAACCCAGCTGAGAACTTGGGGTGCTGTCCCCAGCCTGGGTTTGGCTTTATGAGTCCCAGGCTCAAATGTGTGAAATGGAGGGGTCTGAGAGGCAGGAAAGCCACTGGGAATGTCGGTGGGTACCACTCACTGTAAGGGAAGAGTGGTGGGAATTGGGACCAAATGGCAGTCCTGCTGCACCCAGAGCTGGGCCTGGCTGGGGCACTGCTGGGCAGGGGTGTGCAGCTGTGCCAGAGGGAGCAGAATGCAGCCCCTGGGAAGTGATGGGTCCTTGGGAGGGCAAGGAGAGCTGGGCATCTTGCCTGAAATGTGCTTTGGCAGCCAAGCAAAGCAAGCCAAGGAGTTGCTTTTCCACTCTCATGTTTTCAGGTGACCCAAGATGGGCCAGGAATCTTCAGGCAGAGACATAGGAAGTTTTGAAGTACTCAGACTTGAGCAGGAGAGATTCCTCTGCCTGCCTTTGGTCCTCCTTCCTTTTGAGGGCTGTGATGGATTCCCATTTGTCTCTCTGTGTGTGTTTCACTTTTGTCTTAGAAAACAGTGAACCCTGAACTTTTCTGATAGGGTAACGTTCTAAATATGGATTTCCTGGAAAGTTGGAAAGGCTGGGCTGGATTTCAGAGGTCTAGTGGAGGTTCCAGAGCACTTAAGTGCAATGATTTCCTTTCAGCACCTTTGTTTGAAGGGAAAACTGCCCCCTGTCCTGCTGGGGTTGCTGACAGAGGCTTTTCAAACATACTTTGATGGGAGCTGCTGCAGGCAGAGGCATCTTCTGGATGATTTCCTGACCTTGAGCCCTTTCTGTCTAGAAAATAAACAGTAAAATCTCTTACTGAGGGAAGCCAGTTGCTTAGAAATGTATCTAGTAAAATACAAATAGTGACAGTACTCTTTAGGCCTGTTACTTGTGCTTTGAGAGAGAGTTGGAAGTTGGCAAAGAGGAACTTTAATTTAGAGGTTCCATGTCAACATCTCCAAAGCCACGTGGGCACAACTAAAGGCAGTTTAGTTTAGAGCTGGCTTAAAGCTCAGGTTGTTTGTGCATTTTGTTCAAGTCCAGCTGGGCATGTAGTGAAACAAGATACTTTTCTCGAAGGTTCTGTACAGCAGAGGTGCTCACTACTCAGCTGTTGGGAAATGTTTCTCTTCCAGATTTTTAGGCATTTCTTTCATGCATTGCCAGAATTACAGTTGAGCCCTAGGCCCTTATCAACTTTTTTAAGTGGAGAAGGTGAAGCTTTGTCAGAAGGAGAATGGGGGGAGAGGGACTGGAAGTTGGTCCATTGACTCCCAAGTGGGGGCATTTGCCAAGAATCTCTGATTTTCCTCTCTAATTGCTGTGCATTTCATGGGGTTTATTTCATTACTGCCTGTCTAAGTGCTTGCTCCAGAGTGCAACTAATAATTCTCTTGTATTTTACAACATAAACAAGCTCAGATTAATTTGCTAATAAAAGCTTTGCTAGGCTTGCATTTTTCCACTTTAAATGCAGTTGCTGGAAGGCTGAGAGATAAGCTTTGTTTGGAGATCTTTGGAGTAATGGTTTCTGCAATGAGACCCCAGAGACTGACTCTGCACACGACTGCAATTTTTTAAAATATATACCCTGACCTTTCCCCTCTGATGCAGAGGGTTCAGAGCCAGCTCATTCTCCAGGCCAGGAGGAAATAGGAGCAGTGATGCTCTGAAGTGCTTTAAAAGCCCTGAAGGTAGGGAAATACTGAGCATGGGGAAAGCCAGCTCTGGTGTTCTGGCCAAAGGAAATGTGTCTGGTGCTTTAGGCTTGTGGACTCTTTCTGCTCCACCTTGTGGGAGGTGAGAGGATGTTCTCACACGGTTAAAGAGGGCAGACACCGGGCTGAGCAAAGGAGCTGTTGTGTTCCTGTGCTCTCACAACCCCTGGGGTTGGAATGGGCTTGGTTTTTCCTCATTGCTCTTTGGATGAGCATCATTTGGACCTGATGGGCCAAAGTTTTGCCAAAGTTTGGCCAAGTGTGTTGATTTTTATGCTTCACTTGAGTGAATTCATCTAAATTCATCCTTCCAGAGAGTTGCTGAAATCTTGAACCTGCTGCTGCCAGGGGGAATTGTGTGGCTGATTTCAGGGGGATCAAGATGTCATTTTTCTTTTCTCCTTTTTCTCCATTTTCTCTCTCCAGAGAGTAGAATGATACTGTTTCTTTCCATCCCTTGGATTATGCCACCATTTGGAAGCTGTAGGGAAAAGAAACGTATCTCAGGCTCTCTCTGTGAAAGGATTGCCAAAAATACTGAAATGATTGAACAGCAATCACTTGTTTTTCTCCCTAATGCAAGGTTTATGGGTAAGTGTTCCAGCATGCTTGGTAGAATCCTTTCTTCCTGTTTCCATCTAAATATTTCTGGTTTATGGAAGGAAGTTGTGCAAATAAACTGCTCTGCATCATTGCTCTCTCCAAGTTTAGAATATCCTTTGAGCTGCAAAACAAAAGCTCTGAGAGGTCAACTGTGTGAGCTGTGTCTGAAGTTTATCACTAAATAAATCCCCCAGCTTATTTTAGGGAGACTTTTGGCTTTGGTTTGGGGGCAAACTTAATTACTATTCCAAGCTTGGAGCCTGTGCTGCCTCTTATTACTGAACTGGGATGTTGGGATGCTGAATGTCTTTGTAAACCTGAGGATGTACCACCCCAAAGCCATGTCAGAGGCCTGATTCTGACCCCAGAAAGGCTTGGTGTGGGGGAGTAGGAGCAAAACTAATGAAGGAATTTTGAAATGCAGGGTTTTATTTGTGGGGTTTGTGCTCCTTCACACCATGAGCACAGCCAGTTTTTCTGCTGCATGTCACAGGAGTTCACTGAGCCCTGGAAACAGGAGCTGACTCCTCAGAGCTGTTTTCTTGAGTGCACAAGACACTTTTGCTCTAAGGAATCTGCCCAGGGAACTTCATTAATGTTAAATGTGAGATGAACTCACCTCCTGGGACGTGTAACCATCACCCTGGATCGGAGCATCTGGATGGCTGCAAAGTTCTTTCAGAATATCCACATACAGCTTGGCTTTAAATGAAGTTTATTTTTTATTTAATAGACTATGTGTTGCTATCTATTTTTCTCCAGACCCAAAGAGGAAATGTGACCTAAGGGTGTGCATCCACTTGCCAGACTTTGACTCCCTGGGTGCTGGCAGCTGCTCCCTCTGAGTTTATGGAGCTCATTTAGGCCCAAACAGGAAGCACGAACTTGCCATTTGGAGTTTCCTTTGTGCTGCTCCCAGAAAAACCCGACCCACTCAGCTTAATGTTTCATTTGCTGTGGGAATTTGCTTGGGCTAATGCAGTTTTTAAGACCTGTTGGTTCACTCAGAGGTCGAGGAACATTTATGTAAGAGAGTCCTCAATAACATTCCTGTAACTTGGCAAGTTGGAAAAGCACAGCACCAAGTTTTTTCTGCTCCTTGGAGTATTCAATTTTTTGCATGGATCCCTCTGACTTCCAACCAGAGAGTGAAATTGCTTTAAAAATCTGGATACAGCTCCATGTCAGGGCAGAGACAGGAATTATGGGTTGGTTTCCATTGATCTCCCCTTGTTCCTGTTACTGAGGGTTGACCCAAGCCCCAAGCCCCAACTCACCAAGTTGGCAAGGAGACAAAGGTAAGATGGGGTTTCCATACTCCAGCTTTCTGCTGTTGGGTTTTTCAGGCATCCCAACATTCTGGAGATGCCACATGTGATGGAGGCCCCTGTATTTTATTCTAGGTGCCTCCCTCTGCTGAAAAATCCACAATATTTTGGTGGTTTCTGTGTTTCCCTCACACTTGCTAGGTGAGGAAATGCTCCAAAGTATTTGTCTTCCCTCAAGTCCCTAAAAACCTCCACCCTGTGGTAAATTCCAGATGAAACCCCTCAGGTTAGGAAGCCTTTGTACTGATTTCCTTCCCTGGAAGGACAGAGATGCAGTGAGGTGGGGTGAGAAACAGGTGTGTGTTGGATTTAGCCAAACCCAGCCATTTCTGTCCTTTATCCCAGGAGAATGAGCTGTTGGAACTGCTGCATTTTGCAGTCTGGGGGGAAAAAGACAACAGATGGTGTATTTTCATGTGGGAGAAACCTTGATTGGTGGAAAAGTTATTTGTGAAGCTCTGAAAAAAATGTGAGTTGCCTTGAAGGGTGTTTGGCCTCTTTTTGCCTTGGTTTAGTGGGTGATCTGCCTGAGCTGTGGCTTTGCTGCTCAGCTGGGAAGGAACAGAAAAAATTTGGGTTTCTAACTGTGCTGCAGGACAAACTCCTGGCTTTATCCAGATTGTTTAATCCAGAATTCCAAGGGGAGACTGTTGTAGAGAAAGGTAAATTGCAGCTTCAAAATGCACATGCATTTATTTATGTGGGTTTTTTTCATTCTGAAATTCAATTTCTGATGATTGCTCTCAGCCTCTTTTTAGTGCTTCCTTGTAATGACTTTGAAGTGGCTCCTCAGGTTTATTTTCAGGACCCTCATCTGGTAAGTAAAACTTGCTGCACGTATTGCACTGTCTAGAACAAACAGCTCTTAAGTTTTCAACAATCCAAAAGCAGTCCTGATTTTTTTCCCCAGATTTTCCATACTGCTAATGCTTTGGGGGGAAAGTGCAGTTCTCAGGGCTCTCTTTGATTCCAGACTATATTTCAGATATGTAATTATTTACTAATGATTTACCGTGGGCAGTGCTGGGAGACACAACAGAACCCTCCCAGGTTCTGTGAGGGGCTTTCATTTGCAAACTTCAGAGCATTAAGGGAGAATAAGGCACTTGGCAGATTTGAAGGCACATCCAGACAAAGTGAGGGCACTTCACAAACTGTAAATTACCCAGACTCAGTGAGGCAGTGACTGGGGTTTTTTGGTCTGGCTTACAATGTATTTTGAGAGGAATAAGTTCTGAGAGGAAAGGAAAAGGAGAGAGAAAGGGATATATTGACCCCCTTGGGATCCAGTGTGGGCTCAGATGCTTTTAAATCCATTTTGTCCATTAAATCCACTATTTTGGGGCTGTCCGGGGTGAGTCCCCATTGTGGGGCAGCCCAGGGGTCAGTCCCCATTGTGGGGCAGGCCAGGGGTCAGTGCCCCCACTGTGGGACAGCCCAGGGGTCAGTGCTGGCCATTGTGGGGCAGCCCAGGGGTCAGTCCCCATTGTGGGGCAGCCCAGGGGTCAGTGCTGGCCATTGTGGGGCAGCCCAGGGGTCAGTGCTGGCCATTGTGGGGCAGCCCAGGGGTCAGTCCCCATTGTGGGGCAGCCCAGGGGTCAGTGCCCATTGTGGGGCAGCCCAGGGGTCAGTCCCCATTTTGGGGCAGCCCAGGGGTCAGTGCTGGCCCCATTGTGGGGCAGCCCAGGGGTCAGTGCTGGCCCCATTGTGGGGCAGCCCAGGGGTCAGTGCTGGCCATTGTGGGGGCAGCCAAGGGGTCAGTGCCGGCCATTGTGGGGCAGCCCAGGGGTCAGTGCTGGCCATTGTGGGGCAGCCCAGGGGTCAGTGCTGGCCCCATTGTGGGGCAGCCCAGGGGTCAGTGCTGGCCCCATTGTGGGGCAGCCCAGGGGGCAGTGCTGGCCATTTTGGGGCAGCCCAGGGGTCAGTGCTGGCCATTGTGGGGCAGCCCAGGGGTCAGTCCCCATTTTGGGGCAGCCCAGGGGTCAGTGCTGGCCATTGTGGGGCAGCCCAGGGGGCAGTGCTGGCCATTTTGGGGGCAGCCCAGGGACAGAAGATGCAGCAGGAGGAGCCAAAGGGCAGGGAAAGGCTGTGTGGGGTGGAGGGAGGAGGAGATGGGCAGGAGGGGCAGAGCTGGAGGGGAATGGGGCACATCCAGGCTCAGCTGGAGGGGAATGGGGCACATCCAGGCTCAGCTGGAGGGGAATGGGGCACATCCAGGCTCTTCCCTTGTCCCTGGCTCCTGGCTGGGAGTGACACAACAAAACCTCTCTGTCTCTTACACTCAGGTGAGTCAATCAGTTGGAAATTGCACTGGTTTTTACAGGTAACATTCTGTGTGTTAAGGATGTAAACATTTTTCTGATTATCATGAAACCATTTTCTGCCTCTAATTCAAGAGTCTCCAAGCCATTCCAAGCAGTTTTAAGCTCTGCTGGAACCTTTAATAAATGTGTTCTACAGCAGCCCTTGCTCAGCCAGACAAGACATTCACATCCCAGCTCCAGTTTTACCTCTCTCCAGAAAGGAGCAGCAACTAAATCTTGTTCTGAGGAGGCAAAACTATCCCAGCCAGGGTTTTACCTCTTTGTCTGCCTGATGTGTCTTCAGTAACAATTATTTAAAGCACCAACTCTTCACTGTCAGGGGCCGTAACTCACAGGTCTTTGTAAATAAAGGGGTACCTTGGGGACAGAGCTGTGGCAGCTGATGGGGAAAAAGAATCTTGGAAAGGGCCTCTTAGTCAGTATATTCCTCTGACTTCAGTTCAGCAGCACAAAGAATCTGCCTGAGGGTCAGACTTAAAGAGGAATAAAAAAAGGAGGGGAGATAATAAAAGTTGGGAATGGAAAACGGTTTGATCCACACTGAAAGGGGAGTGAATATAAAAAAGTGCTCTGTATTTCTTAATATTTATGATGGTGTCAAGCTTAAACCATTTACATGCTTTAGTTGTAAATCAATTATAAGTCTTAAAATTATTCACAATGCCCTTCAAGATTTAAAAGTATCACCACAAATTGTATTCCAGATTTTTATTAAACTTCTGTTAGAAGTAGTTGAGCAATTTTTGTCTGGTAGGTGTAAGCCTGTAGTGGAGTGAAGATTTCAGGGAGAGATTTTCTTTATATCTTCTTTGTATATATACATGCATATATATATATATATTTATATACACACACACATATATACATATACACATAAACATATATATACACACACACACATATATAATTTTTTATTTATTTATTTTTAAATAACAGTGATTTTTTGTAGACAATCTAGTTCTTAAGGTCCTGGAATGGGCTGGACTGGAAAGGATCACAGAGCTGATTTAGTACCTGTGGCTGACAAGTGAATGCCAGATGTCAGTGAAGAGTGAGGCATTTCCCCTTGCTGTGGAAGGAAAGTTATGATGCAGCAGAGAGAGGTTTGGCTTCCAAACTGCAGGTGTCATCAAGTGCAGTTTTATGCTGGATGTGGCTGGAGGTTTATGCTCGCTCTGGAATAACCTGGGAAGTGGATGAGAGGCAGAATTCCTCTGTCCACCCTGGGGAGCTGCCTGGATTGCTGGCTCTGCAAGCTCTGGCCAGTGACAGCACATGATTTTTAATGGCCACACCTCTTCAGCATTTGTTATTTTATGTCTCATCCAATCCAGGGGCAGGAGAAACGTTGTTCTGTTTCTGAAAAATAACAGCGTGCCTGGTAAGTGCTTCCAAAACTAACAAATCTTTGGAAAAATAGTGTGTGCTGGGGAATAGCAGGCTCAAGTTATTTATTAGTCTAATGTTTGCATAACAGGGCCATTGTTAATTTAATTAGTGCTTATTGTGCTGGCCCAATTAGCAAACATATACCATCTTCTGGTGGTTTGTAGCAGGTTCCAAGGAAACGTTAGCAGAAAGTCTCACCATGTGGGTTGGAAGGGATCTTGGAGCTCATCCATTTCCCCCCTGCCATGGCAGGGACACCTCCCACCAGCCCAGGGTGCTCATCCAGCCTGGCCCTGGACACCTCCAGGGAAAGGGTTCCTGCCCTTCAGATTATTGCAGAGCTGTGAGTTTGGGTTTAGCTGTATGGGATTTCCAGGTTTACTGCATTAACTTGCACCACAGTTTTCTGGGGTAGTTTCCAGCATTTGCTATGGAATTGTACTGGCATTCCTAATCCTTGGGAGAGCTTGGATCCACACTGGCACACGGGGTGGCAGTGGAAGCATTCTTGATTTTTAAGGTATTTTGTGTGTGTGTGAAAGAGTTTCTGCTTTGGAGCCTGGTTAGAGGCTCCTTGGTGTCCCTCACAGGAGCAGCCCCCAGACCAGCCAACTGGCTGCTTTGGAGCCTGTGGAATTCTTGCTGTCTCCAGACTCCAGCCAGCATCAGGAAACCACAAGAATCAAACACACAATGGGGTTTGTTTGGGACAAAAGATTTTTCCTAACCCTGCGAGATGTCATTTGCTGTCCATTGGGGGTTAGTAGGGAGGGAGGAGAATTGCACTGCTTTGAGCCCAGCCCCGAGGGGGTGGATGAGGGAAGGGCTGAAGGGATGGATGGGCACGTCTTGGGAACTGCCAAGAACTTGGGAGCTGCTCTGGGGAAGGCACACACAGCTCAGGGCCTGCTCAGCACAGCCCAGAGTGCTGAGAGAGTTCAGTGCAGATCAAGTGTGATGTGACTTCATCTCTTCAGCTTCTGACAGGAGTTTTGCATCCCCTGTGCTCCTCCAGCCAACGGGATCCCTTTGCCAGTTCTGTAGAGAACCCACAGCAGCCTGGAACCTTCCAAAACTTCCAGGACATCCTGGTGAGGCTTTGCATTACGTGCCATGATTTGAGTATTTCCCAGGTGTCCTTATGAAAACATTGTTTTCAAGTAAAACAGAAGTAGGCAGATATTTATTCTGTCTTAAGGAAAGGAAAAGATTTTGCAAACTCTTGTTGCATTTTATACAGGGTTAAAGGCAAATATTAGGGCAAAGTCCAACCAGAATCTTAAAGAACTACAGTTTTAGTACCATTCCAAGCCTGTATCACAGGAAATTCTCCTTGCAACTGAACAGCCAAGGAGCATTTAAGCAGCTGGAAGTTTTAGTGTTTGGCTTCAGTTTTGCCTTTCTGAAACATGAATTGCTCCTTTCTATAATGAACATGAAGGAAATGGGTGACAATTAGCAATTCACTGAGGTGATTCTGGAAAGAAGCGATGCTGGAGGTTTTCCCATCTTCAAAAGGTGGAATTGAGCTCTGTCTGTCTCCCATTTGTGTGTTAGGAGACAGAGGCTGCAGTTGAGTTCTGTGCTGTTGAGCTCTGGGGAGCAATTGTGAGACCCTCATTTCTACCCGTGTGACTTTCCCCTTGCAGTCTCTGTGCAGATAACTAAGCTGATAACAGCTCCTCTGCCTTATCAGGCATTTAGCAGAGTCTTGCAGCTGTGAAATCATGCAAAGTCTGCAGTTCTTACACACTGAAATACTTTCAAAGAATGGTAAAACACTGAACACTAACCTTGCAGAGCTGCAGAGGAAAAGTCATTGGCAAGACACACTCTCTGCCTATAAAAACCTTGGAAATTTAAAGGTACCAATAAAATCTTTAGAAAATGAAAAGAAAGAAAGAAAAGGCTGACCCAGAAGTCTGGTGTGGGACCAGCAGCTCTTGGCTGTGTACAAATTCTTTCAAAGAAACATTTGGAAAAGTTCTTTGCAGCATTTTTATTGTGCTTTTCTTCATCAGTTTAGCTGCCAAAATAATTTGATGTGGGCTGAATCCTTGCTGTCTGTTATTCTCTCCAAGTTCTTTGACATGAGCATCTCATCTCTCAGCAAAGGTAGCTCTTCTCTGCTAGACAGCCCTTGGAGCAGAATGGCAGCCCTGTGCAGCAATCCCCAGGGATTTGGGAAGGCCTGGGACCAGGGCTGTGCCTGCTGAGGGCTCAGGAATCCGTTCATGGCTCCACCATTGCAGCTGGAGGTGGCTGTGCCCAGGTTTGCAGGGGGATTGGTGAGAGATCCTGACGGTGAGACAGCCCAGGAGCCACAGATTGTAGTAAAACCACTGAAATGTCGGTGGTTTCAGTGGTCAGTGAATCATCTGGCACCAAACCCAGCAATAATTGGGAATTTCTGTTGAGCAATGGTGTGGGGTTTTTAAGAGTAAGAAAGTTACATTAGTAGAACAGATAATTGTCCATCTGGCCTAATGCCCCACTTCTGGATGCTTTAAAGCAAGGTGTTAATCAATCTGCCTTTCCTCAATATCCTGTTAATTATCCAGCCCTGTATCTGTGGTGGGCTTGGAGCAGAGGGGATTTCCTCCTGGTCCCAGCTGGTGAGCAGCTTATCCCTTGGTGATGCGGATTGATAGCCCCAATAATTCCTGGATTCCAGCAGCAGTTTGGTAGTTATTGCTTCTCAGAATGGCAACTGCATTTATGCTTTGCAGGCATCAACCAGATGAGGTGGAACCCCAATATTGCAGCAGCTCCTGGAGATTTGCTGTCCAGCTGCTGTGGCTCCCCCTCCTGTGTGTGTGGCTGACCCTCTCCTGTCACGGTGAGAGCCGAATCTTTCCATCCAGAATGGATCAAGTGCTATTATGTCTAACAAGATTGGCCCCAATCCTCCCCCACACCACAGGCACTGTTCCATCTGCCCAAATTTCAGCCACCCATCTCCCTCCTCAGTGCAGAAAGTCTCTAATTGTGTGGCTGGCAGGAGCACCAGCACTCCTGGGACTGGCTGGCTCACCTCAAGGACTCACAGAGCTTGTGCTGGGCCTTTGCTGCTCTCCAGAGGTTCCAGCTGTTCTTCCACTGGTCTGGAGGAGTCATTGCTAGTTGGGATTAAATATTTTGGATTTCAAAGCTGAGATTTCTTTACAGAACTGCTTGATCTCCCCTTCTAATTTACTAATGCTGTCAGTTCCTCCAAGCACAGCATCTGTGACCGAGTGTGTATCTTCCTTAAGCTCATTTTGTAAACCATTTGTGCTGTGTCCCTGTTTGAATGCTGGAATGCCATTGTGGTCCCAGTTGGCTGTTCCAGATTAACGGGCAGTGTGTCTGGATAGGGAGTTTTCCAGTGCTGGGATGTGAATGGCCACACAGCCCTTGGTCCTGTCTCGTTTGAGCTCTCTCGGCTGAAGCATCTGGGCAGTTCTGTCTGTATGTTCTCAGCCAAAGTCAAGGCCTTCCTTATCTCCCAGGGAATGTAGGGCTGGACAAGGCCCCAGGCCACTGGAATCCAGCATTGCCCTGACTTTGTAAGAGAGAAACAGGATCCAAACCGTGTCAGCAGCCTCGGCAGCACCCACTTCAGTCTTGCCTTAGGCCACCAAGATCAAAAGGGAGAACTGTCACTGACAGCTGTATCTTGCATGTCATTGCACTTCACAGGCAGGTGCCAGCTGTGGGAAGGAGATCAAAGGAGGCAGAGAGAAGCCTGGCTGTCCCCTCCCTGGGAATGCCATGGAGCCCATGTGGCTGCAGTGCCTCAGCCTGAGGGGTAACTATTCAGGGCTTTTTGAAGTTGATGTAATGGGGAAATTTAAGTTTGATATAAGAAAAAATTCTTTGCAAAGAAAGTGCTCAGGCATTGGAATGGGCTGCCCAGAGAGGGGGTGGATTCCCCATCCCTGGAGGTTTTTCAGCTGAGCTTGGCTGTGGCACTGAGTGCCATGATCTGGTAAAGGGACTGGAGTTGGCCCAAGGGTTGGACTTGATGATCTCAGAGGTCTCTTCCAACCCAATCCATTCTATGATTCTATAAATGAGGATATCCATATGGACAGCATGTCTCACCTGCACCCAGGAGCTTCTGGGAGTGTCCTCACAGAGTTCCCTGTCCCTGTGCACAGGAATCCCTGCAGACTTGTGTCTAGGAACCTTATTTACCTGATTCTGAATCAGGGGCTTATTTCTCCTTATAAATAATTGCAAATGGGCTTGATGTCAGTTGCTGGGCATGTTGACAAACTCTTGTGACAGACACTGGTTGGTTCAATAGATACCATTTCTCACACCTGGATTTTGCTTTCTTTTGTTTGCTTTCATATGTTGCAAACTGAGTCCCAACCTGGATTGAAACCTGATCCAACTGGTGTCAGGATTTCCATCCAGCCCAAGTCCATATCATGTTCTTCTCTGCCATGTTTTCTGGTGCAGCCAGTGTTCAACAGGGACTGTAACTGCACTGTGAATTTGGACCAGGGCTCTGTGGAGGTGTCTCTCACTCAAAATGGGGCCCAGCATTGTTTGTACCTAGTTTGAAAATCCTCTGCCCTTCCAGACAAGACCCACATGGGAGGCCTCTAATTTTCTGCGTCAGACCCAGAGTTGGGATCAGATGTCAGTTGTTTGCCTTTTCCAGCATGCATTGCATTTGCAGACCATGAAGAAGTCTCAGTCCCAGGGCCATGGGATCCATTGCTAGGTTTGGACTTGATGGACCCATTTTCATTTTCACTGCTGTTTTTGGAGTGAAAAACAATCCTTTTAGATGCCAAACCTGTCCTTCGCTGGGGTTGCACCAGGATTGGCAAACATTCCCTGAATCTCGTGCTCTGACTCAATTCCAGCATTCCCCAGTGCCTCAGTTATTTGTTAGAGAAACCTCTTCCATTTGACATGAGATGCTGGCCATGGCAGTGTGTTTTACATGGTGGGGTTTGCCCCAGGAGCTCCCAGCTGGTATTCCTGCCTGGACATCCAGGATGGCATCCTCATGGGCACAGCAGGGATGGTGTGGCTGCTGGTGTTTCCCCTTGTGCTGCCCACCCTCAGCAACCCCCTCTTTGGTGCTGAACCCAGCAGGAAAATGGGACCCCCAGTGCTTTGGGACAGGAAATGGGAATCTCCTGGAAAAGCAGCTGGGAGAGCCCAGGGGTGACCTCTCCCTGCCCTCTTTGTTTGATAAGTGCAAGATGTTCTTTGGCAATTAAACATGATGGAAACCAGTGTTGTCCCACACTGGGTCAGCCATCTCCCCCTCTCTTCCACAGCACATATGGCTGGTTTAAACACTGTTTAAAAAAAACCCCAAAGTTTCCTGAACCTCCACAGCTCCAGTCAAGTCCACAAGACCAGTCAACCTCAAGTTCAAGGTTTGTTGGGAATATGACCTTTGGAAAGTCGAGGAATAAGACATTCTGCTAATAGTAGGTACTGTGGGGCTGGTCTTTGTTCCTTCCTATTGATTTCTCTGAGGTAACATACAGGAGAAATGCCTGTTAGTTTATAAATAGTAATTTCTTTGTCAGCCTTCAGCTATGAAAAAAATGAAAGCTTCTTCCATGCAAATTGCTTGTATATTTAGGGAGATTGATGTGTCTGTTTATCCTGAGACTGACACCAGCCTGAGGTAAAACACTAAAAGGTCTACAGCAAATTATTCCTTTCTTCTCAGAACGACTCTCATCACTCAGACACCCCTGCTCTCAGCTGTGCCGTTTGCAGGCACTGGCAGGACACACAGGAAAGGTGCCATTTGCTTTATGTGGAAACTGCTGCTCTTGGGATCAGCTGGAGGGAGGCTGGAAAATGTGATCCTGGGATTTTCCTGGCCCAGGTGGCACTGTGCAGCACCAGGCCGTGCCAGGCTGTGGGGCTGCTCCTGCCTGCTGACCTGGGAGGGAACTGGGGCAGGGCTGAGCACTGGGCACACCCCGTGCCTTTCTCTGGGTAAGTGATGCAGGTGGGACAGGGCTGGAGCTGCTCCATGCTGGGCACACCCCGTGCCTTTCTCTGGGTAAGTGATGCAGGTGGGGCAGGGCTGGGCACTGGGCACACCCCGTGCCTTTCTCTGGGTAAGTGATGCAGGTGGGGCAGGGCTGGGCACTGGGCACACCCTGTGCCTTTCTCTGGGTAAGTGATGCAGGTGGAACAGGGCTGGGCACTGGGCACACCCTGTGCCTTTCTCTGGGTAAGTGATGCAGGTGGGACAGGGCTGGGCACTGGGCACACCCTGTGCCTTTCTCTGGGTAAGTGATGCAGGTGGGACAGGGCTGGAGCTGCTCCATGCTGGGCACACCCCGTGCCTTTCTCTGGGTAAGTGATGCAGGTGGGGCAGGGCTGGGATCTGAGCACTGCAAAGGTGCCTGACAGTCACACACTGTACCCTTGGGGGCAAATGGAGTTTATGTGTTCAGTGACACAAATACTTGGTTTCTCTGCCACATTGGAAATTCATCATTATGCACCAAGCCAATTAATAACTGGCCATAAAGCCCCTGAGTGACTTGGGGCACTTGGCATCATCATGTCCCTGACACAGGACAAGGCCCTGGCTAACGTGGGGCCAACATCTCCTTTCCTGATCCCCCAAGTCTTTGGGGCTTTAGCTGTGCTTGGGAGAGATTTCTACACAGCAGTCCCTTATTTGTGTTTTATTTGGACTGGGTGTTTCACCAAAATGTTTGCAAACATGCAAAGTGCTCTGAAATGTAGTTCAGCAAGTTTGCAATGCCACCCTCCCTAAAAAATGTGTTTCCCTGAGTTGAGGACATATTCCCATATGGATTCCCCTTATGGAAAGTTTTCCTCCATGTGGGCATTGCTGGGGCAGGTTGGATGGGAAATGAGATCCTCAGGAGAAGGGCTGGTGGGGTGTTGTTGAAACCTGGCACAGTCTAATTCACTGTTTGATTTGTCAAGGTTTTATCATTTCTGCAAACATCACAAACATCACCTTGCTCTCGTTCCTCACAGACTGCACAGGCCTGTTGAAAAGTCTCTGGTCCTTCTGTGCATTTCTACTAAGGATAAAAAATGAGTTGGTCTCTGAGAACTGCTGCAGTTAAGACAATTTACATTGATTTTGTCATCAGAAAGTGACAAAACGCAAACACAACAAAAATCCTGATATTTTGCAGTTTGAGCAACACGTTTTCAGATTTTTAGCCTATTTTTTTGCACATTTTGTTCAGATCATGTGCATTTTGCTATTAATGAGAAGCCTGTTTCAAAAAGAAGTTGTTTACAAACAGCTGTGCTGGATGGAGCAAGAATGTCTAATGTCAGGTGAGGGAGGGCAGGGGGTGTATCCCGATATATTTACATGTTTTGGGGAGGGGCAAACTGCAAATGGTGTGGGTTGAGGCTGGTTTGGGGCTCTGTTCCCCACCATTTGGCTGCCTGAGTGATGTGGATTGAAACACCCAGGGATCTGCCTCAGGCAGAGCAGGGCTGTGTTGCCTGGAGATTAAAACATTCCCGGGAAACACAAAGCTTTGAGGTGACTTCATGAAAAAATAGACAGAAAAGGTTTTTCAAGTTGTATTTTAAATGCATTCAGCCCTCTGCATCCTCCCCAGCAATGACACTGGAACATTCCTTTAGCTATTACATGAGGCAGAATCTCCTTTCCAAAGTGTTGGAATGTGCAGTCAGTCCAGACATCTGATGGCTGGGAAAAAAACCAGGGGCACTGTGCAATTTTTATTGTTTTTATTTGAATCAAAATGCTCTGGGTCTGTGGCTTCCAAAGCATTTGGACTCCCTGCAATCAGCAGAGAATTTGTAATTAATGAAAGATACTAATGCAGATTCCATTGGAATGAAAACACTCCAATGTTTTGATGTAGATTGCAAGAACACTTCACAGCCCATTTAAAGCTCTTGTGAAATATTGGAGAAAATGCCCTTTCCCTTGTGCTCATGTCAGGCATCAAGGGGTTGATGTGAAATAAAATGTTAACACAGTGAAACCCAGTTATTAAAAGAGGATTAGAGATACTGTGCTTGAGGACTGAAGCATTCTGCTCTGGGGTTTTTGGGCACTGGACAATTCCAGGAGTTCAGGGTTAATTCCAAATGTCATATTTTGCCACCACTCATTGAGGGTTGCAAATAGCTGTGCTAAAAAAAAAAGAGAACAAAAGAGGTTTCAGATATCCCAGTCCATTCCAGGAAAGCCTGCCAAGTCTCCAGAAAACTGCACTTAGTAACTGAGCCTGTTAAAACCACAAACTTTTATAGAATTGTCTTTTTATTGTGCTTTCATCCTCAGGTGTTTAATAGGAAGTGTTGCACGCAGGACGCTGCTCAGCTCCCAGGCTGTATCTGCAGGGCCACTGCTGGTGTGAGCACAGCGATCTGGCAGCACATCCCCTGCCAGGGACCGGCAGTGCATCCCCGTGGAGCCCCGGGAATGCGCAGGCCCCAGCCCTGGGTGAGCACCTCCCCACCTCGGGGCTCTCCCGGGGGTGTTCCTCCCGGTGCAGGGTTGGGGGAAGGCAACAGGGGACACGCGGGCTGCACACGGAGCGGCCACACCTTGTTTGAATAGTGGGGAAACACAGGGAGCAAAACACTTCTGCAAAACATCCCTCTTGCTCTGACTGCTGGGGCTTCAGTGAGTGTTTTGTGCGAAGGGAAAGGAATCGGTTCCTCAGGTACAGCCAATCTTGGCCCTCAGCAATGGTCTCTGGAGTTACAGGTAAAGGAACAGGCGTTGCTCCGTGATAGATCCCGGAGCAGCAGTGTGAGAATACAGGGAGACCAAGGGGAGGGAGAGGCTGAGTGATCAGAGCGCTGGGCAGCCTCTGCACTTCCCTGGTGTTTGACTGTTTGCTCCATCCCATTCTCATGGATTTGGCAGGTAACTGTTTGCAGGGAGACACAAGGGATTGCCCAGGAGCAGACCTTTCTCCCACTCATGCTGGGATGATGTTTGCTTCAGAATGCATGTGGGCATAGTGGGAAATGTAAGTGGGTAAACTTGTACTGTCTCAGCTAAAAAAACTGAAATGATAATATTCTGATGCTTGTCATTCTTTGAAATCAAAGCCTGCATTTCCGATAACTTCGTTCACCTCAGCCTGTGCCCATTGCCTTCAACTTTTTCATCACAAAAGTCTCCTGAATCAGCTTTGCTCTGCCTTAAACTGGGAAATTTGGTTGATTTTGCAGGTCTTCTACACAGTGAAGGCCTCTGAGCAGCCCCTTTTCTCAAGGAAGCTCCCAAACAGCAGGTGGGTGTGACAACATTGCTTTGGACAGGCTGGGAGCAGCCTGGTCTGGTGGCAGGTTCCCTGTCCAGGGCAGGGGGGTGGAACTGGGAGATCCTTTCAGTCCATCCCAAACCATGCCATGGCTCTGGCATTGTTTTAAATAGTCTCTGTCCACTGCCCACCACCTTTCCCATACCTGAAACCCAGTGGGTGTGTACAAACTGCTCTCGGGGTGACAGCTCTGCTGTCCAGGGTGCAGAAAAGCCAGAGGAGCCCTGGAATGTCTTGGAGCAGCACTGGATAATATTCCCAGGGCAAGCAGTCAGGCCTGGATCCGCTGGGAGGGAGGGAGGGAGGGAGGGAGGGACTCGGGGCGGTTGTGGCTGAAATGTCAGGTTGTTTTGAAGTGTGTGCAGTATGTAGGTCAGGGCTGAGGGGACAGAGGGATCTGCAGAGGTGCTGGGAATGATTCATTTCCCTGGGCAAAATTCTCGGGTTTTTCCCCTGTGTGCTCAAGTGGAGCTGCACATTCTCCTGGACGGCGGGCTCAGGTTTCGGAGCGTCTGCCCGGAGGGGAAATTTATCCTGGCAGCTGCTGAAAGGGGAACTCTTGTGGACTGGCACCACTTTGGGCATTCAAAAAGTGCCTTTTTTTTTTGTGCATTTCGGGGAGGTTTTCGAAGATGGTTTGTTACGTTGCTGTGTGTTCTGTGACCAGCGGCAGCAGCCAGAGGTGACTCCGGGGTGCTCTCAGCAGTGCCAGGCACTGCCCAGGTGTGCTCAGGCTGCTGGCACTGCCCTGAGGAAGCACCACCTGTATTCCTGTGGGACATGGTGCCAACAGCGCCAGGGAGGGGTTGGCTCCGTGGGGACAGGCGGACTGTCCCTTGGGCTGGGTTTGACGCCCAGCCCCATCCCTGTTGCCAAAGGGGCTGCTAATGGGGCAGGGTTGTTTGAAACACAATAAAATCCGGCCCCGGGGAGTACACAGGGAAGGATTCAAATCTCTCTGAGCATGAGCCCTTCTGTCCCGAGAGCCCAAGCAGCCCCAGCTTTTGTCTCCAACAAAACATTGAAAACTTGGCTGGCAGAAATTTTAAGTGACAGTAGGACAAAGTCTGGCGAAATGATTGGCCCTTCTGAAATACTAACGTTAAATATTCTCAGCTACGAACTTTAATTAGCCATGTATTGTTTATTTTTTAGCACTTTGGTGTTTGCCTATGCAGGGAGAGCTTTTTCAAACAGATTCTGTGCTGGTTGCACAGTCCACCTTCTCTGCTTCAGGGGTCAGTGGTGGTCCTGAGATTGTGGTCAAATGATGCTTTTATAATTAGCCCTATTTTCTAACCCGATTTGTCACATTCCTACAGTGCTGTCCTGGTACCTGTCCCTGTCCCCTCAGCTCTGTCCTCGCTCAGGGCCATGCAAACTGCTGTTTACTGACTCAGGAGTGTTTTCCCGGAATCCTCATGGGTGGATCTCTTGGCTCTGCAGATTTCTCTGGAAGCTGCCCCATGGTGGAGCTGTGCCCTCTGGGTCAGAGATCAAAGCACTGGCCTGGAACCCTGTGCAGCTGAAACCCGTTTTTCCAAAGGTACAGTAACATTTTTGCTCTTGTGTTGAAATACAGTTTTGCCTATTAATTCATATTTTTGCAGCAAAAAGAATACTTGGAATCTTTGTTGCTGGACACCTTTGGTTGCTGCTGGATTTTTGAGGAGTCTGAGCCAAAAATACTCTATTTTGACCTCTTTTTCATGGATCATAAAAATACCCATTATCTGGGATTCTGTTTGTGTATCATTTCCAAATAATTCCTTCCGACCCAGTAGAATCCTGTATGTGGGGGAAAAAATGCTCCTTGTTGAGGGTACTCAGGGAGGTTTTACCTTGAGAACTGTCAGGTGTTTTCAGAGTCTGTCGTTCTGCTGACAGCTCTTGGGGTCTGGGACATGTCCAGTGTTCGTGGTGGGAAATCACAGTGAGAAGGTAAATTCTTCACTCCTGAAGCAGAGCTTGGAACCAAAGTGACAGGAGAAAGTGCTGGGAAATGCCTGAGTCCTGTGTGCCTTTTGTCACCCCTCAAATCACACCCAAATCCAAGCTCTCTGATCCTCTAGCAGAGCTTTCCAAAGCCTGCAATATGCTTTTAGAATTCCAGATTTCAACTGAAACTCCAACTGTTAAACCAGTATAAAAGAATCTGTGCTGGAGACACTTCCAGCCAGCACTGGAAGTTTTGAAAAATCTGATCTTGCAAAACTGCTCTGTGTGTTTCCAGGCCATTGAGGTCTGGACAGTGTGAGATAAGCAACAGAACCCCATGGAGTTCTTGCAGCTCAATCTGACTTGCAGGGAGTCACTGACACCACAGGCAAACCTCCCATTTCAGAGGCTTGCAGAGACAAAAAATCCACAACCCCCAAAGTTTAAAAGCACTTCCTCTGGTTTGAAATAATTGGGTTGCTTCAAGTAAGAATTTCCCTGGTTTTGCTACAGTTTGGATGGAGGACTTTTGTTGTTCTAAGTTGTATTTGTACATGAATTTAACAGCTAAAAATTAAGACTTTTTTTTTAGGAACCATAAAACAAATTCAACCTGATTTTTTTCAGAAATATCAGAATTTCTGTAAGTATATTCAGAAATATAAAACTGGTTCATTTTCTGGGATTTGAGTCTCCTCCTACCAAATTACAAGGGAAAGAATTCTCCCAGAGAGTACAGACATGTCCATTTTCCAGGCAGACCTGTAATCTCTGCACTCACTTCAGGCTTTGAGTGCAGGTTATCAGGGAGGAAATTACTTTTTCTCAGCAGTCACTGACATTCCCAAACAGTCCCCAGGTTTTTTCAGTTTTTAGGAGGAGAGGCTGAAAGGCAACCTTGTGAGAATACAGTGATACCAAGAGGAGGGAGAGGCTGAGTGACCTTCTCTGATCTGCTGTTCCATTCAGAGGTGGAAGTGGTGATGGGTCAGAGTTTGGGAGGTGCAAGCCCTCCAGCAGCAGGATGGGATGCACTGCTGCTTCCCTGTGGAATTGTCTGGGGAAGCAGAAGGAGGGCTCTCCTTTCTCTGTGTTAGGTGGTTGGCTGATTTTGGGGTTTTTTTGTGGTTTGGGTTTTTGTTTGTTTGGCTGCTTTGTTGAGTTGATTGTTTTCCTAATTCATCCAGGTTTTTCCTTTGTCTCCTTCCCTTCCAACCCGCCGGAGTTCCTGGGACAGGAGGGGAAATGGGTTTTCTTGGCGACCCTTTGCAACCCCCTCGGTCTCTCTGTACAGAACCAAACCTTTTACAGTGACCTCTGCCCATCCTTTATCCAGAATATCCTGTGCAGGAGCACCAGGAGCTGGGAGTGCCCCAGCTGCAGAGAGGTGAGTGCTTTCTGTCTGCCAGCAGCTGAACAGCAAATCAAACCCACTTCAATCTGATTCTTCTCTTGCTTTCAGGTCAGAAGACACTCCCTGGAGTGCTTGGGGAGCTGCACCCACACAAACCAAGGAGCTTTGGCACTGAGGCTCTGGGCACTGGAGGATCCCTGTCAGCCCCACCTGGCAGAGCCCTCCCCACCTGGGCACCTTGTGGGCTCCAATCCTGCTCAGGGGCACAGGAACAAGGGAAAATTGCAGTTTATTATGCCCACCTACATTAAGGAATGCAGGAACTAATAGGTTCTAATATTTCTGCTAATTTTGACAACTTTCAGAGTTTGATTCCAGCTCTAAATTTGACTAAGCATTTTTCTCACTTCTTGCCACAAAGGAATATAGAGGGTCCTGATTTCATCTGAACTGGCTTGTAAATGAAATGCTCCTTCTACAGGGAATCCACACCCTAAATTCCCTTGTGTGAAAGAATTTTTTCTTAGGTACAAAGCATGTTTTTTTCACTCTTACCCCCTCAGTGCATGGTCAGACAGTTTTCAGGCTGCAGTGTGAGCAGCCTGTGCCACCTCTGGGGCCAGGCATGCCAGGGGTGGAGTGAAGGGGCAGACACAGGGTCAGAAATGTGCTGGTCAACACAGGAAACCCTGCAAATAGTGAGGCTGTTGAGTCCAACAGGTATTAAGTATTTATTTTGCACTTTTTGCTTTAAAAGGAGAAAACAAGTCAGCATGAAAGCAATCTCATTTTGAATGATGCATCTAGTAGTCATCAAAAGAGTAACCACTTGAGTTTAGCCAGAAAAAAGTAAATATTTGCTCCCAAGCACTGGATTCTTGAGATACTCATCAGTGCCTGCAAGAATATTACATCACTCTCCTCTGGGAATATCCACTTCCATCTTTCTCTGCCCCATTCTGTAACACACTGTGTGAGAATGAATCAGTTCCCTCAATGAATCTCATTTTCTCTGACCTTTTCCCTGCTGAGGAGCTCCATAAGCACAGAGCAGAGTTAAGCAGAGCAGAGGAAATGAAGTTGTACTTTTGTATTTAAAGAACTGTGAAGGCCTCTGCACCTGGGGGTGTTTCTTCCCAGTCTGGAGAGCAGAGCTGGATTTCAGAGGGCCCATGTCCCAGGTTTCCATGTGTGTGGCAGTTGGATGACAGACTGGAAAAGGCTTTGGTGCCTTCAGTCACAGGCTTGTCCTTGCCCTGGGGAAGCCCAAGGCCTCGGTGGCAGAGGTTCTGCTGGATCCTTTGGGAGCTGCTGAGCATCCCTGGCCAGCCTGGCTTGGGATGATCTCACTGACCTCATTCCCTGCTGATCCCGGGGATGGTGGTGATGCCAGGGGGAGTTTGCAGTGCTCTTTATCCCTTGCAGTTGGAATCTGCTCAAAGGCAGTAGGATGTGGGCAGGAGTGGCCATCCCTTCATGCCTTCCCACCCCCTGCTCCCTCTGATGGATGGATCCCTGGGGGAGGACGTGGAGAGCAGAGCAGGGAGGTTTCCCCTGCTGTGGGTGCTCAGGAGGAGCTGCTGCGGGCTGTGCCCAAAGCCAGGCTGCTGATAGTCACAGCCCCCTGAAATGGTTGGGTGGGAGGGCCCTTAAAGCCCCTCTTGTCCCCAGCCCCTGCCCTGGGAGGGGGTCACACCTTCCCCCAGACCAGGTTGCTACTCCAGGGCACAGACAGAGCTCATAGCAGGGCTTCCCTTGCAGAACTGAGGGCTCCATAACCCACAGGGAACAGTTGCACTGCCATAGTGTCTCCCTCCCTTTCTGCACTGCTGGCACAAAATCTCACTTTATAAAGAGCAGATGTTTCTGCTATTAAGACACCCCTTTTCCCCATGTTTAGCATTCAGGCTGTTCTTGTGGCTGGAGTCACATAATGGCTCTTTTTTCGTTGGGTTTTTTCCCCAGTCTATAAGAACTGGCCTTTAACCAAACCTCACAGCAAGAATGTTTCTGTCCTGGATGGAGAGAGGAGGAAGTCAAGCTCTGTGTCTGCTTTGGGAAGTACTGTTGGAATATGATAGGAGGTTGCTCCTGGTGACACCTGAATGCAGACAGGCTGGGGGTGTGGTGGGTCTGATCCTGGGCAGCACCACAGCTCTGCCAGCTCTAGAGAGACAGCCTCTGTTTGCTCCTCTTCCATTTTCAGAGCTCCATATTCTGTGTGAAAAGGGAACTGGTACTTCCAGGGGTTCAAACAGAAGCCACTAAACCCCATCCCTTCTCCTGCAGTACTCTGGATTTTGGCACCATGACTTGTCCTTCCTGATCTCACTGCAGGGAGCCAGCAAATCCCCAGGCCTGGCTGAAGGATGTGTGGCCAGTCTGAGCCAACCTTCAATTCACTTTATAGACACTCCACAAGAAAGTGTGTCCATGTTGCCCCAGACATTCCAGCTGCTCCATGGAAAGTGTCATTCTAAAGCTTAGGGCAGATTTGAAGCTGTTTTTATATTTGTTGTAGATATTTTATCAAGCTATAACTTAAGAATTGCCTCTGGATTAAATGTATTCAGTGAGAAATCATGCTGGAAATTGTTGGTGAACAGGATTTCTCACAGCCTTGGAAGCAGAATAGGAGTAGCCCCTCTGGCTTCCTACATTCCTTCAGGCTTCAAAGGGGCTTTTTTGGCATCTGGGTTTGGCTTTTCAGGAGAACAGTTCTTAATTCCTTTGAACTTTGTGTGCATCCTCAGAGTGGGTTCTGTTGCAGGGAGCTTGGAGGCTTTTGGTCCAGTGAGAGCTTTTGAAGTTCATACAGGAATAATGCTGAATATTGCTGGCTTCAGTGTTTGTGTGGCAGGTTCCAAAGGTCCCTCTGAACCTGCATTATTTCTGTGATGTACCAGATGCTCCCTGAAGGTGCTGTATGAGGGGAGGTGTGACCAGAGGCCAGGGCAGGCACCAGCACAAAAAGAAGGCAGTCTCTCCCCAGAACATGAGAGCAGCAACCTCTGGAAGCTGCCCTGGCCTGGGGCAGGAGGATAAGCCTTAAAGCCTAAGAAAACCAGGCATTGTTTCCTCAGGAAAGTTGGTTTAACTGATAGACTTAATTTGCCAATGGTTATCTTTAAATTAGAATTACAATCCTTTGCCTGATTGCTTCAAGATGTCCTTTTTTTTTCTCTGAAAGGACTCTTGACTCCCAGGAGAATCCCTCTAACCATCTGTTCTGGCTGCACAGGACACAGTGCTGGGTGCCTGCTGTGATCCCGTGGCTGAGGTGGCTCCTGAGGGACCCCAGGGCCCGGTGACACCTTTGGATGGAGCAGATAAGTGTGGGAAATCCATGCTGACCATGCTGAAATGGGATTAAGGGAATTGGATCGTTCATCAAAGTCTCCCTTTGAAGAGCCTGGAGGGCCCATACAGGTATTGAGCTTTTCATAAAGGGGGCAAACACTGTCTGTGAGGCAAAGCTTAGTGGAGGTACAGCATAAAAGCAAATTTTGATATTTGTTATATATGCTTTCTTTGATTTATTATCTATATATTATTGTATTTATGTATTTCTATACAATTTGTTTACATTGTCTATAGAATGATGTAACTCTTGTGTGTGTAATGTTGGGAAATCCTCACATTATATTCATGGTGTGTTGCAATGAATTATGTGCATCCAGGGAAAATTATTTTAACTGCCTTTTTTTTAATTTCCCAATCCTCAGTCAGGATCTAATCCTGCTCTATCAGAGCTCCCAGCCCACTGGCCACAAGTCTGAGTGGCAGTTGTTATAAAATTGTGTGACCTCGGGCATTGCTTCCTCCTTACCCCTTGTGCAGGAGGGTTCTGACCAATTTGTGAAGTGCATGGTCCTGCTGGCATTGTTTGCAGGCTGAGCTCCCACTGGAATTTAGTGGGAAAAGCATATTCCAAGTCCTGGGCAGTTGTGGCTGAGAGGTGGACGTGGCAGCTGCCCTGTCAGCAGGCAGGGCTGGCCCCAGCCCCTCAGTGCCTGGGCTCAGTCTGTGCACGTGTCTGCTCCTGGACTGCAGCAGGAAAGGCACTGGGTAACTCGGAGCTGGCTCTGAATTCTCCCAAAACAGGTGCCAGTGGAGCAACAGGTGTAAGGAGAGGCTACCAGGTATTCACACTTGATATATCACCACTTTCTGGCTTTGCTGCAGGAATGGCTGCAGCTCCCTGGAGTCCAGGCAAGTGCCAGATGATCTCTGCTATTGCCAGGGGCCAATTTCTAGTATAAAGGAAGAAAAATAATACTGCAGCCTTATTTGATTGTGATGGTGGGTGGATGGGGCTGGTGACAAAGGAGTTGGTTGGTTGGTGACTTCCTTTTCTGCTGGATGCCACTTAGCATTGAGTTTGGGAAATGAGGGAGTTCTTAACCAGTGGCTGAGTGCTCTGTGCTGGAGATGAAGCCCTGAGCTTGTTCTGACCCTCTCCCCACCATCCCATGCACAGGAGGGGCTGGGGCAGGTGGGCCTCAGTCCATGTTTGCAGAGCAGGTTTCAGAATGGCTTGTGCTGACAACATTTCAGCAGGAGCAGCTCCAGACTCCTCTCTCTTTGGCAGCAGGGGCCTCTGGCTGCTGGCAGGCAGGGAACATGTTTGTCTGGGGGGATTCTTTGGGTTTGGCTGCCCTGCTCACTGTACACTGACTGGGGGCACAGGGGGGCCTTACCCACGGTCACAACCAGGCTCCAAATACCTGCAGCACTCCAGAGCCTTTCCCTGAGTGCCCGCGGGTCTGGGAGGGGGAACAGCACCAGGAGTAGATAAGGAGAGGTGGGAGGGAAGGCTGGAACAGGCTCCAGGCTGTGCTGGTGTTTGTGGCCAGTGGGGATGGCTGTCAGGGATCCAGAGGGCTCAGCTCTGCTCTGTGCAGAATTCCAGCGTGGTTTAGTCTAGACTAAACATTTTTGGATGCACTGAGTCCATCACTCTTGCTCAGACTCCCCTGCCAGGGACTAATTGGAGCTGATGATTGCCTGCCCATGAGACTTGTGAATTCCATTTGGAAGGTGCTTTTTTTTTGTTCTTTTCCTTTTTTCAAAAGCATTTTACAGGGTTTGGCAAGAGGCTATTTTTGGCTCTAAAATAACAAAAATATTTTCAGCGTAGATTTAGGCATAACTGTTAATATTCTCCAGATTCCTTCATTTAAAAACGATGCCAATTACAAACAAACAAAAATCCACCCCCTCTCCAGTTTAGCTAGCCAAATTTCCTTTCTATCCCTTTCTTTTCAGCCCATAAAAGCTCTTCCCTTCAGGCCCTGAAATGCAGAATGCATCAAACCTCCTGGGTTTGATGGAGGTCCCTTACAGTCTCTCCCACCAAGTGTGCATGTCGTGGTGGGTTTGCAGAGCCTTCCCCTCAGCCTCACGTCCCTGTGGAGTCAGTGGGATCAGAGCCAGGCTGAGTCTGGCACCTGGGGAATCCTGTTCTGCTCTGACACCTGGGGGTTGGCTCCTTCACTGCTTACAAACCACCTTACCTGGATGGGCCTGGAGTGCTTTTGCCTCGTCCCGAGTTTTCAACATTTGTTCCTTGACAGTGAGAACAAAAGGAAGGTGATAAGAGTGTGATATAATCAGCTGCAGGAATTGCTGAAGATTTTCTTTCAGATTTTATGAGGAGTTTTGAAGCATTTCCTCACCCCATGTTCAACCTAGTCAGTTATAGGAAGAAACCTTGAGGGCAGATATTTTAGTGGGGGCCAACCAAACAAGGGTTTTTGGGGGAAGAGATACCAAAAGCCAATCATGGTTAAAATTAAGAGGATTTTTTTTACCCTCTTTTGTGTTTGTTTCCATAATGCTGTTTCAGAAACAAAGGGATTTTGTAAAAAGCCAAGAAGTTCTTAATAATGCAGTTTTAATAAATGTACATTTCCTTTTGTTTTTTTAATCAAAACCAGATCCAGAAGTAGCTGTGAGGGATCTGCAGAGATGGTGAGAAACAGAACCTTTGCTGAGGAAAGCAACTTCATCACAGGAAGGTGTTCAGGTGCTGCCCCATGAGCTGGAGTGTATGAGCATGAGGTAGGGATTGGGGTTGGGGTTGGGACTGGGATTGGGATTGGGATCAGCATAAGGCTGTGACTGGGATGAAATGGAACATCACTGCTTCTCAAGAGTCCCCCTGAAGTGTCAGAGTTGGAGAGCTTGGGGTTAAAAGGTCTAATAATCACCCTTGCATATGTTACTGGAGGATTCAGGTAGGGATTGTTTTCTCTGTGTGTGCTGAATGAAGTTCAGTATTCCCGTGGCAGGCCTGGCTCTGCTGTCTGGCTGGCTGGGAAGAGAGGCAGACTCCCAGGGCAGTTCTCCTCACTCCCTCGTGGATTCCTGGTTTCTGTGGTCAGGCTGTGCTGTGCTGAGTCAGTTCTGGCTCCTGTGCTGTGGGATGAAGCTCCCAACATCCTGCCCTGCTCCTGTCGCAGCAGCAGCAGCCCCAGGAATCATGACATCAGCTGAGACCCTGTGGGGCAGCCTGGCTCTGGCAGAGCAGTCTGCTCCTGCAGGGCCATATTCCTGCTTGCTCCTGCCCTCTGTTCCTTGGAAAGGCTCCTGAGGAAGTGGCACTGGCTGCCCCAGGCAGGATGGTGGGAATGCAGCTCCCCATGGTCCCCCTGGGGATGGGGGAATTGCTGCATGTGGGAGACATGAGGGGCAGGGGGCAATGCTGATTCCAGTGCCACACTGGCCCATCAGTGCAGGTGACAGTCAAGGTAAAGGCGTTTTGTGATTGAATTTAGAGTCTCAGGCTGCTCTTTAAATCAAGCCTTTGCAGCCAGTGGTAGGAGCTGAGTGCCCTCCAGTTCCCTCAGCCAGGAGTGGGGATTGGGAACAGCACCAAGGGCTGCAGGAGCTGCCAGCAGGGATTTCTCCAAGCCCCATCCATGCAGAGGCTCAGCCTGTGCTGCAGGCAGGGTGAGTTTCAGCAGCAATGCCCTCCCTCTGCTGAGGGCTTAGCTCAGTCCTGCCCTGGCACAGGCACAGTGGCAAATGCTGGGGAAGGCCATGGCAAAATACATAATGCCAGGATGGGAAACTCTTGGTTCTTGCATTGCTGTGAAAAGGAGGATATAAAGGACCTAAAACAATAACCCAATGACCCATTTAATCTCAAATAGCAGTAACAATGAGACAAAACCAACATATTTGTGTCACTCCATGAATCAGTGATTTGGTCTTGATTTAGGCCAGCTTAGTGCCACACCACATTCCTGATCCTAAGGTGAACTGGACTTAGGAGATGTGCAAAGGATTTTTCCTTAAAGAAACCTGGGACTAAAAGAAAAAGAAGCAATAACAAGTACAAGAGGCCTTGTCACACAGTTTGGATTTCCCTGGCCTGCAGCCAGCAGCCCTAGGTTTGATTTGTATCCCAGCAGGTCACTGCAGACCCATACAGAGCATTTGTGCTAAAATGTGCTTAAATTTGTTCAAAGGCAGCACAGGCAGACAGGGTGGGATCAGTTATCAGTTTTAATAGAATTCCCCCACAAAGATTCCTCCCAAATGGCAGAAAGAGGGCATTTTGCCTCATCATCATAATAGCTCAAATGCATTGTAAAGGAATTAGTCCATTTATTACAAAAAGGGTTTAATAATCAATCACTATAATTATTTTAACTAAGTCCATAAAGGCCAAACACTCTTCCTTGGCTCAGATGATGCAGGTGGTGAACAATCTTATATTCATCTCTTACCCCAGCATAAGTCAGAGTGAGTAATCTCTTTTTTTTAACATGCTTTTTTTTTTCACAGCCCACATTAGTTGTTTATTGTTATTTCTTGTCTTATCTCTGTCTTTAGTGTCAGAATTCCCTCTGAGTTTTGCCCTGCTTTCCACAGGAGCAGCATCAAACCTGCTAAACCCCAAGAGTGGTATGAAGAAAGGGTGCCAGGCAGGCCTTGGGCTCTGGGGAACAGGAATCCCAGTGAGCAGCACAACCTCTCAGGGCATCCTAAAGCCTTCCTTGAAACTGGTAAGCTGTCATTTGGAACTGCTGATCATCTTGGCTCTGTCTGGGCTGCTCAGCTCCCCACAGGCTCTCCTTCATCCCCCCTGGCTGTGCCTTGATTGAATGCATGGACTCTGAGGGGAAACCTCAGCAAACCACCTCCTTAGCTGTATTTACAGCGTGGTGTTTTTCCAGCAACCCACTGCTGATAATGAACAGATAGCAGCAGCAGTGGAGCTCATTTTTTCAGGGCATTAACCCAAATTTCAGGCTGCTGACAGCAGTACTGTGTGGCAGATGGAGATGTCCCACCCCTCAGACTGAGAGGGAAATCGGCTGGTGCTCACAGCAATCAGGAGTCATTAACATATTAATAGAGAAATAATATTTGCCTGGCTCTACCCCTGGCTGGGTTCTGCTGCTCAGCCCACCCAGGCTCTGATTGCTGCAGCCCAGGTCCAGATTCAGTCCCAGAGCATGGCCAAGGGGGCTGAGAGTGGCAAAATGAGTTAGAAAATCAAAACCCCAGTGCAACCTGGAGAGGCTCCTGCTGTTCTGTGCTCCTGGGCTGCAGGATTCAACCACTGAGGGAGAGGAGGGAAGCAGAGGGCAAACCTTGAGGTGGGAAGGGGGAATAAATGGGATGCAGTGATGAGGTATAAAGTGATCTAAAGGCTATAAAGAGCCTTTTGGGCTCTCTCCTCCTCTGCCAGGTGCTGAGAACAAAGGCAGCCCTGAGAGAGCACGGGGGCTTTGAACAGCTGCTGACTAAAGCTCTGTGGGCTGTGGAGGAGCTGAGCTCAGCAGGGTGTGATGGAGGGAAGTGCTGAGGTTGGGTTTCCCTGCATGTTTGGGTGCTGAGTGGCCATGGCTGTGCCGTGGCTGTGGGGAATGTCTCAGGGACCCGTGTGGTGTCTGGGCAAAGGGGGTGCTGCCTTTGCTCCTTTGCAGCAGCAAGGACCAGGCAACCAGCTCTGGGAGGCAGCTTGGCCACTTCTGTGTTCCTCAGGGACACAGACTGGTGAAGCCAAGTGACATTGTGTGAATGGTGGGATGGGAGTCCATGTGTGGGGGTTTGAGGGTTTTGGGAGAGGCACAGAGATAAGTTCCCTTGGGACAGAAGTCCCTTTCCATGTTATGGTGCAGAACATCAGTGTCACATGTGGCACAGCAGGGGCCTGCTCATCTTCACCCCGTTCCTTCCTCAGCCCTGGCAAAGGGAGGCAGCTGTTGGCATCCCCCTGGGCTCTGTGCACAGGGATGGCTGTGCCCTCACCCAGCACAAACAGCCACGTTGTGCTTTGTGCCTGTCCTGGGGGAAGAACAAACTGCTGGGGCTGTCGCTGCTTGTTGTGACTTGATGGGAGGGGACAGGTGGGGACGGGGAAGGGTGACTCTCCTTTGGGATGAGTGACCTCAGAGAAAAAGACATTGCTGGCACCAGAGGGGAGAAGAAATCAGTGCCTGGCTGGTGCAGAGGAAGGGGCAGGAGCTCAAAGCTGCCTCAGCAGCTCTGCCCCACCTCAGGCTCCAGCACAGTGGGCATTGACTGGGCTGTCTGCCTTGGGAATACTCCCTTGGCAATGCCTGGGGGGCAAGATGGACTCAGAGGACCTGGGCAAGGCCAGTGGGGCTGGAAAAACCAGAACTTACTGAAGTTTCTGGACTGAGGCCGTGGGATGGACCCGCAGTGTGTGCCAGGTGTGAACTGTGCATTCAGTGGACTGCTTACCCTGGGTAAATGGCAGCTGAACACAAGCTAAGGTGTGTCCAAGAGCACACCTCCTCCAGGGCAATGGCAGTGGGGAAACTCCACCAGTCCCATTCATAGGCCAGCCCTCCAGGAGTGTGGTATTGCCCCGAGGACACCCTGAGAGGAGTATCCCATGTTTCAGACTCTTCATCGTGGTACAGGAGCACCCAAGTTGGTTCTGCCATCCCTTTTTTCTTTCAGTGTGGAGTTGCTGAGATAATATCTGTGTTTAAGGGAAATGGAGTCAGAGTTAAGAAAATCCCAGCCCTAGGGGCTGTTCAGACATTTGAATGTATTCACTTTTATATCATTTCAGCAGGAGAACTTTGGGAAGTACCAGCTGTCCCTCTCTTTATTTTATTTTTCTATGGACTCCTCATTTTGCATTAAGGTTCTTCCTCTCTAAGGAAGTATCTCAGCCCTTTTCATATTTCACCCTCTGCTTTGCTATTTCTGTTCCCCTTGCCATTCCCTGCTTACACTCCCTTCCTAGGGAAGGGAAGTAGGAAAATTCAGATGTTCAAAGCAGAATGATTTTCAGTGCTGTAGTTTCAGCTCTGAAATTTGCAGCTTTGCTTTGCTTTCCTTCACTGCTGGAATCTCCTGAGTGAGAGCAGTTGGAGGGGGTTTCTGTGCAGGTCACAGGGTAAGCAATTACTCTTAATACATCCAGAATAAAATCCACAGTTGTATCATGTCAGCTCCCTGTCATTCCAGTAGGAACATCCAGCTGAAATGGGTGATGCTTTGCCAGGATGTGAGAGGAATCTTCCTTAGGACAACACTTCTCCTTCTTTATCTGGAGATGTTCCCTCTTCCTTGTATTAGTACAGTTTTTTCAGCTTGTTGTTTTAACTCATCTTGATCTGAAGATCAGGAAGATTTCTGTAAGGAGTGTTTATTTAAAATATTGTAACATGTAAGACACAGATCCAACTTGAGCCTCACTGAGAGAACCTTGCCAAAATTGGAAAGCCTTTGGAGGCCTATTAGAGTGAATTATCCTAATTAGAAGCATGATTTCTGTCTAACAGCTCAAACTGCTCCAGTGGATCTGGATTTTTTCCCAAAACCTGCCACAATGTAAGGACCAATGTCTGTGTGGCTTCCCCAGGCCTTGGAAGCAGGACAGAAGCAGCCAAGAGCTGCCAGGTGTGTGTGTGTTCAGTGTCATTGGAACACAGTGCTGGGGGAACAGCACAAACTGCTCTGGCTTTGCTGAGCATGTGCAGCATGAGGATTCTGTACAGAGGAATTCTCATTATTGGGGCTTACAGAAAGGACCTGCTTTTCTCCCTGTAATGATTTTATACAGGTGAGCAGCAGGAATCAAAACTCATCCACTGGTGTCTGCTGTGAGCCAGTCAGGAGGATGAAATACATGGAAATGAAGGTCCAAAGCAGTTGGAATTGTCATTTTGGATGTGTCTCCCACTGCTCCTGGCCCAAGGTCTGAGATAAGTGTTCCCAAAGCAAATAGGCACTGTGTGTAAAGTACCTCTACAGTGTCTGCTTTAATTACAAAAGCATCAGGAGCATTTCCTTCCCTGCAGAATTGCCTGGCTTTACATGCAGATGTGGCCAGGAGTCCCAGAGCTGTGGATGATTCCAGCCCCTTCCTGCATCCTGCTCAAACCTGGGCTCCTCTGAGGCCCTTTGCAGTTGCTTCCCCCTCAGAATTCCAAGGTCTTGTCACAGTGTGGACTGGAACTTAATCTGCAGTTCTCACTCAGTGTTTCTGACACTGATAAGCAGCTGAAAAAGGTGCCGTGCTCCTGGCAGTGCTCCTGTGGGCTTGGAGCTGCCTGGAATGGTGCCTGGAACCCTGTCCTGGCCATGTGTGCCAGGCCAGCTGTGACCCTGAGACCCACAAGGAGCTGGATAGGAAAGCTGGAAGGGTAACCCATCCTTTGGAAACCAGGCACCCACTTGCAGGTTCCAGTGGCTTTCCATGTAGGATTGCTGGGTAGAGCAAATTTCCAATTCCAAATTTGCCATGGAAGCCTCATTGCTGCCTTTCTAAATAAGACTTGCTGGTTCTGTGTGGAACATCCTTCTATCTTGCTGCCTCTTGGTGTTTTCTCTCGGGTAGCAATTTGCAAAGTGCTCATCTTAGAACTCGTTTTCACCTCTGAATGGTTGGAGCCTGCCGGGAACCTCCAGCTCTTCCCAAGGCATGAGGTGGTGTGGGTTTTCTCTTGAGTTCCACCCGTGCCAGCTGAGAGTATTTGGGTACTTGGTCCTTCCTGAAGACAACAGAACTGGCAGCTATTTAAACTTTTAGTGCTCAGCCACACGTTGTGTTTGAGTGTGGGACCAGGTAGGAGCCCTTCTGGGTGGATACTCCCTTAGTTACATTTCTTTGCCTGTACAATGTTTACTAATTATTCCTGCCCAGTAGCTGTGCTATGGTAAATGATGATCTTTGTACCTCTGCAGCAAAATATGTCTGCTGCATCTTCTGTAAAACTGTTCTCTACAGGAGTCATGTATTTATTAAGCCATAAGGAGTTAGTGGAGTGTTAAGTTAGATGTGCACATGAACTCCCAGGGACTGCTCTCCTAAAAAGGAAAAAAGGAACTGGGACTGGCAAACCAGATAGATCTGGAGTGACATTTGGGATGCTCTGCAAACTGCCTGCCACTGGAGGACACTTAAATTCCCATGCACCTTTAATTCCATTTTCTTTCTTTTTGTGTCTTTTGCCTTTAAATTCTGCAGGGTTGTCTCATGCCCTGTGTGTTCACACAGTACCTTGCACAGCAGGGGCACCGCCTGGGCTCACAGCTCTCACCACAGGGCTGACTTGGAGGATGAAGAACCACCTCTTACCTTCCTCAGGTGAGGGTGGATGTCATTTCAAGTATCTTTGAGATGTTGAAATAGATTTCTCATGAGGATGAGTTGACTTTCTCTCTTGTGCTGTGTGTGTGTTTCCTCTCCCTGGAGCACAGGACTCACAGGTTACATCACCAAGTGACATTTCTTCAAGCTGATTTGGCTGTTCAGCAGTTTGTTCCTTTGCTCTGCAGCTCGAGGAGAGGACATGAAGTGAGGCAAGAGCATCCTTTGGGTCAGGAGGTGTGGAAGCCCTGCCAGGCAGGGTGGAGGGTTCCAGAGGGCTGGCTCTGAGGTGCAGCTGGCAGGGGCTGCAGCAGGTGAGGGGCTCAGTGTGTCCCTCAGCCAGCCACGCTGTGGGTCTGCACTCTGTGGGTGGGGGCACAGCAGCAGCTCAGCCTGGGGACACTCTGGGTGCTGGGCAGAGTAAGGAGAGAGGGAGTTCCTGCCTTGGGGCTGCAGCAGGGAGGAGGGAGCCAGCCCTCCCTGACAGGAGTAACCCCAGGGACAACATTTTCAACACTTGGGCAAGATATTTCTTTGTCCTCTGTTGGCTTCTTGCAGTCTTGGACAGCTCTGCCTGCCTAATTCCCAGCTAATCCCTGGCAGCACTGCTGCTGTGCTGGCACTGCCCCAGCCTGTCTGTGCTGTGTGTGCCCTGCTGAGGGAGAGCCTGCACAGCCCAGTGTGCAGAGGGAGCTGCAGCACCTCCCCACTGGAAATCAGGAACTTGGAATCATCTTTGTGTGGTGAGAAATACAGAATATTGCCTCGGCAGGGTAGGCTCTGACTTGCTGGTTATTGTTTTAATCCAGTACCAGCCTCATATCTTTCTTTGTTCATTAGATGGGAAAGGTTTGATGAGCCTGCTGAGGCTCCCTCACTCACAGCCATCAGTTACTGTGCAAAAAGCTCTGGTTTCAGCTCAGGATTTTCACATCAGTCTTGGCACCAAATATCTTTGGGTAGATCTAATTTCAGCTTGGCCTGCACCCAGCACTGGGATTGTAGCTTGAGGATCCTGTTGGAGAGGGCAGAGCACACTGTGCTGGGTACAGGTGCACAAACAGCCAGCCAGCCTTGCTCTCAGGTGATGAAAACCAATTTCCTGGGAAATTGCTGTACAGTTCCTGAGAACTTTAGGCAGTGCAATATTAAAATGTGTCCCTTCTGCACAGGCAGGCTTAGATTTCATTTTTGTTTCCACTCCTCCTTGCTAGACTGCAAGCCTCAATTAGGATTTAATTCCAAGAGAAGATTTTATACCAGTATTGAAACTGAAAACAATATCCAAGCCTGGATATTTTGAAGCCTCAATTTTATTAGGAAATTCTTAGTTCATGATTTAAAATCAGTAAGATGGGTAATTTTTCCATATTTTTGCTCCTAGGCTAATTCCTAGGAATAAAAAAGGAAACAGAGTTGTTAATAATAGACATCTTTAAGGCATTATATCTTTAAAGCAGCAACTTTTGAAATGGTTAACAGCTAAATCGTTACTTTTTCTCATTTCCTGCTTTTACACTTTGAATTCAAATGATTTGTACACAAATCCCCTGGCAAAGCACTCAGGAAGCTAAAAAACTAAGAGCCCTTATATGGGTTTATAGATATTTCCTGTTCTTCCCATGCTTAAGTGTTTAACTGTAGCACAGAACTTAATAGATTCCTCAGGAAACGTTCTGGCAAGTGTTTCAGGGGTGCTCTGGTTTATCCCCATCACACTGAGTGCTTTGGGCATTTAATGCAGGGTTAGTGCTCAACATGTCCCTGTGCAGTCAGCCCCACATCTTTCCAGCTGGCATTTAGGAGCTCTTGCTGTGCATGTGATGCCATTGCTTCAGGAAGTGCTGAACTGATGCCCTGGGAGAGGCAATTCCTGTCTTTGCTTGATCTCTTTGGAAGGACTTCTCTTGCTGCGAGGCTGATGGTGCAGCTTTGCCTTTAGGCCACTTGGACAGTCTTCCCCTTCGTCTCGCTCTTGGATGGCAGAAGTTGCAGGAACAAAGTGTCCTTAACCTTCTGCTAAAACTGCAAACCCAAAGGTATTAAGGAAGCACCTTTGTAGGCACAGTCATGAAAGAAGTCTGCTTTCTGTAGTAAATTAGCAAAAAATATAAATTCTCTGCATTTTGCTATCATTGTTTCAATTTCTTCATCATTTTCAAGGTGCCATAGTAGCCTGTGTGTTGATTTCTGATAAATGGTGGCATTTGTGAAGATGTAGGACTTCAAAATTTAGCCTGTAGTGACAGATCTTCCCTCCCTCTTTTCTTAGATAAACCTGTGAAGTGGCTGAGTGAGAGCACAGACCTTTCTCCACTTTTAGGCTTTAATGTTGGCAACTGTGCATGGAAAGAGGTTAATTGGAATGCCCTTAATGGGAGAGAAAGCCCTTCCCCATGCAAAGTAATGTCCCTTGCATTGGAAGGGGCAGGAAAGGTGTTTAGTTTAGAAGGAGATCCTTTTAAATAAGGAGTGAAAGGCTGCTCAGTTTATCAGCCAGACTGAGCAGGCCAAGGGTCCTTGATAAGGAGTTTCACACCAGCAGAGGGGCTTCCAGAGGTCAAAGCTTGGGCTCAGTTTTAACTGGCTTTAAAAGCCTTCTTTCCTACCATACTTATTTTCACTATGCACCTCTTCCTTTTGTTTCTTCCAGCTGCAACAATATCCTTCAGTAATCTGTGGTTTAGGCTGAAGGGTTGTCCCTTGGGTGACCCTTGGATGGGGTCAGGTGGCAATCCAGTGTTTCCTAAGGGACTGCACCAGCTTGTGCTTCTTCTCTCTCACTGGATACAGACAGGAGTGCCTTGGTGTAGGTGGGATGGGATAACTGTAAATAACTGTGTGGATATGTGGGAGAGGAGTCTGGAGTGAGGGCTGTGCTGTGAATGACACGAGGTGGGCAGTGCCAGCCCAGGCCAGGGCACAGGGATGGAAAAACACAAGGGGGAAGGGCTGGGGGTGATCTTAGAGCCTAAATACAAGTGGGAATGAAGCCCTGCTGTGCTGCCAGCACTTTGAGACCACCAGGAGGGATGAGGCAGAGCTGGGCAGGGGCACAGCCTCTGCCTCTGGGCTGGGCACACCAAGGGGCTCAGCTTTGCCTCGTGACTCCCCACCAAGGCACCTCTGATCCTCCAGCCACTTTGGAGCCTGTTTTGGACAAACAGACCAATGTTCCACTGCACAAATGCCATTGTCAGTGCAGGGTATTTCGGGGTATTTTCATTGCTGGTTTCCCTTTTTCCCCCGTGCTCAGGGCTCTCTCTGAGCCCTTCAGGTGTGTTTCCCACTGGCTTTGCCTCCCATACTTGAGGCACACCGAGGTGTTGTGTCCAGTGATGTGTTAAATATAGAAAGTGCCCTGGGGAGGCAGAACAGAGCAGCCACTCAATCACCTCACACAGCCAGCACTGGGCAGTAAATGAAGGGCCTCAGGAGCAGCAGGGCTGGCATTCCTGACCTCTGGCAGGCACCCCTCCCACGGGGGGATCTGAAGGAGTTCCTGTTGGTTTCTTTCCACTCTGCCCCTTATCAGAGGGCACAGCTCACTGCTGGCACAGATGGCCCAGGAAGGGAGCTTTCAATCATCCAGAGCTCAGGAGTCAGAGCCAGAGTTTTATGTACTTAAAGCTTTCCTATCAACTTGGTCCAGTGCTTGAAAACCCTTTAACTGACCTGAGCTGATGAGTGGTTTTGCTGTTTAAATCATGGGGAATACAGAGATAAATAGATAAAATTGTGCACTTTTAATTGTATTTCTCTTTAAGGTATTAGAGTCAGTAAAACCTGCACAGGACAAGGATTTAATGTGCTGCAAAAATAAAAGGGGTGTTACCAGAACATGCTGCTGCCAGCCCAAAGGGGTTAAAAAGCCACCCAAAAGTTACTGAGAATGACCAAAAAGTACTGAGAGTTCAGTCACATTTTAGGGTTCTATGTGATTACTTCTTAGGCTTTCCACAGAAGGTTTTAAAGAAAATGTTAAATACCCAAGTTGTAACACATGAACCTGACATTCAGAAAGCCTTTGGGGGTTTATGGAGCAAAATGGAAAGGCTGTGCCTGTATTTCTTGTAGGGCAGTTGGAAACACCATGTCCTGTGGGACTGTGACACTGGAAGGCAAGGCTGAAGGGCTCAGCCCTTGGCTGCTGGGTGCTGGTCAGTGGTTTGTGCCAGCAGGGAGTGCAGGGCATCCCCCAGGGCTGCCAGAGGGAAGGAGTGTCTGTTGGAATCTGCAGTCAGTGGGCTGGGAGCTGGCACTCACTTGGCCCAGGGGGTGCATTCCCTCTCTCTTCTGGGCTCACTTCAGGTTCCAGGGCAGTGTAGGATGAAGCCTGGGAACAGAATGTGGGATCAAGTGTCTCCTCCACAAAGCAGCAGGGCAGCCAGGAGCAAATGAGGAGACTGGGAAAGGATCATGTGTCATGCTGCATGGCACTCCAGGAGAATCCTTAAATGAGAGCTTCTCTGTTTTATTTTACCCTGAGTAGGGATGCTCTAGGCCCTTTCTTCCTTAGATGAAAACTTTTCTTTGAGATGCAGTTCTTTTCTAATAAGAATCCAAGTCTACAAATCCTAATTCTTTGGGCATTTCCCTGAAGGACATGGTACTGTTTGTCAGGCTCTGACAAGAGATAACCAGGTGAGCAATGCTGACAGGGAGTGAAGCAAACAGTGTTTGCAGTTACTGATATTTTCAATTTGGCTTGAATTTCCTCAGAAGATGAACTTCCCAATTGGAGCTGAATGCCACACTTGTGTTTTGGACCTCCTGTAACTTGTCCTGAAGTCAGAACCTGCTGCACAGCATGGGAGGCTGAGGGGAAGCTGCACAAAGACCCTGGGAAGGCTGGGACTCCAAATTCAAGTTGGAACTGTAAGGTAAGGAATATACCAGGCACTCAGCAATAGGACAAGGGGGCACAGGCTTAAGCTCTGCCAGGGGAAATTTAAGTTGGATATTAGAAAAACATTCTTTACAGAGAGAGTAATCAGGCATTGGAATGGGCTGCCCAGAGAGGGGGTGGATTCACCATCCCTAGAGATTTTTAAACACAGATTGGCCGTGGCACTGAGTGCCCTGATCTGGTAAAGGGACTGGAGTTGGACCAAGGGTTGGACTCGATGATCTTGGAGGTCTTTTCCAACCCAATCCATTCTATGATTCTATGATTCTATACTTGAATTATAGTTCCTTCATTACAGTCCAGTAAAAGCAGCAGAATGCTTGGGCTGTTCCTGTTCCTGCACAGCTGCTGAATTCCTTGGCTGAGCTCAGCTGATCCAGGGAATCCACACAGGTATCAGAGCTCCAGCAAAGCACTCAGGGTGTGGGACTGCACAAGGAAAGGGAAAATGGTATTACTGGTTGGACTTTGCCACATATACCATGGTTTCCTCTGGGAAACACAGATGGAAAGAGGAGAGGTGGAAATCCCTTAATTATGCTGGGCTTGATGGTGGGGTGTCCTTTCAGAAATTCTAACAAAAGGAAACCTGAGTGTTTTCTTAGTCTTCAGATGCTCTGCCATTTTAAATTGTTTTCACAATGAAGTGTGGGGTGTTGCTGGGACAGACAACACTGCAGGGCACCTCCTGGGGCCAGGGGCCACTAAAACTGAGTGTTCCACTCTGGATAAAGGTGTGCAAACCAAACAAATTGATGAATAATTGTATTTTTAAAGCATTTCTCCATATAGTCATCATACAAAAGTGAAAGTGCACTTCCAAACCCCCAAAAGAAAGGGGAAATAGGACACAGATCACCAACACTGCAGTGAGGAATTTCAGTGGGAAAAAAGCTTAGCTTTTAAAACTCATGTTAACCATTTCTCCTTGTACCAACATGGTTTGCATATCTGCTTGTCTGTTGTGTTTTATGTCAGAAACACTGTGAGCCTGACTGACCCATGAAGAGTCTCTGCTGATACACATTCATGGACACCCTTTCCTACCTGTAACTACACCACTGACCTGAGGGAGGTGAAATTTCAGGTACAGTTTGTCACAAACAGGCTGGGATGTAAATGAAATCCTAAAATAATACCTTATGTAGTGTTACAATCCTGTTTGAAGTTTAGATCAGAATATTTGGCCATCCCAAGCTGTCCTGGGGGTGTCTGGAGTTGCAGCCCCTGTGCCATAGCACAGCTCTGGAGAAGGCCAAGGTGGTGACACTGTCACACACTTCAGCTGGAGCTGCCAGAGCAGCCTCCTTTAACTTCATGTTTATTTATATTTATTTTTATGTACTTAAAGCCAAACATGTACATCCACGTTGTGGTCCCTTCAGGTCAAGTCTCCCTTTCCCTCCCTCCTCTTTGGTGCCTGGGATTGGAAGTTCCTGCTGCTTCTGCTTCTGTTAAAAGCTGCCTAGAAGTTGAGCAAACCCATCCCTGTGGTAGTTTCCCCTCTTGAACAGCATCCAAGGTATTGTTTCCTCTTCCCTTCCTTTTCCCAGGAGCAGCAAGCAGCCCTGCTGAATGGATTCCTCCACGAGGTGACTGTGCAGGTCAGGAGGTTAGCTCACTTTTGTCTCCCTCCCCAACTGCTGCTGCAGAAACGCTCTGTGTGTTCTGCTGATTGTAAAGGCTGGGAAGAAAGAGGAGCCCAAGCCATCCATTAATCCCTGAGCCAAGTCCTATTGAGGCATCTGCAGTGAAAGCTCTCCCGTGCTGCCCTGGAAATAACCCCGGCTGTGACGTGGGCAGGTGACCCTGGGCAAGGTCAGCCACTCACTGCTCATTTTCTTTTAAGCTGCTGGTTTTTAAACAGTGTTTTAAACAGCCTCGTGGATCTGCTGAGCTCAAAGCAGCTGGAGCCTCATGGAGAGGGAACAGAGGTGGGGAGTGGGGAGAGGCAGGGGTTTATCTGCTGGACCTTGCTGCCTTCTCCCCTCAAATCTCTGCTCTTTGGGCTGCAATATTTCATGGCCATGACCCCATGTGAGAGCAGCAAGTGGTATCAGGATTGTAGCCTAAGCTGCTTTGCACAGACAAAGCACCTGTTTTAATTCCTTCTGGAAATGGAAGTGATTTGGAAGTGTCCCAGCTAACTGGAGTCCAAGTAGTAATTGTTGCCTGCCTGTCTGCTTTCCCAGGAAGTGTGTGCATTGAAGGCTCTGTGTGCACAGCTCCTGCATGGGACCTTCAGCAGGGCTGAGAGAGCTGGGGGTGTCTGCCCTGACACCCTGCAGTGCCAAGATGTGTTAATGGAAACACAGTGGCATCCCCTGTTTGCCTCTTGTCTCCACAGGCTCAGATACAATACAGTGCAAAGCTGATGTGCAGGGCTGTGTTGGGTGGGCTGCAGCTTGCCCTGCTCCTGCCCAGCGTGCCCTTGAGCTGTGGGCACCTTCCAGGGCCAGTGTGATCTCCTGGGGTCCAACTGCAGGCCCTAGTAAACAGCTCAGTTGGTTCAAACTTGGCTGTAACAATGCCAAGGTCAGGGGCTCAGTCCCCTGTGTGGGCCACTGACTGAAGAGTTGGACTCGATGGTCCCTGTGGGTCCCTTCCAACCCAGAATAGTCTGGGATTCTGTGATCTACCACAGGGACTGCTGGCAGCCTCCTCCAGCTGCTGGGCTCATTCCTGTGCCATGGGATGGCCTTTGGTAATGGAATCAAGGAAAGTGATGTGATAAAACCCGCTGCCATGATGGATTTGAAGGATTTTGTGAGGTAACCAGGGAACATCATAACCCTTTGAGCAGGGAGCTCTGAACTGCAGCTGAATCAGCCACTCCTGTTGGCTTGCTTAGGGAACTGACTTTTGACAGAATATTACTCATTTTTGCTTTTCACTTTTCATTTCTGTGGTGCAGCGTTTGCGTTTCTGGGTTTGGGGAGTCCCATCAGGAGAGCTGATTTCCATTGTGTTTGAGAGGTAAGGGAGTGTTGAAGTGTGCACCTTCCCTATGGAAACTTGCTTTGCGTGAATCAGGGACAGACATGGAATCAGGGAAATCATTGAAAAGTCATCCCCCTCCCCAGAAATTTCTCTAAGGATGTGACTAAAACCAAAGCACTTGTAAAGTTACAAGGAGTGGAGTGGAGCTGGTGAAGCCAGTGGGAGGTGGACACAGAATCCCAGAATTGTTTAATGCAGAGAAGACCTTCAAGATCATCAAGTCCAATTGTTAACCTAGACATGGGTCAGGGTGGTTATTTCTGTTGAGGATTCAGGGGGCTTTGATTTGCATTTTATTTGGCACACATCTTTTCAAAACTCACCACCTCAGAATAGTAATAATTTTATGGCATGTGCCTATTATACAAAATTCACAAGCACTGCCTCTCTCCATTCCTTTTCATTTTTCACAATGTGTTTTACAACTGCAGTTTTCATGTCTCACATTTTTTCTCTCCACTTTCCTGTGTTAAATCTTGACCATACATCTTAGGCTGCTTTGTTGAAACCAATAGCTGCACTATATTTCTTCATGTAACAATCTGCTGGATTGGTAGTGGCTTTAAAACAATTGACTGTGGCTGTGTGGTTTAATATCCCCAGTTTTAATGCACCAGGAAGGAGAAACTGGAGGCACTGTCATTCATGGAGTGTTTGTGTTTCACCTGCAGTCCAGGGATCCTTGTCTGGCACCTTGGCACTGGGAGCCCCTTCTTGCACAGATAATGCCAAAAAACCTCCCTGTACATATTTGCTCCTAGTTGTGAGAGTTGAGTTTACAAGGGGCTTGTCTCACAAAGTTAATACCTGGAACATTAAGAAGCATTGCAAGAACTGCTCAGTAACTTCTTTTACCTCCACAGAGGGAATACTCTTCTTTAAATCTCTGTTCTTGCTCTAATTAAGCCTGACTTAGAGCCTGGTTTGTGTGTGAGGCTGTGAGCCCTCCTGGAGCCGTGTTCCCGCTCAGGTAATGCCACGTTTGACTCCCCAGAGCATTATCCCTGCCAAGTCCTGCTGCAGCTCTCCTGCTCCAAACCTTGGCCCTGTGCAAAGCCTTCCACACTGCAGAGCCTCTTTGCTTCAGGGCCCAACCTCAGGTTCAGAAAATATTTGTGGCTCTCAGTCTCGTGCCTCAGCCAAAGCTGCACAGATGCAGAAAGCCTGAGGGACTTGGAGGGATTTTAGAATTGCAAATGCTTAACAGATTTTTAACAGATATATATATGTACATGCATATGTAAATACATATATGCATATGTATGTATGTCAGACTTGAAATACACACAAGGAATCTATGCTGTCTTTGATAACATTGTGGCCAGACTGGGCTGCTGGAGATGAGAAAGGGCTTTACTGGAACTTTCAAATACTGCATCAATTTATGTGTGTTACAGGTGTGGCACTTGGTCTTGTTTCTTATTTGAAATAAGGAGGCATTTAATTTTAACACCTTATTTTTGCTCTCTAAAATTCTGTCAAGCCTTGGACAGACCAAGGAAAGAGTATCTGCCCTGGCCCCCTGCCCTGTCTGTTGTGTCTTGGTTTCTTTGACACTGACACACTTTTTAAGGCAGTTTGGGAAAGTTTAACAACCTGGGAGGTACCAGACACAACACTGGATTGCAAGGCTGTGTTTAGGAGCTTGCCTAGAGGTGAGGAGTTTGGATCTCTGGTGTGTGGAAGGTGTCCCTGCCATGCCAGAGGAGGTTTGAGGTCTGTGCCCAGCCAAGGCAAGGCAGTGACTCTGTGGTTCCATGGCTGGCCCCTGTAGCTGGGCTGCAGGAACACCTGAGTCCATGTTTGCTCTCAGCTCTGTCTCACTGGGGACATCAGCCTTGTGTTCAGGGTGGAGCCATGTGCAGTTCCTCAGGACTGAGGGAAATCCAGTGTGGGAAAGCTGCACAGGGAGTGAGCGAGTTCCCTTCCAGTGCAGAATGTGGAGCTGCCAGGTTAGAGCCCCTCAGCCTCTCCCACTGTGGGGTGCTGAGTGTGGCTGGCTGCTCTGTGCCTGATGCACAGCAATGAGCCTGCACTTGCAATAACAGAGGCATTCCCCCTCGCTCAGAAAAATTCCTTTTATTTTGGGGCTTTGTGAGAGAGCATTGTGCAGTGCAGGACCTGTATCCTCTGAAAGAGCAGGGCTGCTGTGGTTGGAATATTCAAGGGATCTCCTGAAAATTGAGGCTGGAGGTCTGCTCCTCTTTCAACACTGCTGTGAGGCAACTTGCCTTTAGTAGAAGAGTAGGTAGGATGGTTTTTGGTGGGCAGGTCAATTTAAAACTCATAGTTAGGCTGTCACTGGTACTCTGAGAACGTTTGAGCAGCAGCTGTTTGTGCTACGTGAGGCCAACAAACCAATGTGGGCTGGTCATGGTGTCTCACAGGAGTGGTCATGCAGGAGACACACCAGAATGGTTTTAAACTGGATTTCAAATTGGGATCCACGTGCTTGTAATGCCTCCCCCCCATCAGTAACACTGGCTGATTGTGCCCCCGACAAAATTCACTCCTTGCTTTGAGTACTGTTTGGTGTCTGGCTCCTCAAAGGTGTTTGCAAGGTTTTGTTCCCCCCTTTGGGGTGGTGCAGTGGTGTCTGTTACTGACTGGTTGTGCACAGTCTCAACTGTGTGACACCTTCTGGGCAAAGAGAAGGGACCAAGAATGCACAGAGTGCGTTGGTGAGGATTTCTGCCTGTGCAAGGCCCTGTGTGAGTGGGGTTTGGGTTCTGCCCAGGCTGGGCATCACTGCCTTTTGTGCTGTGTGCTGAGCTCCTGGGTGGTGAGGAGTCAAGTCACTTTATGGTCAGACTCTGGTCCAGTGGGACCCGTGGGAACTGTTGTCACAGGGCACGGGGTGATGGTTTAAACTGAAGGAGAGACAATTGAGGTTAGATAGAAGGAAGTTTTTTATTGATGAGGCCCTGGCACAGGTGCCCAGCGAAGCTGTGGCTGCCCCTGCCCTGGGAGTGTCCCAGGCCAGGTTGGATGGCACTTGGAGCACCCTGGGCTGGTGGAAGGTGTCCCTGCCACGAGATGAACTTTTAAGGTTCTTTCCAACCAAAACTTAAGACTCAGTAGCTTTCGCTGCACTATCTTGGGTTGCTGGGAAATACCGAAGCTTGGGGCTGTGGTGCCAGGCTGGGCAGCTGCTCTGGGAGCCCGTGCCGGGGTGTGATGGCAGCATCCCTGTGCGGGCAGCGAGCGATGGGTGGGTGGAAGGGAAAGGCGTTTCCTGGTGGCTTTCAGGCACCCGCAGGAAGGACGGGGTGCGCGGCGGGAGGATGTCTCGGCGATTGTGTGTCTGTGTGTGTATGTGCGTCTGTGTGTGTGCGCGGGGCCGGGCGGGTTCCCCGGCGGTCCCTGACGTGGAGCGCGGGCCGGGCCGGGCCGGGCGGAGGCGGAGCCGCCGCGGGTTTATCAGCGCAGCAACAGGCGGTGCGGGACTCGCCGCCTCTCCGTCCGTCCGCCCGCCGGCCCCGGCCCGCACCGCCCCGCAGGGCAGGCACGCAGCGGCACAGCAGCAGCGGGCGGAGCGCGGCCGGGGCCGGGGCCGGCTCGGGATGCTGCTCCTGCCCCTCTGGGTAGTGGCAGCCGCGCTCCTGGGGGCCCGCGCTGCGCCCGGCCGGCAGGTGAGTGACGGAGGAACCCCTGCCCTGCCTTCCCTCGGGGTCCCGCTGCCGCTCCCTGCCCTCCCTTGATGCCCGGCGGCTGTCCGCCCTCCCCGCCGCATCCGAGCAGCCCCGAGCGGGCACGGCATCCCCAGCGACAGCGCGGGCTCCCTGCTCTGCATCCCTGTTCTTTGCATCCCATCCCTCGGGCTCCCTGTTCTCTGCATCCCTGCTCTCAGCATCCCGTCCCCCCAGCTCCCTGCTCTGCATCCCTGCTCTCAGCATCCCGTCCCCCCCGGCTCCCTGCTCTGCATCCCTGCTCTCAGCATCCCGTCTCCCCGGCTCCCTGTTCTCTGCATCCCTGCTCTCAGCATCCCGTCTCCCCGGCTCCCTGCTCTGCATCCCTGCTCTCTGCATCCCGTCTCCCCGGGTCCCGTTCCCCTGGCAAGAGCGAGCACCACGCCGTGGCATCAGGTCGCAGCCCCCGTCCCTGCGGTCACTCGGGGAGTGCACTTGGCTTTCCCGTTCTCCAGCACACATCCAAAGAAGAGCTGCCAGCTCTCTGCCCAAGCACCCGTGCCCCTTGGAGCTCCTTGCAGTCCTGGCATTAGAGCCTTGCTTTGCTCACCAATGTTACTTTTTGGCACAGTGTCACAATGTATGGAATGGGTCGTTCTGAATCAGAGCTGTTTAGCAGCTCCCTTTATGCTAAAGATGCTACAGACTCTGTTAGTATTATACTGGTGGTGGGAACAGCTGTTTGTTCAGTTAAGGAAGAATTGCCCTCCCTGGAAACCAAAAGCAGAAACATATAAAATAGTGCAGCACAGACCAAGTGATTTTTCAGCCTTCTGCCGTCCCCCATTGCATAGTAATTGTGCTGACAACTTGGTGCATGTGTTTCTTTTCTCTTCTGCAGGCTGGTAAAGAACAGCAGATCCAAATAGGTGAGTCTTTTTGGCTATTGTTGCTGCTATCCAAACAGAAATAAGAGAAGCAAGCTCAACAAAGTAGTTGTTTTCCGGAGCAATGATCTGTATGCAGACGAGCATTCCCCAGCATTGCCACCCAGGAGCACTGGTAGTTGCACGGTGACGTGGCAGGGATTGAATTTGCATGTCCTCTCGTGCTGTGGTTTGGCATCCCAAAGTGTCTGTGCTTCCTCCAGGAGTTATAAAATCTGGAGCTGTTGGCTCTTGCCTTGTAAACTGATGGACTGGGTAAGAACGTGCCGTGCAGCGAGTTTGGTGGTGGTGGCACATGCAGGTGCTGAGGGGAAAGGTGCCTCTTGGTGCCCATGAGGTGCTTCCTACTGCACCTGCAGCCTCTTGGACTCTTCCTGAAGACAGGGAGTGTCCTTTACTTAGGAGGGTGCACCCACTGTTCAGCTTCAGGAGATGTGTGTTCATGTAGGCTAACGGGTGCTCTGAGGGATGGAAGAGGTGGTGGAAGGATGTGGAAGCTGCCATCCCTCTGCCAGGGCATCAGTGCCAGGGAGTGCCATCCTGTGTGCTCCTTCCCTTCCAGAGTGAACTGAGCCTTTCCCCATCCTGCTGAGTGTGTCCCTGCACACGGGTGTGCTGCAGAGCTCTTCAGCAGTGGGGATAGACCCCAGGCAGTGCTGCTTCCAGTTGCCATTAGACCTCCAGCCCTGAGGTTTTGGTCCAGGTTTTGTTCAGAAAAGAATTTCAGGCATTTCTTTAAATTTTGGAGGCCTTGTCTCAATTTCAGTTCTGGCACTGCATCCCTCTGGGTTGGTTTCCACTGCGAGCAGTGAATAATGGGAGCGGAGACGGGGAGGTACATTTCAAGCTAACTGGCAAACAGAGGGTTTTTCCAGTGGCATGCTGATCCTGGGTTTTATTTCCAGTCCTTTCCATGAGAAATGGATTCTGCTGGAATTTCAGAAACCAGAAGCTATATAGGAATGCATCGTTTAAATTACCCAGTACATCAGGCAGAGTTCCTGAACCTGGAAGACAACTTTCTGTCCTTTAACGACTCCCTTTCTTTCACAGACTCAGCAATGTTTGGGCTTGTATTTGATCCTGTAAATTCTGATTCACAAAGTATGGAACCATGGAATTCCAGAATGGTTTGGACTGGGAGGGACTTGAAAGATCATCTCATTTCACCCCCTGCCATGGGCAGGGACATCTCCCACTGCCCCAGGTTGCTCCAAGCTCTGTCCAGCCTGGCCATGGACACTCCCAGGGATGGGGCAGCCACAGCTTCAAACTATGGCTTGTTCAGTGAGAGTTTTAATGAGTTGGAGGCAAAACCTGCTTTGGGTTTGTCTCAGATGTGCTGTCCTACTTCTGAGCCCCTGCCGAGTGTCGCTTTGCATCGCTGTTGTGTGTTTGAGTTGCCCAGGGCTGGCTGCTGTCAGCAGCTGATCTTTGTGCCTGAAAAGTCACTTCGGGCAAACTGAAGCCCCCTGGGGGGTTATTTTTGTGAAATATCAGCACAGACTGCGGTGCAGGCACAGGGAGTTACCACGTTTCATTACCTGCATCTGTGCACACCGTGCTGCAGTGCCTGGGGGCTGCCAGGAGGAGCTGGGGCTGTGTCACCGGTGTCACCAGTGTCACAGCCAGCCTGAAGGTGCTGATGGCTCAGAGCTGTGCTGCATCTTCACCTCTTTGCAGCCTCCCACGCCGCAGCTCCATCACTGCTCAGTGCCACTGCTGGGAGAAACCTGGAATCTGCCCTGTGCCACAACAGTGCCAGGCCCTGCTGCCTGCAGAGAGCACCTGCAGCTCTGCAGAGGCTGCTAAAGCACCACAGCAGCCGTTTCTGGAGCTGTCTGTGTCCCTGGGACAAGGGACAGGAAAGCAGAGGAAGGAGGACACTGGAAAGGTACCCCACTGCAGCCTCTCTCCTTGCAGTCCTTTGCTTCCACCCATCCAGCTTGCAGTGTTCAGGTACTGCACAGCCTCATCCCTCTTCAGGTGTGGAGTTGTGAGGGAATTTTCAAGAAATCCATCACCCTTTCCTGTCTTGTCTTTTCCTGTGGGCATTTCTGCCACCTGAAGGCAGCCAAAAAGAGCAAACAGTTCTGGAGTGATCCAGGTGGTTGAGAGGGACCACAACTGCTCTGTTGTTTCTGGAAGCCACCAGCCCACGATGAAGACAGAAAATGGTGATGGCAAACCCCCTGGTGGTCTCCAGACCATCTTCTCTTACAGAGCATGGCTTTGCTGAGTGACCAGAGCAGCCCTGGCTCATCCCATTGTGCCTATCCGTGGGATGGAAGTGTGATCTCCCAGAACATGGCAGTCTCCGTGTGGAAACGCTGTCCTCCTCATCCTCCTCATCCTCCTCATCCCTGTGGCAGCAGGGAACTGTTTTCTCCCCAGTTCTTCCATGCAGAGCTGCACTCCTGCCATCCAGCAGCCTGGTTGTGCCATAGCTTGTGAATTCCAGGCACAAGGTGCCAGCGCAGGGGTACTCTGGAGGTGTCACCTGAGCTCCAGGTGAGGCAGCTGAGCTTCCTGACCCTCAAGCCACATCCAAACCCCTTCCAAGAGAGGTGAGGCAGCTCTGGAAGCTGGTGGAAGCTCCCTGGTCATCCCATGGTGTCAGTGTGGGCTGGCTGGGACTTGCCAACAGAGCCCTGTGCAGGGGCCGTGTGGGTGGGGGGTTACCAGGAGTTCCCCCACGTTTCTTTTCTTGAGTGGCTTCGTTTACACATAAAAATAATTTGTCTGAACTGGCCTAAATTCCTCCTTTTCCACTGATACCACTGATTTCCACGTAGGCTCTGCTTTTGAAATCTTCTCAAGTGGATGTTTGGGCCCTTGGAATTCTGCTGTGGACACCCACATTAGCAATTTTTGATCAATGTATTTCACAGAATCTTTGGCCTAAAAAATAGTATTTTTCCAAATGCAGGTGATAGAAAAAGTTGAGGATTTTTGAATCCCGGTTGACCACAGCTGTTGTACAGTGCAAAGACAGCTCCTGGGAGCCAGCAGTGTTAATTCTGCAGCTTAATGAGTATTTGAGGGCAAGGAAAGCAGGGACAGCTCTCTTCAGAGGCATTCTCTAGCTAATTGTGTTTTGGCACACAATGAAAGAATGTGATGTTCCTTCTTAAGTGCTTCCTTTCAACTTAAACATTGTGCAACTGGAGCAGCAGTTTAAAGCCAGATTTTTAAAAAATGGAGAAAATTTGCTGTTAAGTGGTTTTCCTCTTGTTCTGATCAGCACTGTCAGCTTTGAATTAGCAGAGCAGATCGACTCTGAAATTTCAGCTCGGGAAAGGGAACACTTGCAGCTGGAATAGCATTTCCTCGGAGCATGCAGTCTGTGGAAAGAGGGTAATGTAAGTCAGTGGAGGAGTTCAGATGTCTTCGGGATTCAGTCATGTCCCATTTCATTTTAATTGCCTTTGAACAAAAGGCATTTCCTCTTCTAGCTCAGCATTTACAGGCTCTGGAAAAGGCTTTGCTGACTCAAACCCTTGACAGTCCTCATTTTCCACCCTTTGTTCCTACCTTCTTGTGGCTAGTTGGTTGTTTTTAGTAGCACACCAGCCCTTTTTCGCCCCAGCCTGTGGAAATGTGGGAATCTGCCTGTGAGATGTGCAGAGCAGTTTCTCAGTCGTGTGCTGAGCACAGAATTGGATCACCAGCCTGTGGTGCACTGAACCTCCTGTCTGAAGGAAAAGGCCGAGCCAGGAGCAATCTGGGCAAGGCAGAAGGTGGAATGAGCCTGGGAGTGAAATCCCAGCCCTGAAACACTGGGATGTGTGGAGCAAGTTTTTACTCTGACCCAGTTAGGATGTACAGCCCAGCAGCTCTGACTCCTGTGCATGGCCTGCTGTCTAATTAACAGAAATTGCTTTAGGGTTTAATTTGGTCCCCTCTCTAAGGAGGCAGATTAGCAATCCTGGCTGAGAATTCCCAGTGTTTTAGATGGGAATTATCCTAAGGATAATGGCCTAATTAGGATGCCAGTTTTAGAACTTGATCTTGAGGGTGTGTGGCAAACTAGGTGGGGTTGGCTGCTGCTGCAGCACACCCTGTGGCTGTAGGATGTGGGGTACCAGTGGGCTTGAAATGGCTTTTCACGTGCCTGGGATATGGAATTTGTATATTAATACACTCATGGTGCAAGAATTGAAATGTCTGTGTGCATCCTACTAGTACCAGACATTGTTTTTCTTTCAAATTCCTCAGTAACTGGCCTGAAAGAAAATGAGAATCAGTTCTGTGAAGCCATTAGGAACAATTTCCTCCTGAAGTTACTCACTGAGTGTATGTGCCTTTTAAAACCAGCAGCCTCTGCTGCCAGGAGAGAGGAACTGGCTCCTGAGCTCTTCTCTATTAATTCTCAGCCCAAGTGGGATCCACACTGGGAGCAGGTACCATTTAGCTCACTTAATTAAGTACATTTATTTGAGAAATTCTCGGTGGCACTCAGCACTACCAACAGAGCTACCTGATCTTGGGGGTTTTCAAATGGAGCTGTCAGTAACGTCACTCTAATGTAGCTTTCAGCAGCTGTCCCAGGAAGAGAGGAGCTGGGGAGTAACTGTTTCTGTGCTGAGTGTCTTGTTAACTCTCACACAGTCCAATCCACTGGCTCAGACTTGAGCCCTTGTTCTGTTGGGAGCGCTGGCATGGCCCACAGCTTGACCTGGCCCCTCTCCTCTTACAGCCTGCACATCAGACACCAGATATCCTGGTTGCCTCCAGGTCACAGAGGTCCCACCACAATGATAACCTCCTGTGATGGATTTGTTTTACAGAGGGTGACATTGCTGGAGCACACGTAGCCTTGGCCAGGGGTCACTGGGCTGCTCTGGTGTTGCCAGCAGTGTGGCTGTGCTGGGGCTGGGGCCTCTCTCTGTTGCACTGAGGGCAGGATTTAGGTAACACTTGTGCCATTCTGTGCTGTGGATTGTTTTAGTAATGAGCTTCTCTGTTGGTTTTGATCTCTGTCACTCAGAGGAAAGGCAACAGCAAGTTGCTGGGTAAGAGGATTTGTAGAGGGAAAAGTTACTGCCTTTACCATTGTTGGCATGGATTAATTTATCAGCACCATGTGATATCCACTGGATTTTTTTCCCCCTGTTTGTGTTTCCTGAGGAATCTGTGTGCAAATTGTGGTTGTAACCAAGCCTGGCACTTAATTTCCAAAATCTTACTGGGGGTCCTGACACAGGAGTGAGCAGTTCTGTGTCAGGTGTGAACTGGAGCTGTGTGGTGTTTCTTACAGGGGCATTCAGAAGGGTCTCTGCCTCTCCTGGGGATGGGCAGCAAACACGAACCTCAGGAAACTCCCCAGAAAAGTGTCAGTGAATATTTAGGGGTTTCTAAGTTTTAGGCAAAACATTTTTATAATAACAACTGATGGAAAGAAATTGTTCCTTGTGAGGGTGGGCAGGCCCTGGCACAGGTTGGGCAGAGAAGCTGTGGCTGTCCCATCCCTGGAAGTGTCCAAGGCCAGGTTGGACAGGGCCGGGATCAACCTGGGATAGTGGGAGGTGTCCCTGCCCATGGCAGGGGTGGCACTGGATGGGCTTTGAGGTCCCTTCCATCCCAACCATTCTGTGATTCCTTGGTACAGAAGGAGCAGTGACACGTGCCTTGTGTTGGTACAAACAGGAGTGCAAAGTCAGGAACTCTGGAGGGGGTGTGGGGCAGAGGGATCCTTGAGTCCTTGGGCTCCTGTCAGGCTCTCCCCCTAATGCCAGTCTGGATTTGGTGTTTCTCCCGGCAGAACCACGGAAGGGCAGGCCCAGGCCATACGGGTTGGTGATCCCCATCAGCACCGATGCCACCGGCAGCTTCGTGTCCACCGTGCTGTCGGCGAGTCACCAGCGGCGCTGGGCGCGCGAGGCGGCCCCGGGGCCCCGCCGGCTGTTCTTCAACGTCAGCGCCTTCGGCAGGGACTTCCACCTGCGCCTGACGCCCAACACGCGCCTGCTGGCGCCCAGCGCCGTGGTGGAGTGGCACGAGGACTCTGAGGAGCCTGGGAGCCACGGGGGCAATGCCAGCTGGGCTGGCACCGCTGCGGAGCCGCTGTGGAGGAGGGAACCCCTGTGGACCAACTGTGCCTACGTGGGGGACATCACCGACATCCCCGGGGCCACCGTGGCCATCAGCAACTGCGACGGGCTGGTAAGGCTGGGGCTGTGTGCCCGTGCTCACTGCCGTGCCCGTGCTCACTGCTGTGCTCACTGCCGTGCCCGTGCTCACTGCTGTGCTCACTGCTGTGCTCACTGCTGTGCTCACTGCCGTGCCCGTGCTCACTGCGGGCTGTGCTCACTGCGGGCTGTGCTCACTGCGGGCTGTGCTCACTGCGGGCTGTGCTCACTGCTGTGCCCGTGCTCACTGCTGTGCTCACTGCTGTGCTCACTGCTGTGCTCACTGCTGTGCTCACTGCTGTGCTCACTGCCGTGCCCGTGCTCACTGCCGTGCCCGTGCTCACTGCTGTGCTCACTGCTGTGCTCACTGCCGTGCCCGTGCTCACTGCTGTGCTCACTGCTGTGCTCACTGCTGTGCCTGTGCTCACTGCTGTGCTCACTGCTGTGCTCACTGCCGTGCCCGTGCTCACTGCCGTGCCCGTGCTCACTGCCGTGCCCGTGCTCACTGCTGTGCTCACTGCTGTGCCTGTGCTCACTGCCGTGCCCGTGCTCACTGCTGTGCTCACTGCCGTGCCCGTGCTCACTGCTGTGCTCACTGCTGTGCTCACTGCCGTGCCCGTGCTCACTGCTGTGCTCACTGCTGTGCTCACTGCTGTGCTCACTGCTGTGCTCACTGCTGTGCCCGTGCTCACTGCTGTGCTCACTGCTGTGCTCACTGCTGTGCTCACTGCTGTGCCCGTGCTCACTGCTGTGCTCACTGCTGTGCCCACTGCTGTGCCCACTGCTGTGCCCACTGCTGTGCTCACTGCTGTGCTCACTGCTGTGCTCACTGCTGTGCCCGTGCTCACTGCTGTGCTCACTGCTGTGCTCACTGCTGTGCCCACTGCTGTGCCCACTGCTGTGCCCACTGCTGTGCCCACTGCTGTGCTCACTGCTGTGCTCACTGCTGTGCTCACTGCTGTGCCCGTGCTCACTGCTGTGCTCACTGCTGTGCTCACTGCTGTGCTCACTGCTGTGCCCGTGGTCACTGCTGTGCTCACTGCTGTGCCTGTGCTCACTGCTGTGCTCACTGCTGTGCTCACTGCTGTGCCTGTGCTCACTGCTGTGCTCACTGCCGTGCCCGTGCTCACTGCCGTGCCCGTGCTCACTGCTGTGCTCACTGCTGTGCTCACTGCTGTGCTCACTGCGGGCTGTGCTCACTGCTGTGCTCACTGCCGTGCCCGTGCTCACTGCTGTGCTCACTGCCGTGCCCGTGCTCACTGCCGTGCCCGTGCTCACTGCCGTGCCCGTGCTCACTGCTGTGCTCACTGCTGTGCTCACTGCGGGCTGTGCTCACTGCTGTGCTCACTGCTGTGCTCACTGCTGTGCCCGTGCTCACTGCTGTGCTCACTGCTGTGCTCACTGCTGTGCTCACTGCTGTGCTCACTGCTGTGCCCGTGCTCACTGCTGTGCTCACTGCTGTGCTCACTGCTGTGCTCACTGCTGTGCCCGTGCTCACTGCTGTGCTCACTGCTGTGCTCACTGCTGTGCTCACTGCTGTGCTCACTGCTGTGCCCGTGCTCACTGCTGTGCTCACTGCTGTGCTCACTGCCGTGCCCGTGCTCACTGCTGTGCTCACTGCTGTGCTCACTGCCGTGCCCGTGCTCACTGCTGTGCTCACTGCTGTGCTCACTGCTGTGCTCACTGCTGTGCCCGTGCTCACTGCTGTGCTCACTGCTGTGCTCACTGCTGTGCTCACTGCCGTGCCCATGCTCACTGCTGTGCTCACTGCTGTGCTCACTGCGGGCTGTGCTCACTGCCGTGCCCGTGCTCACTGCTGTGCCCACTGCCGTGCCCGTGCTCACTGCTGTGCTCACTGCTGTGCCCACTGCCGTGCCCGTGCTCACTGCTGTGCCCGTGCTCACTGCCGTGCCCGTGCTCACTGCTGTGCTCACTGCTGTGCCCATCCTCACTGCCGTGCCCGTGCTCACTGCTGTGCCCATGTTAATGATATCATTTGCAGAACTTCATTCCTTAAGTCCTTGAGAACACTGATGTGGGCAGCCAGTTGCACTGCTTTGCTTTGGGGTAACTGCTCTGAGCTAGATGAGCAAAGCCCTTCGTGTCACTGGGGTGGGAGAGAGAAAGAAATCCTGCATCTTGTTGGGGCTGCTTTTTACTTGCATGAGGTGTTGCAAACAGGAAAATGAATAATAAAGGCATTGTTAGACCTACAAGGTGACCTTTAGGTGGCTGAATTTAGAATTTGGCATCCAAATCAGCTCTCTACAATCTCAGGCAGCAAAATGACAGGCTGCCCTATAGGGCAGGAAGAGCAGCTTTGAGCTTTACAGGGTTTATTTACAAAGTGGGCACACTTTTTGTTCTGTTAGATACAGTTTTGTTTCTCAGGAGGTCTCACATGAGCACTGAGTGGTTTGTGACTGTAAAGGGTTCATTCTCAGCCTGGTTGTGAGCACGTGGGATTTCCCTGTACCTCAGCAGATTCCCAGATCCCAGAGTGAAAGGCTGTGCATGTGGATCCCACATGAATTCAGTGCCATGGCAAAGAGAGGCAGCAACACTCCCCTTGTGCTCCTGAGGTGCAGGGGCAGTGGGGGAACCCTCCTGCAGGATCCTGGCAGGTTCATGCCATGGTGACCCTCGTGCTGTGTGGGGTGGGGATCACATGGAGTCTCACCCAGCATCTCCTGGCCATGGTTGGATTCCATTCTGGGATGACCCCGTGCTAGGAGAGCTCCCACCTGGGCAGTGGCTGCAGGCACTGTGGGAATAGCTGCAGGAATGGCTCCAAATCCCCATTCCCACTGCAATTCCCTGGCTTCCCTTGCTCAAAGAAAGGAAATAGTGGTGGTTGCACCAGAGGTGATAACCAGTGCCAGTTTGGCATGTTCTGGGGGGTGTGGTGTGGCTTTCCAGGACAATCTGTTGGCAGTGCTTATGAAGGCCAAGCAGCCATCTGCCTGGCAAGTTGTGGCTTCCCACAGAACCCTTGCAGTGAGAGAGACTGGGACTGGGAGCTGGATTTTAGCAGCAATCCTGAATGAAGCTGTTGTGTTGAGACAAGAAATTGGATTAAGTGGAATTAGACTGAGGAGTGCAGCAGCTCTGGCAGGGAGTGCCATATGCTGGCAAGCTGCTCCTGGTGTGCCTTCAGTTACAGGGCTTGGAGCACCCTGGGACAGTGGAAGGTGTCCTTTTTCCCCTCACAGCACCCAGGAGAGGCACTTCATGTACTTTCCATGGCTTTAGAGTCTGCACTAGGAAAACATGGGCTTTTTCTTTGAGGAGAGGATAAATGCTCCTGGGTCTCTCTTGTCTCTGTTCATCCCAAACTGAGCTGTTGGAATGTCTGTTGGAGCTCTAATTGTGTGAGTGTGACAGGAATAAGTAAACCTGAAGATTTGTTTGACTTATTTTCCTCCTGGCATCTCCAAAGGGTAGCAAAGGAACTGCAAGTTAACATTGCTGGCCTTTCTATTGCTGTCCTATGTGTCTCTCAGCCCAGCTAGAATATTTGATCCTCAGTGTTTCCTAAAGATGTGAAGGGGGAGATAAAGTGGCTTAACAGAAACTGGAACAGGAGTGAGGAATTCTGGGGCCATATGTCTGTTGGAGAGATTTATTTTCAACTTCAAAGGAATTTAGACACTCTCCAGAGCAGCCAGCTGGGGTCTGAGCTCTTGGGAGAAAGTGAAGGGAACCACTGGAGTAGCAATTTGCACAATGTGTAGTTTATAAAGGAAGTTTGATATCATAAGTAACAAAAAAAGAGCACTTGGGTGCCAAATTTTGATTGCTAGATTGTAAATATATGCAATAATTGTCATTTGCATTAGTAAAGCAAGAGTCTGCCCACGGTCTCTTGCTCAGTCAAACTTACATTGAAACCCCCAAATATTTGGATGCTTTTGTTTTGAAATAGTTTGCATATCTAATTCTGCAGTGGAAGTCATCTGCCTGCCATCACTTTTGCAAATTCCTCTCTTCACATCTGCTCAATCTCCCTTGGAAAATAACCCTGTTTGTTTAAAACCCCCACATGCATGTGCCTGCACTTGTCATGGCAGAAGGACCCTTCATTCCTCAGGGAGGAGCTGCCTCTTGGCTTCTCCCCTGGCTCCCCTGGGCCTTGCACAGGTTTCTGCTGGGCATTTCTGCTGTTGTTGGGTCAAACCAGCAGTATTTGTTGTCAGAGCCCTTGGGGAGTGGAAGGTGCCAGCCTCAAAGCCCACAGCACATGGTTCAGGTTGTACACAGAGCAAAGGCAGCAGGGAGCCTTTATCTTTGGCTTCAGGTCCCAAGTGAAATGTTGTTTATTGGAAATTGTTTGGGGTTTCCTTGTTAATTGGGATTCCATGGCCTTCCAGCCCAGGGCTGCAGACTCTCATTTGGAAGCACAACTGTTTGCAAAGGGAGGATGCTCAGGAGTCTGCCTGGCTCAGGGTGTGCAGCTGCTGAACCAGGGAAAGCCTGGGAGACAGACCAACCAGCAGGAATTATGGGACCCCATGATCCTTGTGGGTCCCTTCCAACTCACAATAGTCTGTGATTCTGTGAATTAAAACCCAAACAAATCTGCTCAGCCCTGTCACTGTGAGGGATGATTCCTCCCTTGCTGATTGCCATCCCTTTTTTCTAAGGATGAGACATGAAATGTCTGTGCATGTTCACAGCTACTTTCCTTTGGCAAATCTGTTCCAAACAGTGGAGGCAGTTTGGCACTTTTTGGCTCATAGGAAGCATTTGTAGGCACTTGTTGGTAACTGGCATGGAAGGTTTTCTCTTTGTCTCTGTTTATTCTCCAGTAATAATATCCAAGGTGTCTGTGAACCCTCTAGAAGAGGAGGACTTGCCTGTGGGGGGTTCCTGAGGGCTCTCTGGAACATCCAACAGGAACAGTGAAACCCCTGAGTTGGGAACTCAACCCCTGCCCCAGGCTGGGCACAGGTGGAAAATGCAGGGCTAAACAGCCTCATGCTGTGGTTGGTCTCTTTTGTCTCTCTTTTTAGCCTGGAGAGAGTCCCTGGAGGCTGATTCAGACACTTGGCAGGTGGGAACAGGTGGGATTTTCAGCCCCACTGGTTATGCTGATGCTGAGCATGGAGCTGTTTAATCAGGTCACCTTCCCTAGGAGGGGTTTGGGAACAGGCAGCTGGGCACAGTCTGCCTGGACACTGGCATAAGAAGGCTCAGCTTGATGGCCACAGCTTCAGACTTATTTATAGTTTCTGTCTGATTTTGTAACATCCTTCTGTGCAGCACAGCAAGGGTGTACATGTAATTCCTCCCTTTCAAGCAATATAAATAGGGGTTGGAACTGCTTTTGAAGGTCAGGATGTGTTCAGCATGGTCTGGACCCAACTGCTGGTGGCTGGTGCTGCTCTGGACATCTCTTTTGTAGCTGATATTAAATCCCACCTTGTAGTCCTGGCAATGCATTTGCACAAAACGCCTCTGTTGGGGCACTTGGACAAAGAATGGCCCTTCTGGATTTTTTGCTCTTTGTTCCCAAAGCAACATGCACTTCTTTGATTTGATTCCTGGAGGCTCACAGCTAACAGTGAATAAAGCAGCCCAATTTATTAAAATGAGTAAATCCAACCCTTTTTCATAGTTTTAGTAATAAGCCCAGATTGTCTGAGTTGTGTGGCCCCTTGATAACACACAGAGGGCTCATGACTTGGGCTCTCATCCCTGTCCTGCCTCCACATGTCACCTGTGGGACAGTGTGTGTCTCAGCAAAGGAGAGCAAGCAGGTACTGGAATAGCCCATGTGCTCAGAGCTCACTGCCTGGGGCTGCCTCAAGGTGCCCATTGATGGTGGGTGGAGGCACAGGAGCCACAGTCAGGCTGGAGTTTGGTGGCCCCTGTTTATTCAGCACTGCAGGCACTTGGGGCTGGAATTTGGGCTCTGAGCTGCAGGGTCTGAGGTGTGCCAGGGGCAGGAGGCAAAGGCTGGGCAGCTGCAGGGTCTGAGGTGTGCCAGGGGCAGGAGGCAAAGGCTGGGCAGCTGCAGGGTCTGAGGTGTGCCAGGGGCAGGAGGCAAAGGCTGGGCAGCTGCAGGGTCTGAGGTGTGCCAGGGGCAGGAGGCAAAGGCTGGGCAGCTGCAGGGTCTGAGGTGTGCCAGGGGCAGAAGGCAAAGGCTGGGCAGCTGCAGGGTCTGAGGTGTGCCAGGGGCAGGAGGCAAAGGCTGGGCAGCTGCAGGGTCTGAGGTGTGCCAGGGGCAGAAGGCAAAGGCTGGGCAGCAAACACGGGGCAGGAGGCAAAGGCTGGCAGCAAACACGGGGCAGGAGGCAAAGGCTGGCAGCAAACACGGGGCAGGGGCACTGAGGAAAGGGTTGTCTCTCTCACCTGTTCCTGTCTCTTTGTGTTCCTGTCACCATCGTGCTCTGTTCCAGGCTCTGGAAGGTGCAGGGAAAGCAAAGCCACTTGGTCCCCTCTCCTGTCCTTGTGTTCTATCAGAAGCTTCTTGCCATGCTGGCTGAAGCTGCAGCACTGTTGTTCCTGTTCAGAAAGTCTTGGCTTTCACTTCTGCTCTAAACAGGTAGTTGGTTTTCATCCAGTGCTTCTGCAGCTTGGCTGAGAACTGCAATGAACAGCAACACAACAGTAAATTAACTTCCCAACCTCATACAAACCCCACTGCCACTTGGCTTTTTTCCTTTTATACCTGACCAAATGTGTAAAACTACTTTTCATTTTCCTTGGAGAGATTTTACCATGCCTGTGGGGGTTTTTCCACTTGATGTAAATATTCCTATCTTGGGGGCTTCCTAGCTCTTGATCCAGAGTGTTTCCAGTCAGAGGAAGCTGCTGCATCAGTTCTCTCTCCTTCTCTTCCTTATATCCCAGGAGATGAGCCTTTCTCACACATGGCTTGGACTGGATTTTCTGTTCCTTCCTCTCACCCACATCCTTCTGTAAGGACAGAGCCCTCCCAGCCCTTGCCCTGCAGCTCTTTGTGGCTGTTAGAGCCAATCTCGGCAGCTTTGCCAGGAACACAAGAGACAGACACATTTTTCCACCTAAAATCCACGTTGGTTTTTTCTCTCTGCTTTCATATGACTCTGAAGGGCTTCCACTGAGTTTTCTTAGACTTGCTGAAAGGGGAAGAAAGAAACCCAACTTTTGGATGAAAATCAAGTGTGAGAAATTTCAGTATAAAGAAATTTTCTTTGGGATGTTTATAGAGGAGAGTAAAAGCCTCATTTTGAGCTCAGTGCAGTGACCCAGTAATATGCTGCAATTTCTTTTTTTTTCTGTGCAGATTCAACAGAATTTTGGTTAATTTGGTGGCTCTCCCAAATGCCTTTTGCTCCTTCAAGTGATAAAACAATGAGTGTGTTGAGAGGCTTTGATTCCTCTGGGCAGATGATCTTCAGTATTTTAGTATGAGTGCACTTTAGCTGCTCCTTCCTAGATTGTGCCTGTAGTTTGGAAGAGGATATTAAACATTCCTGTGCTTTCAGCCTGTTTCTGAATCTCCATCCTGGTATTTGGTTGAACAAATAAGATTTTTTTTCTCCGTAGCTGCAGATTTTTGATTTAAAAATCTGGTAGCAGGTGATTGGTGAGAAGCTGGTGCTGTGTGAGCAATCCAGGTGGCTGTGAGACCCTGTTTGAATCTTGCATTGCAGTCAAAAAGAGGTTTTAATGTATTTAATTAGTAAGAAAAATCCCAGCACTCTGCTCTCTCTGTTCCCCTCCAGGGATGGAGCCTAAAATGCTTCAGGAGCTCTTGCTTTAGTTCTGAAATGCACTGCCAGGACAGGACATGTGATAAAACATGGATTTTATATCACACTGATCTTCCAGAGGGGGAAAATGAGCTGTGGAATTGCTGCCTGCTCCTCTGGGAACCCCTCCAAGGGTGCTGGGGCTGTGGGTCAGGAAATGGGGCTGTGTCACCCCAAACCCTGAGCCCTGGACACCTCCATGGAGAGGAGGAATTCCAGCTGCAAACCTCCTCTGGAGGCACCAGCAGCTGCATCAGTGCCATCTGTTTCTGCACAACCTGCACGGTGCTGCCATGTTCCTTTTTTCCAGCATTCCTCTACCCTGTAGGGCTTTCTATGCCAAGAATGTCGAGGCCATAAATACTTTAACATGCAGGAGCTGTGGAGGGAGGGAACTCTGCCCCTCTGGATGCCTTTCCCCTTCCTTCCCTTGCAAACAGCAGGGCTGGGGTCCCCTCACCTGCCAGAGGGAGGGACACTGTGCGACTGGGGACAAGGGGAATGGCTTCCCAGTGCCAGAGGGCAGGGCTGGCTGGGATACTGGGCAGGAATTCTTCCCCGTGAGGGTGGGGAGGCCCTGGCACGAACTCAAGAGGGGCATTGTGGGCAAACTACAACTTCAGAAGCTTTTAAAGTGTTCTTGAAAAGAAACCTGGAGAATCAGTTGATTCTTGTCAAACTATGGATCCAGTGTGGCACAAGGAATAACATCCCCCCAAGGAACTGAGGGTGTAACCCGGAGCTGCCCAAAGCTGGGCTCAGTTTTGGGGCAGGCAGGCAAAGGGCACTGTGCTGTGGGCACAGCTGCCCTCTTTGCTGTTCTTTTCCTTCCAATCCCCCCCAGTGTGGGTGTGACTCCAGGGGCTGATCCCTCTGGAGTGCAGCGGGTCGGAGTGACGCAGGCTCTGCAGTCACCCCTGAGCCCACCCTGGGCCAGCACAGAGGGTGAAAGGGAGCAGTGTCTGGGGCTGACTCCCTGTTTGCAGCCAGGCAGCACCTCTGTGATAAAGGCCTGTTTCTCTGGGCTGCTGGGGCAGTGCAGACTGCAGGGCTGTCTCCAGGAGCAGCCCCTCCTGCGCCATCCCAGCTGTTTGTCTTGGCAGGGGCACTGTCTGCAGGGCCTGGGCTGGGATGTGAAACTGAGGGAACACAGAGCTCTTGGTGCCTTCCAACAGGGCTCCTATTGAGCACGGGGCAGCACGGAGCTGGCAGCCACCTGGGATTGTCCAGCAGGGAAAAAGGAGGCATGGGGAGTGGGGCAGAGCCCTGGAAATGTTTGCTGGTTCCATCCCCAGAGTGCTGAGGAGGAAGCATTTTCCAGGAGGCAGAGCCTGACTTGGTTTGACTGCTGAGTTCTTGACTGGTGGAAGGGGAAGCTGAGGATGATGCTGGCTGGAATGATGTGGGATGGCACCAGGAACCTCCTGACCTGAACCTTGGAAGAGATGTCCCTGTGAGCTGAACAGTCAGTGTGGATTCAGGTGTCCTGGGGCTGACACTTGGGTTAGTGCTGGGATTCCTCATGGATTTGGAATATGGATTTCTGCTTGCAGTGTGTAAGGGGTGTAGGGTGGCTAATTCATTTTGTTTCCATAGAAAGGAAATTGAGTTGGAATGGCCTTAAGCTGAAGGAGGGAAGCTTTGGATTAGATGTTAGGAAGAAATTGTTTACTCTGAGAGTGGGCAGGCCCTGGCACAGTTGCCCAGAGTGGATTCCCCATCCCTGGCAGGCCAGGCTGGACAGGGCTTGGAGCACCCTGGGACAGTGGGAGGTGTCCCTGCCCATGGCAGAGGTGGCACTGGATGATCTCCAGTGTCCCTCCTAACCCAAACCATTGCATGATTCTGTGTAGGAACCCGGGGTCCTGGGATTCCATTTTGGATGCTTGTAGGAAATGCTGGTGGAAAGTGGAACTAGACTTGGGATACACAGAATCCCACTTTGGGTAGACCAACCCTCTGTTGGGTCTCCATTCAGTTCTCTCACTGTTCAGAGATGGCTTAAGAGCTGCTAATTAACACCTCAGTTGCCCAGAGCATCACATCAGTGTTTGAAAAACTGTTTCTTTGTGGCACACCCATAATTTACAGCATTACCTTCTCTGGGGGAGAGTCTGTCTTAAAATAACAGCAGGTGTTCAAAATACAGGTCCCAGCAGAGCTTGGGCTGGAGACAGAGCACAGACCCCAGAGCCTGTCCCACCCTCCAGTAACACTCAGGGCTCAGTTTGAGCAGCATGATAATGGCAGCAGTGTGACTGCTGAACAAACCCTTTCCTTCCTCATAGGCCAGGGTGGTCTTTCCCAAACTCCCCTGGGAATGAAGTGCCTCACCCTTCCTACAAACCACTCCAAACAGGGGGTTTGACTTCCTAAAATACTCCTGGTAATCCCACCCTGATGTGTGACACTGCAGTTCAGTGTGGCCTTTAATGGTCACCCACAGCTCTCCCTTGTGCTCCTGAATGAAGGGCTCTCTCCTCTTTTCCAGCAACCACCCTGTGCATATTTATAGGGAGTCATGTTGCCCCTTGAATGCTGTTGATTTTGGCTTGGTAGGTGATTCCTCAGTTTAACCTGCCCTTGTAGGTTATTTTCTCAGCCTTTACATTGTTGCTAATTCCCTTATTCTTGTCTGAGTCTTTTGCACGTGAACAAACCCAACTGTGTGCATTTTCCCAGGTTGTGCTTTATCCATGGGTTGTCCAGGAGAGGATGCAAGGCTTGGTGTCCTCTAGGACACCCTCCTAGGTGGGCTGCCTTGTTGCCTTCTGTTGTGACCTCCAGCAGCACTTGCTCCTGCATTGCTTTAGTTCCACGAATCCCCTTGGTTTGCTCTGTGCTGGATCCAGGATGGAGAGGGCTGTGGGGGTGAAATGTGTTAATGCTCAGCAGACACATGGTGGGCAGCAAGGTGGGTGCCCATGGGGTGCTGACTGGACCCTGAGCAGGTTTTTTCTGGGTTCTCCCCTGGGAGGAGCGAGTTTGTCGGAAAGCAGGAAGTTAATCCACTTCCCCAGCCCTGAGGGCTGAGATGGTGCTGGAACAGGTAGATTTATTGCAGCCACAGTGCCCCAAAGGCTGCTTTTGGATTTTAGTGGTCCTGTTGCCTTCCTGTTTTCCCAGAATCCTGGGGACAGCTCTGGAGAGCTCCACAGCAGCACAGATCCCACCCCGCTTCCTTCAGCGGGTGGAAATTCTGAACGTCGTTAATTTAGAGGAAAAAAGCAGTCAAATTAATGGCATTCCAAGATTGCAGACTGGGCTTTCCTGGATTGCTCCATCACTGTGCTTTTGTGGAAAAGAAACAACAAAAAAGATTTCCACTACATCCTTCTTTCCTGAAAATCCACTGCAGCCTTTTCTCCGAGGGAGCCTTGACAAATCCGTGCTCCGAGCTCTGCCTGGGGGAGGGAACTGCTGGGCTGGGGCACAGTTTGCAGGCAAGATTCACTGGCAAATGCAGTACCTGCCTCTGCCCCTCTGTCTCCACTGCCTTGGAAAATGTCAGGCTGTTGTTATTGCTGTGATCTGGGGGAGAGGAACAAGCAGTCTGTTGGTTACAGCAATATTTCAGTGTTTTACACTTCGCCCCTCTTGCCCCTTGTGTTTGGGGCTCAGCCTGGGTGTTGAGGCTCTGCAGTGACATGGCCATGCTCTCTGTGTCCCTCCCCAGGCTGGAATGATCCGAACTGACGAGGATGAGTTCTTCATCGAGCCCCTGGAGAGGGGGCAGCAGCTGGCAGAGGAGAAGGGCAGGCTGCACATGGTGTACCGGCGGGCGGCGGTGCCACAGCGAGCGCCCGACACGCTGCCCGAGGGGCACGCAGCAGGTACGGTACCAGGGGGCCTGGGCACATCTGTCCTGGGGGGCTGCAGCCCGTGGAAGCTTTGGGAAGAGGGCAGCAGCAGGCACAGGGGAAAGGGAGGCTGCACATGGTGTACCGGCGGGCGGCGGTGCCACAGCGAGCGCCCGACACGCTGCCCGAGGGGCACGCAGCAGGTACGGTACCAGGGGGCCTGGGCACATCTGTCCTGGGGGGCTGCAGCCCGTGGAAGCTTTGGGAAGAGGGCAGCAGCAGGCACAGGGGAAAGGGAGGCTGCACATGGTGTACCGGCGGGCGGCGGTGCCACAGCGAGCGCCCGACACGCTGCCCGAGGGGCACGCAGCAGGTACGGTACCAGGGGGCCTGGGCACATCTGTCCTGGGGGGCTGCAGCCCGTGGAAGCTTTGGGAAGAGGGCAGCAGCAGGCACAGGGGAAAGGGAGGCTGCACATGGTGTACCGGCGGGCGGCGGTGCCACAGCGAGCGCCCGACACGCTGCCCGAGGGGCACGCAGCAGGTACGGTACCAGGGGGCCTGGGCACATCTGTCCTGGGGGGCTGCAGCCCGTGGAAGCTTTGGGAAGAGGCCACACAGCTCCTGGTTAATGTTTGGGCCCCGTTTCTTTGTGAGAGGCAGTGGAATGGTGCCAGTGTGTTTTCCTCCCACTGGTGGCAGTTAATGCTGTCTGAAGGCGGCTGCAGTTGTGTTGGTTGGATGGATGTTGTCACATCCAAGGATTCCCCCTGCCTTGAACATAATGTGGTTGGTCCATCTGAGAATAATTACCATGTCTGAGAATAATTACCCTGTAGTTTAATCCATTTGCTTGTATGTTTTTTTTAATTTTGCTCCAATCCTTGCAAGCCAAGGCCTTGCATAGTGAGGGCTGAGGGTGAAAGAGCAGCTCTGCTCCCTGTCAGTGCTCTGCCTGTTTTTCAGCATCCCTCAGCCTTTCAAATTCCTGTTGGTATGTTGTTTGCATGTTGTTGGAACTCTGAAGGGTTTGGGAAATAGAGGAACAATAACATGCAGCACACAGAACTAGAGCTCCTTGGCTTTTGGTGTCCCAACAAGGATATTCCCATTCAGCTCATGCTTCTGGGGGGCTTAGCCCAGAGAAGAGGAGGTTCAGGGAGGACCTTCAAAGGAAGTCCAGCTACCTGAGTGGATGTTATATCCAGGTGGGATTCAATCCCTTCTCACAGGTAACAAGGGACAGGTCAAGAGGAAATGGCCTCAAGTTGTGTCAGAGAAGGTTTAGGTGGGGTATTAGGAAAAATTGTTCCTGGGAAGGGTGTCAGGCATTGGGCTGCCCAGGCCAGTGGTGGAGTTGCTGTCCCTGGAGGGATGTGGCACCTGGGGACATGGTTACTGGTGGCCCTGGCAGTGCGGGGGAGTCGTTGCACTCGATCTGGGAGGGCTTTTCCCACCTGTACAATTCCATGCCCAAGGTCAAAGCAAGCTGCCCAAGCCCGTGGAGCCTGAGGAGATGTTTGCAGTGGGGCAGTTGTCACAGCTGCACGTGGATGGCATGAACATCTTCCTGGCTCTGCCCTGGCCCTGCTGCCACCCCTGTGCCTGGGCCAGCGCAGAGATGGGCTGTGGCAGTGAGGGAGTGCAGCCAGCACAGCCAGCAATCCAAGTGCTCAGCAACAGATGACTCAACCAAACAGTGACTAAGATAACTACTTAAAGCTGTTGTCAGTGGAGTGGTTGCAAAAGCTGGGAAATGCTGTGTCAAAGCCTTTCTCCACTGTGACACTGAGGCTGTTCTCCCTACAGAAAGCCTTTTTCTGAGAGGAGAGCTTCCAGCTCTGTGCAAGAGCTTTCAGTCTGGCAGGACATCTGGTATTCCTGCAGGATTTTATAGCCTTTGGGAATGGGCTGGACACTGCCCAAACAGACAGAGTGAGTGTAGGAGTTTTGAGAGGAAAAGCTGCCACCCTGAGAGCAAGGGTTTAGTAGTGGTCAGTGCAGGGCAGATGAACTGGTTCATGGGCTGTGTTCTGGCACTGAGCACACTCAGGATCCATCCATGGACTGTGTTCTCCTGGCACTGAGCACACTCAGGATCCATCCATGGCTCTGGTTCATGGACTGTGTTCTCATGGCACTGAGCACACTCAGGATCCTGGCATGTCCTGTGTTCTCCTGGCACTGAGCACACTCAGGATCCATCCATGGCTCTGGTTCATGGACTGTGTTCTCATGGCACTGAGCACACTCAGGATCCTGGCATGTCCTGTGTTCTCCTGGCACTGAGCACTCTCAGGATCCAGCCATGGGCTGTGTTCTCCTGGCACTGAGCACTCTCAGGATCCATCCATGGACTGTGTTCTCCTGGCACTGAGCACACTCAGGATTCATCCATGGGCTGTGTTCTCCTGGCACTGAGCACTCTCAGGATCCATCCATGGGCTGTGTTCTCCTGGCACTGAGCACTCAGGATCCATCCCTGTCTCTCTCCCACTTTTCTTTATGGCTGTTCTCTGTGGTGAAGTTTCAGTGAGCTTTCTTAGGTGGGGACCCGAACTCTGGGGTTCTGGAGCAGATCCAGGGATGGCTGGAGCTGCTGGGCAGGATGGGCTCAGCCTTCCCACCCCAAACAGCCCCTGTGCTGATTGCTGCCTGTGATGTCCATGGCTCTGGACAGCCTCCTTAAGGAATGACAGCAGCAGGTTGCACATATTGTGTTCATCCTTTGCTTTGTGTAGAGACTGGTTTCTTTAGAAGGTCCTTACAGGAGGCACTCCAGGAATCACATTGGGAATCCTGCCCCATTCCTGGAGGGAATTGTTCTTTGTGTGTGTGCACACCCACCTTCATTAATTATTGTCTGTTTATACTTCACCCTTTTCAGTCATTCTGGTGTCAGTAGGATCTCCTGCATATAAATGGCCCTGAACATTTGGGGGTTGTTTTGATACCAGGGAAATGTGGATGGTTTTGTACCTTCTGTGCTTATAAAATGCCTCTGCTCTCAGTCTGTGGAATCAGGGAAATGTGGATGATTTTCTGTATTTTGACAGACTGGTGGCAGGATTGACTATTTGTGTGTCGTGGGGAATCTGTCTGAAATTCAAAGGATCTTGTCTGACTCTCTTCCCTGGAATCTGATCTTTGCTCTGCTTAGTGAGGCAGTGCAGGGAAGCAGCAGGTCTTGAGCACTAAACATTAAAATCATGTTATAAACCTCAGGTTCCACTTGGTCCCTGTGATCTCCATGGCACAGGGTGAGTGTGTTCTCTGGGCTGGAGAGCTGAGCTCAGGTTGGTTCCTCTGAAGCTCTTCCTCCTCTGCAGCATGGAAACTCTTGAGAGAACACTGAGATGCAGGAGGATGAGACTCTGGAGATGTGTTTTTAAACATCTGGGATGAACATCTGGGCAGGTGTGGTCTGGGAATGGTGTCAGGGAGCAGGACCATGTCTGGAGTTCCCTATGGGTGCAAATTCCCAGGACAGTCTCCTGAGAGCTTCTCCTTGTCCCGTTGCCCTGGGGTGACGTTTGGAAGCTCCACTTCCCCCAGTCAGTTCAGTCTTGATCCTAAAGACAACCAACATCTGTGCTGCTCCCTGGAGCTGAGTCCTGCAGGTACTGGGGTCAGTGTTCATCTTGTCTTATTCCCAAATAATGTCTGTGAAATCCAAACCAGTTATTCTTAAGGGCAGAAAGAAATGAAGATCAAAGGCTCTGTGTCTGAGGGACAGAGAGCAAAGGAGCTGTGCAGACAGAGCTGGAAAAAAGTAGAACAATGTTAAACAGCATTTAAATAAATCTTGAGGATTTTCTCACCAGAACAGCTTTTTGCTTAGGGACAGAAAGGAATTCTCTCAGGATAAGCCTTAGTTTGGGAGGGTTTGGAAGTCTAACAATGATATCATTCTGTCGGGGTGGGATGGAAAGAAGCTGCTCTTTGTTAATAAGCTGAGAAACATCACCAAGAAGTGTGGTCATTAACCCTATTCCTTGAAAGCATCCAAGAAACAGCAGCAACAGGCTGTAGAATTTACAATCCCCTTTGCACCCAGGAGGCCTTCTGTGCAAGTTGCACTGAGTCAGGCTCAGGAGTGTGGTGAAACAAACCCCAAATTGTATTTCAGGAGCCTCAAAGCCTGGGCCAAGTGCTCTGAGTCGGTGGGAAGGCTCAGGCTGACGTCAGTGGGACCATGACACAGGGTTTGGATCCTGCTCTGCTCGAGCTGAGCTCTGAGAATTCCATTCCTCTTTCCTCCTGTTCATTCAGTTATTATTTTTCCCATGCACTTTCTTGTCCTGTGGTAGAATGATGACAACCAGCCTTGAGTGTGGAGGTTGCCCAGCCTGGTAATGTCCTCTCAGCTTTCCTATTTCAGCCTCCTCTTCACATCACAGTGTTCCTTAAATGACAACCTGGTCACCCAGAGAGCACTTGAGATGAAAGTATTTTGTAATTACTTCCTACCAGTGGGAAACAAGGAACAGGAGCCTTTCTCTCCCAGCTCCTTCAGAATTTTCATTTCCCCAAGAACCCAAGTGCCTGTGTGTCCGGTGGGGTTGCCATGGCACTGCCTTCCAGGGTCTTTGTCCCAGGTGGGAAACGTGGAGGAGGAAGAGATGATTTGGGAATGGCTCCTGGTTGCCTGGGAATGAAAGCCTGGAGCAGAAGGTGGAAGAATGGGCAGACTCTTGGCTGCCTGGAAGCCCTCCCTGGGCCCTTCCCCAGGCACATTGGTTGGTGGCTCTCAGAGACATTGTTGTGCCAGGGGGTCTGAGCTCCTTCTCAGCACAGTTTCTCAGGACCTGTGTTGTGGGGGAGGATGTTTGAGGTACTGCCCAGCCCACCACAGCAGTCTGTGCAGTCAGGAATAATGGGAAAGATGGGAATCATTGCTGTGGAGGCTGAGCACACCACATTGTGTGACACCCTCTGTTCACTCTGGGCATTCTTGTATGATCACATTGTTATTTGGATTGGAAGGGACCTCAAAGTTCAGCTCATGCCACCCCTGCCATGGGCAGGGACACCTCCCACTGTCCCAGGGTGCTCCCAGCCCTGTCCAGCCTGGCCTGGGACACTTCCAGGGATGATGGGGCAGCCACAGCCTCTCTGGGCACCTGTGCCAGGGATGCCCACCCTCACAGGGAAGGATTCCTTCCCAATATCTAATCAAAAGTCTCTCTCCAGCTCTCTTGTAGTGCCGAAGAAAGGCCCACAAAAAACTTGCATTGGTGGCAGTAACCTGGGTGATCTAAAGACATCCTTAGCCAGAGCTGCTGGAGTTTCTGCTTTCAGTTTAGCCTTCTGTAAAATTGAAACTTAATTGGATTCTCTCAAGTTCTTGATTGCAGGTTGGTTGGTGGGATGGGGCTTTTTCTTTTTTTTTCAGATAGCAGTTTGCTTAATCAAGGGAAAGGTAATCAGCAAGATGGAACAAGAACAGCACAGTACAAAGGAAAAGGAGTGCTGGTGATGGATGTACTTAGGAAGTAAAAGGAAACCCAGAGTTTGTAGCCGAGGAAAAGCTTGTAATTTGTTTGTTTAAGACAGAAGTGTGAGCAGGAATGGTTCAAAAAGTGCTGTGAAGTGCCTGCTGTGCTGTGTCTGTGCTGGGAGGTTGTGCTCAGGCCCAGGGATGGGAGCAGGGACATCCATCTGCTGAACTCATCCTCTGCTCCTGGCAATAACAAAGGAAAATGGTTCTGAAATAAAACCAAGGGCAGAGGCCTCATTCCAGCCACAGGCACCCAGTGCCAGAGCAGTAAAACACACAGGAAAATCTGTACCAAGGGAAAATTGGAAAGCTGGAGCCAGGTCTGTAAATGCAGCTTGTGGCCACTCCAAGGCTCCAACAGTTTGCCAGTGAAAACTCCCTGTGCCCCCAGATTGCTTAGGAAGGAGAAAACCTTGAGCAAAGAGTGGTGATAATGAGAGGCAGAGGTTTCTAAATCCTGTGTAAGCAGCTGCTGCCATGTGAAGAAGCCTGTTTGGTTTATGGGTGATGTTCTTGAACTGTCTAGGAGAGGTGCAGACATGCCAAGGAGAGAGTCACCCTTGGGTTGTCCATCCAGGACTGAGCTCTTTGGCTCATTTCTGCTGCTGACTTTGCTGGGAAAGGTACACCTGAGGGGTAAAAAGTGCTCTGAATTTGGCTGAGTACAGGTGGCAATTCCTAAACCAGGTACACACCAGGACACCCCTGGCTGGGAACGTGGGAATGGGAAGCAGAAGAGACTGCCTTATCAGGGTGAGGTGATGGGAATTAAAGGTCAGGAGCTGAAGGCAATGAATCCTCCCACAGCCTGTGGGGGCTGAGGCTTGTTTATGTGTTTTACATGAGCATCATATGAATTTAGGGCAGAGATGACCACACTGAGAGACCCACGGAAAGGGGAGAGCCCTGTTCAGTCACTCTGCTCTAGAGTTGGTGTTTCATCTCTGTCTTTGATGGAAAAAGGAATTAAACCATTGCAGCTTGTGTTCTAAGATAAAATAGTCATTTCTGTACCCTGTGGCTCTTGCTGGACTTTCTCCCCCTGAATTTACTACAGCTCTGGCATTTTTCCCCACTGTGAGACACCTGGTTTTTATTGGGTTTGGTGCTCAGTGGATTTTAGAAACAGGATCCAAACTACAGACAGTTTAATTCAGTTAAATCTCTGAAAATGACTGAGAGGTGAACTTACCTGGTTTGCCTGAGGTGGGATGGCCCAGAAGTGGGAGCTGGAGTGACAGGAATGCAGCTGGAGCTGCCAGGAATGCACCTGGAGGTGACTGCCATGGGAGAACTTCCTCCTCGCAGCTCTCGCTGCTCCCAGAGGGCAGAGTTTCCTCAGACCCATTGCTGGGTTACACAAGTGCATCAATCCCTCCAAAATGCAATAGTAAAGCACCACAGAGTAACAGCATGACCCAGCTGTTGTTTGCTAAGAAAACAGGGGTTTTTTTGCCAGAATGCCTTGCCTAATCATTCTTTGGAGTACTCCAATAACGTGGGACAGGATGGGCAAGATAATTAGGGGTCTGGAGGTTATTAAAGTCACACGAGAGTGAGTCTGCAGTGTGAGCTGGAACAGAAGGAATGGATGTCTCAGGGAAGCTGCTGCTCCTGCATGGAGACAGGGAGAGGCTGCCCTGTGGGAACCCTGGGCTGGATTCCAGCAGACACTGTGGTTTGGGAGGAGAACCCAGGGAGGGATGAGGAGCTTTGCTGGATTCACTGTAGGAGCAGCCAAGGGAAGTGTTTTCTTGGTGCATCTTCCTCTGCAGCTTGAGTGGCCGGGCCTGGTTTTAAACATTCTCTGGAAAAGTTTGAGGACAGATTCATAGGAGGGATGCAAATAATAGCTTGGGTGCCTCTCTGGTGGATCCTTTGGAGTCTCCACTCTCCACTTGGCCATAGGCAGGCTGCTGCCTCCCAGAAATTAGTGCCAGCCTGCAGGGAACAGCTCTGTCCTTCCCCTGGTTCATGGCAAGGGGCAACACACTGTGAGTTTTCCTTCCTCTCCCATATTTCTGCATGGAATGCCAAGCAGTGGACCTGGACACGTGGGGAAAGCTGGACTCAGGCCCTCACATCCTCCATGGAGGACAGGGAGTGGTGGGGCATGTGAAATCATGAGCCAGGGCTCTCTTTTTGTGTGAAATGAATGTCTGTTGTAGCCACAGATACAAAAGCTCCATCACAAAGTTTGAAGCACAGTCTGTTTCCCAAACAACTGCATTCTGTAATCCTACAGGTGTCAAATAGTCAGTCAGCACCACCTGGTTGTTGTAAATTAAAATTAAAACTTCTAAATACACCAATCATCTTTTGCAAAATCCTAATAATAGCAACAAATCTTTCAGGTGCTAAAGAATTCAACTGCAAAAGAATTAAACACGTTGTAAACTGAGCTTTTTCAGTCCCTTCTGGAAACAGTACCAGGTGAAACAAGGCCATCCTAGGAACTTTGTGCTTCCTTGTGGAGAGCTCTGCTCTGCTGTTCCAATTCTCTGCACTAGTAGTTCCAGGGAACATAAAGTCACAATTTCCAGGAGAAATAATCGTTGTGCTTTTCTCTCCTGGACAATAAATCTGTCAGAGGTCTCAGGGTGAGAGGCAGCAGTGGCTCTGTCCGTGGGTTCCAGCAGTCAGAGCTCGGTGAGGGGCAGTTCACAGAGTCGTTTGTTACCTAATCTGTTTCATTTCCGAGTTCTCAGTTTAACCAACAGCCAGTGAGTATCCAGGAACCCCAGAATTCAGTTTGATAACTGTTCTCAGTAGCTTGTCCTTGGAACTGCACTGCCACATCCCTGGTTCTGCTCAGGTTCTTCCCCAGCCAGCTCCATGTTCCTTCCATCCCTGAACTGCAAACTGAATTTGCAAACAGATGCATTAGGGGCTGTGCTTTGGTATTTTAATGGTATTTCTCAATTTGCTTTTACAGGGTTGATTCTTGGTTTATTTCAAGCCCTTTCTCTTAATCAGTTTGCAGAGTCCTCCCTGCCAAGAATAAGTAACAATATTATTTTCATTGCTTCCAAGTTTCTGATGCTGAGAACATTTACTACAGGAAGCACAAAGCATCCTGCTTTGGTTAACAGTTCTCTTGAGCAGGGAACACAGGGGGAGATAAATCAGTGAGCAGGCTCTGGCCTTGGAGGGCTCAGGCAGCACTGTGGGGGCTGATTAGACTCTGCCTTAATTGGAGAGAGCCTGATGAAGTTCTGACCTCCTTGGTTCTGCTTCCTTTGCTCTTCCCTCAAACATGCTCTTGATTTTTGCTGCCCAGACAGACTCATCATTCCTATTTATTTTGTTACATCTGAAGTTTGTCAGGCTGCTTGGAAAAACAGGACAATGAAAGCCATCTGGGCATGCCATGCACTTCCCTTTGGAACCATCTGCAGCGTTCCTGGGAGCATCTCTGCAGCTCTGCAGCAGCACAAGTGTTCCCTTTCCATCTCCAGCCTGCTTGGGATTGCTGAGAGGGAAGGGTGTTGGATAGGCACTGAACCCCAAGTGTTCCCTTTCCATCTCCAGCCTGCTTGGGATTGCTGAGAGGGAAGGGAATGTGATAGGCACTGAACCCCAAGTGTTCCCTTTCCATCTCCAGCCTGCTTGGGATTGCTGAGAGGGAAGGGACTTGGATAGGCACTGAACCCCAAGTGCCTGTTTCTCTGCTGGGCCCTCTAATGCCACTCATTTGGGATGTCTGTTTCTGTGTAAAGGAGAAACTGGGGGTGTCTGTGGGAGGAAGTGCTGGAGAGGAGCAGCAGTGTCTGCTGCAGGTCACTCCTTGCCTGGATCTGTAGCATTCCAAGCTGAGCATTTGTGTTCTTGAACCTTTGCCATGCAGGTTGGCTCACAGCTGTAACACTCTGTGCAAACCCAGAGTCCTCTCCCTCCAGCTGCCCTGGCTCCATTTTTAGAGCCTCAAGAAATGAGGCCTTCAATTCCTTTCAGGAGGGAGAAGGCCCTGTGTGGATTTGCCATCCCTTCCCTGAGCCTCTCAGGGGGTGGCACTGTGCACAGGTGTCCCAGCTGCCCCAGAACTCTGCTTTGGGCACTCCAAGGATGGGTTCCCACCTTCCCTGAGCCTCTCAGGGGGTGGCACTGTGCACAGGTGTCCCAGCTGCCCCAGAACTCTGCTTTGGGCACTCCAGGGATGGGTTCCCACCTTCCCTGATCCTCTCAGGGGGTGGCACTGTGCACAGGTGTCCCAGCTGCCCCAGAACTCTGCTTTGGGCACTCCAGGGATGGGTTCCCACCTTCCCTGAGCCTCTCAGGGGGTGGCACTGTGCACAGGTGTCCCAGCTGCCCCAGAACTCTGCTTTGGGCACTCCAGGGATGGGTTCCCACCTTCCCTGAGCCTCTCAGGGGGTGGCACTGTGCACAGGTGTCCCAGCTGCCCCAGAACTCTGCTTTGGGCACTCCAGGGATGGGTTCCCACCTTCCCTGAGCCTCTCAGGGGGTGGCACTGTGCACAGGTGTCCCAGCTGCCCCAGAACTCTGCTTTGGGCACTCCAGGGATGGGTTTGCAGTGAGGGCAGTGAGGCAGAGGCACAGGTGGCAGGCAGGACTCTGGCTCTAATGCCAGGGAGGCTGGGGCAGCAGCTGCCTTGCCAAGGCAGGGAAAGGCAGTTTCCATCTGTGGTGCTGGACTGGGAGTCCCCCTCAAGTGCTTTCCCTTGGAAGAGCAGAGTTGGACAACAGGAACATCTGTAAAACCTTTAGGTATTGGGCCCTACTGAGCCTCAATCAGCACCTTCTGTGGAGGGTCACTTGGAATGATGTTGACAGCTTGAGTGGGATGTTCAAAGACTCTGCAGGTTACTGCCCCAGGTAGAAGTGGGGAAGTTGATGCCCAGGGTTTGGAAGAGGCTGCACAGTGGCAAAGCTTCAGTCCAAATTAAACTTCCCAGATAGTCCATCTCACTAAGGACTTGCATGGCACTTGTTTGTCAGGATGTTCAGTTCAGTGATCATCAGTTTGTCAGTGATGTCTGTGCCCTGGTTGGGCTGTGGGGGCTGTTTGCTGTCCCAGCCTGTGCCCCACCTTGTGCAGCTCAGCCTGGGTTTTGGGGCACCCCTTCCCTGTGGGGTGGGGCCCAAGGAGAGCAGCCCCAGGCATGTTGCTGCTGTTATCTGGGACACTGCTGGGGCCCATGGACTGTTGGGGAACAGCTTGGGCCTGCAGAATTTGTTGCTCTTGGAATGCTGACTTACAGTGCATCCATGGAAAAAAAAGCAGGAACCCAAGTCCAGCAGCACTCAGGGACAGTTTCTAGTTGGAGCTTTGCCTTGCTATTTCTGCCAGTGGAATTTTGAAAAGTGGCTGCAGTTCCTTGTGGCAAGAAAGAGAGGCTTATTCTCTGTGAGTAATGCTTGGATGCACTTGGCAGAATTGGGATTACTTGCTGTGCTGCCACTTCAGCTCTTCTGCTGTGTTGGGTGGGTCTCTCTCCTGCTTTCAAACAGCTTTTCTGCCACCTTTGATTGTCACTCTCACATCCCCTGGGGGCTCCAGCCACTGCAAGCACCTTGCCAGGCTGGGATCCAGGGCTGGGATAAGCTCATCTCTGTGTCAGCTGGGGCTTGAATCCAAGCTGCAGGTGGCACTGAAAGTGCTGCAAACCATTCTCTTCATTTCTTTTGGTGCCTTGCACTGTCTCCCTTCTATTCCTGCAGTATCCCTGCACTCCTGCAGCACAAAGAGGATTTGACTAAGCATTTCTTCACTGTAAGTTTGAGTCATTAAATTTATTGATTAGCTTAAGTGGTTCTTTTATGTGTCTCAAACTAAACCCTCGGGCTGTTTTCCCCCCTGTTGTGGAGCAGGACTGTCTCTTTTTGTCATATTTCTAGTCAGACCCATTGTATATTCCATGGAAAATTCTCCCTAAATCTTCTCCCCTCTCGGGTTCATCTCTTTTTTTGATTATTGTGAGGGGTTTTTTGCCATCTCTGTTAGCTTTCCACCAGACTGAGGGCTCATTAAAGCAACACTGTGCAGGAAATGGAGAGAGGCACAAGAATGGGACCTGCTGGCCAAAGAGGGAAAGTTGGCAGCTCTCCTCTCCCAGGGAAATTCCTTGGATTTGAGGAGCAGCTTCATAAACAGTGTGCTACTGAAGGGGCCTGAAGTGCTTTGTGGAGTGTCATTCCACACAGAAGTGGCATTTGGGATATTCAAGCATTGTGGGGAGGTTCTAGTGATAATATTCAGATGTGTTCAAAGCCATCCTAGCACAGGGGCTGTACGGTTATGGTTTGACCTGAGTGGTCTCTGCCAGGAGAGAGCAGGTTGGCTCTGGGCAGGAAGCAGCACTGATGCTGGATGTGTGATGGACATCAGCTCAGGGCTGCTCCCTCCCTGGCAGCCCTTCCAGCTTGAAAATCCTCTCTGCCAGAAAATGTGTGTCTGGGAGAGGGCAGAGGCTGTGACTGACACTCTGTGATTTCACAAAATCTTCCTGTGTGACATCAAGTACTGGTTTGCAACAAAGAACCAGGATTTGCCAACCCAGCACATCTACCTGGAGTGCATTTATAATCCCCCCATCCTCAGTATTCCAGCTAATTCTGATGTATTAGTTAAAAAATGAAGGATTTCAGCCTGTGATGGGCAAATGAAATTGTGCAAAACTTCAGTTGTACACACCTTGATCCCTAAATATTGTCATTTACTGTGTCTGTGTAAACATAGCACACATTTCCCATGGGATCATGGAACCCTGGGCTGGGGTGGGTGGGCAGGACCTGCCCAGCCTGCCAGTGCTGAGGAGCCCTCCATGGGGTGGGAAGGAGCCTTCCATGGGGTGGGTGGGCGGGCAGGACCTGCCCAGCCTGGCAGTGCTGAGGAGCCCTCCATGGGGTGGGTGGGCAGGACCTGCTCAGCCTGGCAGTGCTGAGGAGCCCCCCATGGGGTGGGTGGGCAGGACCTGCCCAGCCTGGCAGTGCTGAGGAGCCCTCCATGGGGTGGGAAGGAGCCCTCCATGGGGTGGGTGGGCAGGACCTGCCCAGCCTGGCAGTGCTGAGGAGCCCTCCATGGCCATGGCTGTGTTGCTGCAGGTGCACAGGCTCATCACAAGGCTCCAAAAACCAGCTGTTGGGAAGGTTGGAATCCACTTAGTGCCAACTGAGCAATTAAGGACAATTCTGCTTTCAGCTCCATTAATGAGTAAGGGGGGACCAGGACCTGGGAAGGAAGTGACGCATTGTCACACCCCACTCCGTGACTCACTATCACTGGCACAGTGTTTGAAGCTCTCTTTGTCTCACTAATATGAACTGCATAAATATTTTCCCACATTTTTGTCTGTTTTGCACACTCAGTTATTCCTTTTATGTGAGTGAGTGCTGTGAATTCCATTCTCCTGCCTCCTTCAGACGTTGATCTCAGCATAAACCATGGGGCAGCTGTGTCTGCCTGTGGTGTGCACATCCCTGGCTTCCTCCTGCTCCTGGGGCTGTGCAAGGGAATCACTCTGAGGGTGCTGGGCAATGATTTTACCTTCTGTACCTGTGAGGAGGTTCATTCACTTTAGATGGGAACCAGCCCCAGCTATTCCTTCTGTTTTACCTCTTCTGTGAACCTGCAAGACCTGGAGAGAAATTGCTTCAGTCCCAATAAATTCAGAAATCTCCTTTGATTTCTTTATGTGCAAATCTGGCTTTGGCACTTGGGCAGAGCTTCATCTCTTCCCTCCTGCTCATTTGACCTTTCAGAGTTCATGTGTTAGATGGTTAATCATCTTACAGATGTTTCCCAGCCTTAATGGTCCTCTGATCGTGTGTTTTATTGTAACAGGTCAGCTGTCCACTCCAGCCAGTGTCCTGTGGCTGGGCCATGCAGACTCTGGAGCTCCATCCCACAGCCAGGGCAGGGGTGTTTCCTGGCCCTCCATGGTGGTGGTGGTGCTCTGCCCTGGCTCTGGGAGTCTCCAGAGAACTCGGAGCAAGTCAGCAAGAAGTGTGTTCACATCTCTGCTTTTACACAAAGAGCATTCAACCAAAGCACCCTTTGGGTTGGCCACTGTTGCCACCCAAGTGTCCTTGAGCAGTTTGGCAGTAGCAGGTTGCTGTGCCCCAGCTGGTCACCACTGAGGTCCTTCCCTCGGGCTTTAGGATGTGTTTGCAGTGTTGGTTGTTCCTGTGATGGAAGAGCTGAGCTGCCCTGGCTGCTCCTGGATCTGCTCCCAGCTGGACAGCACTTCTGGCTCAGGCCAGGGGGTCATGCAGAGCCCTTCAGCCAAAGCTCTTGGGCTTCTCCATAGGCAGGAGAGTGCCAATGTGTGCTGGAAGAGGGCACAGACACTTTCCTGAGCTGTTGGCAGAGGTTTCCCTTTGGGTGGGTCGTGGTGGGAGGGTTTCCCCCTGTGTGGGTCAGACTGGCAGGCCTCTGCCATGAGGATTTGGGGTGGTTTGGGCTGGTCCAGAGCAGGGAGGGGAGGATATTGAGGTGCCCAGGATGGGCAGGGTGTGTGTGGCACTGCTGTGTGAGCAGGGCACGCAGGGTGAGGAGGGCACTGCTGTGTGAGCAGGGCACACAGGGTGAGCAGAGCACAGCTGTGAGAACAGGGCACACAGGGTGGTGTGTGGCACTGCTGTGTGGGCTGGCACTCTGAGGCTGTACAGGGAGCAGGCTCTGGGCTGGCACTCTGGACTGGCACTCTGGGGTTGTGCAGGGAGCAGGCTCTGGGCTGGCACTCTGGGGCTGTGCAGGGAGCAGGCTCTGGGCTGGCACTCTGGGGTTGTGCAGGGAGCAGGCTCTGGGCTGGCACTCTGGGCTGGCACTCTGAGGCTGTGCAGGGAGCAGGCTCTGGACTGGCACTCTGGGGCTGTACAGGGAGCCGGCTCTGGGCTGGCACTCTGGGGTTGTGCAGGGAGCAGGCTCTGTGCTGGCACTCTGGGCTGGCACTCTGGGGCTGTGCAGGGAGCAGGCTCTGGGCTGGCACTCTGGGGCTGTGCAGGGAGCAGGCTCTGGACTGGCACTCTGGGGCTGTGCAGGGAGCAGGCTCTGGACTGGCACTCTGGGGCTGTGCAGGGAGCAGGCTCTGGGCTGGCACTCTGGGCTGGCACTCTGGAGTTGTGCAGGGAGCAGGCTCTGTGCTGGCACTCTGGGCTGGCACTCTGGGGCTGTGCAGGGAGCAGGCTCTGTGCTGGCACTCTGGGCTGGCACTCTGGGCTGGCACTCTGGAGTTGTGCAGGGAGCAGGCTCTGGGCTGGCACTCTGGGCTGGCACTCTGGAGTTGTGCAGGGAGCAGGCTCTGTGCTGGCACTCTGGGCTGGCACTCTGGGGCTGTGCAGGGAGCAGGCTCTGGGCTGGCACTCTGGGGTTGTGCAGGGAGCAGGCTCTGGACTGGCACTCTGGGGTTGTGCAGGGAGCAGGCTCTGTGCTGGCACTCTGGGCTGGCACTCTGGGGCTGTACAGGGAGCAGGCTCTGGGCTGGCACTCTGGGGTTGTGCAGGGAGCAGGCTCTGGACTGGCACTCTGGGGTTGTGCAGGGAGCAGGCTCTGTCCTGGCACTCTGGGCAGGCACTCTGGGGTTGTGCAGGGAGCAGGCTCTGTGCTGGCACTCTGGGCTGGCACTCTGGGGCTGTGCAGGGAGCAGGCTCTGTGCTGGCACTCTGGGCAGGCACTCTGGGGTTGTGCAGGGAGCAGGCTCTGGACTGGCACTCTGGGACTGTGCAGGGAGCAGGCTCTGGACTGGCACTCTGGGGCTGTGCAGGGAGCAGGCTCTGGACTGGCACTCTGGGCTGGCACTCTGGGGCTGTGCAGGGAACAGGCTCTGTGCTGGCACTCTGGGCTGGCACTCTGAGGCTGTGCAGGGAGCAGGCTCTGGACTGGCACACTGGGGCTGTACAGGGAGCAGGCTCTGGGCTGGCACTCTGGACTGGCACTCTGGGGTTGTGCAGGGAGCAGGCTCTGGGCTGGCACTCTGGGGCTGTGCAGGGAGCAGGCTCTGGGCTGGCACTCTGGGGTTGTGCAGGGAGCAGGCTCTGGGCTGGCACTCTGGGCTGGCACTCTGAGGCTGTGCAGGGAGCAGGCTCTGGACTGGCACTCTGGGGCTGTACAGGGAGCCGGCTCTGGGCTGGCACTCTGGGGTTGTGCAGGGAGCAGGCTCTGGGCTGGCACTCTGGGGTTGTGCAGGGAGCAGGCTCTGGACTGGCACTCTGGGGCTGTGCAGGGAGCAGGCTCTGGACTGGCACTCTGGGCTGGCACTCTGGGGTTGTGCAGGGAGCAGGCTCTGGACTGGCACTCTGGGGTTGTGCAGGGAGCAGGCTCTGGGCTGGCACTCTGGGGCTGTGCAGGGAGCAGGCTCTGGACTGGCACTCTGGGGCTGTGCAGGGAGCAGGCTCTGGACTGGCACTCTGGGGCTGTGCAGGGAGCAGGCTCTGGGCTGGCACTCTGGGCTGGCACTCTGGAGTTGTGCAGGGAGCAGGCTCTGTGCTGGCACTCTGGGCTGGCACTCTGGGGCTGTGCAGGGAGCAGGCTCTGTGCTGGCACTCTGGGCTGGCACTCTGGGCTGGCACTCTGGAGTTGTGCAGGGAGCAGGCTCTGGGCTGGCACTCTGGGCTGGCACTCTGGAGTTGTGCAGGGAGCAGGCTCTGTGCTGGCACTCTGGGCTGGCACTCTGGGGCTGTGCAGGGAGCAGGCTCTGGGCTGGCACTCTGGGGTTGTGCAGGGAGCAGGCTCTGGACTGGCACTCTGGGGTTGTGCAGGGAGCAGGCTCTGTGCTGGCACTCTGGGCTGGCACTCTGGGGCTGTACAGGGAGCAGGCTCTGGGCTGGCACTCTGGGGTTGTGCAGGGAGCAGGCTCTGGACTGGCACTCTGGGGTTGTGCAGGGAGCAGGCTCTGTCCTGGCACTCTGGGCAGGCACTCTGGGGTTGTGCAGGGAGCAGGCTCTGTGCTGGCACTCTGGGCTGGCACTCTGGGGCTGTGCAGGGAGCAGGCTCTGTGCTGGCACTCTGGGCAGGCACTCTGGGGTTGTGCAGGGAGCAGGCTCTGTGCTGGCACTCTGGGCTGGCACTCTGGGGCTGTGCAGGGAGCAGGCTCTGGGCTGGCACTCTGGGCTGGCACTCTGTCCTCCCTCAGCTTTTCCTTGTTAGAGGGCAATATTCTGTATTCCAGACTGGCTCTGATTGATCCCAGCCCTTACTCCTCACCTCTTGATTGCATGTGGGAACCTCACAGAGACATTGCCACTGCCAGCACTGTCACTGCTGCATTGCCACAGATCTGAAGCACTTCCACCATGAGGCAGGGGAGTGCAGAGCTGTGGCAGACTGTCCAGGTAGTGTGCCAGGCGTGTTCTCCAGCACTGAGAACTCTGCAACAGACTGAAGTTCCTCCTTTATTTTTGTACTCCCAGTTTCTGGTCATGGGATGGAAAAAGAACAGTTAGTAGCTGACTGGAATTCAGGCATATTTAATTAGAGTTTCCTTAAGTTCTGGCTTTGTTCTGTGTGTGTTTGCTGCCAGGTATGGATAACCTGCAGTCCTAGAAAGCCTCATGCCAGGTAGGGAAGTGATGACAAGAAAATTATGGGGTAAAATTCCAACCATTTGCACTGGCAAAGTTCATCCCGGGTTGGCTCTCCCCAGCTCAGTCCATAGAGGGTTGTGCCTCCCTCCATGGCTCCCTGAGTGTGCCCTGGCACCGAGCCCTGGTGTGAGGGAGTGCAAAGGGCTGTTCCTGCTGATGGAGAGTGCAAGGGAAGAGCCTTCCCCTGACCAGAGCAAGGAGCTGAGTGCAGGACATCTTCCATCCTTCCCAGAACCATCCTGCAGCTGGAATTGCTCAGGTACCAGGGAGCACATATTTCATGGAAGCAATCAGCACTTCACAGTGTTTCTTTTCTCTTTTAAGTGGAAGAACAAAGTAAGAAGGGATCTCTGTTAGTGGCCCGTGGAGGTCAAGCATTTCACAACTAATCCTGCAGCCCTGGGATTCAGACCTTCCTTTAATCCCAGTTTGTTTGTAAATCTGCCAGTCACTGTCACTGCAAAGGCCCCACTGGGAGAGAACATAAACAGAGGGAATTCTCCAGGCTTGGTGCTCTCAGGGGTGTGAGAGATACCTGAGCTGTGTGTGAAGTCAAGAACTTCCCTCTCTCTTTTCTTTGTTCCTCAGCGTGGTGAAGCTGCTGTGCAAGTGCAGTTGTGTCTGAACCTGGTTGCTGGCATTTTTGTTTCCATTAGGAACTGCTTTAGTGTCTTTGTCCTCCTCTGACACCAGGACAGCTTTATGAGAGGTGACACCACCACCAAACCCTGCCTGCCACATCCTGAGACTCTCACAGGTGCACATGGTGGACTTGGAAGTGATGTATTAAGGTTGGACTTGGTGTTCTGAAGGGTCTTTTCTAACCTCAATGGTTCTGTGATTTTAAGGCAAGTGGTTTGTTCTGGTTTTTTTGTTTGGTTTTTGTTAATGCTGAAGTGATTGTTCATGTGCCTTGAGGGGAATGTTCAATCCCATGTTCTCCTCTGTGCCACTGCACTGTGTTTCTGCAGCAGCAGCAGAGCTGCCCTGCCTTGTGTTACCAAATTTTCATGGATAATATTTATTTGTTGTGCAATTTCCCAGAGAGACGCCCTGCAGGGGCTTCTGGAAGCTCTTCAGGGGAACAGCCTTGACCATGCAGTGAAAGAGGGAGTGAAACTGTGTTTCTGTGGCCAGCTGCCTTGGCTGGGGTCACTGCAGAGACAAACTCTCTGCTCAGCCCCCAGACAAACAGGCAGAGGCTCTGGCAGCAGGTCAGCAAACACAAACTCTGCTCCAGAGACACTGCCAATACTGAGGCCCTGAACGTGGGTCCCAGCGCTGGTGGTGCCCGTGGGGAGGGGGCTCAGGGCAGGGCCCTCAGCACAGGGCACATTCTGCTCCTGCCCCAGGCTGCTGGCAGCGTTAGGAAGGTGTTTGGTGCTTCTGGAGTAAAAGGCAGGATCAGGCAATGCTTCAAGGAAAGATAAGGGAGAATGTGGAACTTGCCCGAATTTCGGACCTGCTAAGCCAGAGCACAGAGTTCAGCACATCCCAGAGCCCCTGAGAGCATCCTGCTGTCACAGCTGAGCCCTGGTAACCTGGGTGACTCCTGCTGCTGAGCCCTCACAACGGGGCAGTGTCACAGAAATGTTGCATGGACACAATTCTTCCAGAAATCCATGAGGATTCTGTTGGAACTGCCTGGAATCTGCCTTTGAACTAAATGATTCTTCTTTCCTTCCCTGCTCTTTCCAAAGGCACTCCTGAAAATCAGCCTCAGGAGGCAGTGGCAGGATGGACTGGCCTACTTTCCTTACTTTGAGAACTGCAGGGTGGAATCTTTTAGTAGCTGCAGAGCACATCTGTCCCTGGGGACTTTTGTACATTAACACACTCTTCAGCAAGGGGCTTAGACTGATCTCACTGGGATCCAAACTGATTTCTCATTAGTTTAATTTTGAATTAGTGAAGGTGTGGACCTTCCCTGGGCATTTTTCTTGCTGCCTATTCAGGAAAAGGCTAAACTAGGCAACTGAGCAAGTCAGCACATCTGGGGAGCATACATATGTGTGTGTATGTATATAAATATACACACATACAAGGGAGGGGTGCTGCTGCCAGTGGCACTTGGAGCACAGAATTGAGACCCTCTCATGGGTTCTCTTTGGGTCCACAGAGGTTTGGCTGATGACAGCATTGATGAAATTAGATTTGGGCAGATCACAGCTTTATTGACCAGCAGGGAAAGAGCTGTAATTCCATTCTTTCCCAGTTACACTCCAGGGAAGACATGTGCTGTGACCCAGAGTACCCATTTCTGTTGGCACAGGAGCATGGGCTGCTCTGTTCCTGCAGGTGCAGTTGGGATGGCAGCAAGGCAGGTGACCAGCAAAATAAAAAAGGAAGAGAGAAAACAAACCAGCTAATTCCAGAATGAGATTAGCACAGATTAGTCTGTCTAGCCCAAATCCCCAGACTGGTTCCATGTGTTTCTTCCCTGTTGCCTCATGTGTTGTGTTTCTCCCAAGTAACAGGTGTTTGGACAAGAGGAAACAGCCCCAAGTTGTGCCAGGGGAGAGTTTGAGTGGGCACCGGGGGAGATGCCCAGCCCTGGCACTGCTGCTCAGGGCAGCGTTGGAGTCACCATGCCTGGGGGGATTGACAAGCCACAGGGCTGTTGCATGTGGGGACACGGGGCAGGGGTGGCCTTGGCAGTGCTGGGCAATGGTTGGGCTCCCTGGACTCAGGTTTCTTCTGTTCTGGCCATGGATGCAGCCTCTGGCACAGCCACTGGCAGTGTGTGTGACCTGGGATGGATCCTGATCCTTTGGCTCTGAAGGCACTGAGGGGCTGGATTAGGGAAAACAGACAAGAGAATGGATCAGCCACTTGTGTTACCTGGTGTTTTGGGTACAGGGCACAGCAATTAGGGAGAGGACCCACTGCCTCACTTCCCAGCAAGGTCTGGGAAGTTGGCACCGTGGGCACCCCACTGTGACAGCGCTCCAGCTGGGTTGCCCTTGGATGCTGCACTGGCAGCTTCTCCAGCTGCAGCAGTTTCTGGAATTGGAGCTAGCCTGTGGTTTTCCCACTGGTGTGCTAGTGCCAGGGTTGGCATTCTTGGGAGCACCTGGAAGCAGGGAAGGGACACTCTGTGGCCTTGCAGCCTTGGCAGTCTTGAACTCCAGCGTGGACGAAAAGGGCTGGAAGTTGTGCCATTGCTGGGGGCAGTGCCCTGATACCCCATGGGTGGAAGGCAGGACTGTGCCTGTGTCTCGGTGCTGTGTGCTTGGCTGGCTCAGCAGGGCAGGGAGATCCCTGTGTGTGTGGGCAGAGTGGGGGAATGGGGGTGCTCCCAGCTGGGACACAGGAACAGCCACAGGGACGCAGGAGCTGTGGAGTGGAGCTCATGGTGCCATCACTGAGATGTTCTGTAGGGAGGGTCATTGCTCAGAGCCTGTTGCAGTGCTGCTGTAGATTTGGGAAGCACCAGGGATCCCACAGCTGGGAGGTTTTTTCTGTCAAAAATCCACAGGCATGTTGTGCTTCACTGTCCTAGGTGGAAGGAACAGCTTTGGATTTTGTGTGTTAAGTAAGAACTGTGAAAAATTACAGATCCATGTCGTTGAAGGAATTTTTTTGCTGGCTTTCTGGTGAATTCCCCCAGCCTTATGCCATAGACTTAATTTACCTGTTGAAATAAGTCCAAAATGTCTTTTGGATTTTGTCAGGAGTGAAAGTAAACATTTCTGTTTCCCAGCTCTCACTCAGCCTGCCTGTCTTCTTTTCTTATGTTTTCCTTTAGCTCTATTTTCCAGCAAGTCACTTTCCAGAAAAACATGTTATTGCAAGTCTTCCTTGGTACATAAACTGGATAAATACAATTGTATTCAAAAGTTTGGTATAGAGATGATGTCATAAAAGTTATGTCATGTGCCAACTCCTTATCTCACACTGAGCTCGTTCCTTAGTACTTGACCTTTTCATGACACAGATTTTAGGCTATAAACACTTCTGATTACACATTTGTCAGTCTCTATCCAGAGAAACGCGCCATTGCAATACCAGCTCTAACAATGATATCTCACTGCACTCAGCAGTGCTGTGACAGACACGGACACGCAATTAACCTCGGGGTAATTAGGCTGCAGTGGCGCGCGAGCACCACAAGACGGCGCCACCCCGAGCCCGCGGCGCTTCCATGGAGTCCCAGTGCGGTTTGGATTGGGAAGGACCTTGGAGCCCACCCAGTGCCACCCCCTGCCAGGGGCTGGGGCACCTCCCACTGTGGGAAGGACCTTGGAGCCCACCCAGTGCCACCCCCTGCCAGGGGCTGGGGCACCTCCCACCGTGGGAAGGACCTTGGAGCCCACCCAGTGCCACCCCCTGCCAGGGGCTGGGGCACCTCCCACCGTGAGAAGGACCTTGGAGCCCACCCAGTGCCACCCCCTGCCAGGGGTTGGGACACCTTGCCCTGTCCCAGGGACTGGGGCACCTCCCACCGTGGGAAGGACCTTGAAGCCCACCCAGTGCCACCCCCTGCCAGGGGTTGGGACACCTTGCCCTGTCCCAGGGACTGGGGCACCTCCCACCGTGGGAAGGACCTTGAAGCCCACCCAGTGCCACCCCCTGCCAGGGGCTGGGACACCTCGCCCTGTCGCAGGGGCTGGGACACCTCGCGCTGTGGGAAGGACCTTGGAGCCCACCCAGTGCCACCCCCTGCCAGGGACTGGGACACGTCGCCCTGTCCCAGGGGTTGGGACACCTCGCCCTGTCCCAGGGGTTGGGACACCTCGCGCTGTGGGAAGGACCTTGGAGCCCACCCAGTGCCACCCTCTGCCAGGGGCTGGGACACGTCGCCCTATCCCAGCTGCTCCCAGCCCCGTCCAGCCTGGCCCTGGACACTGCTGGGAGTGTTCACTGTGCCCCCCTGTGCTTGCAGGGCCCCTCCTCGGAGCGCTGAGTCCCCTCCAGGGCCACGTGGAGCAGCAGCTGAACGAGACCCTTCGGCGCCGGCGGCACGCGGGGGACGGCGACCACAACATCGAGGTGCTGCTGGGGGTGGACGACTCCGTGGTGCGGTTCCACGGCAAGGAACACGTGCAGAACTACCTGCTCACCCTCATGAACATCGTGAGTATCTGCCACAGCACTCCTGGGGCTCGCTTGGGAATGGGGGCTGCTCTCGGGAGCTCTGCAGGAGCCCCTGGCTGGGGAAAATGTGGGTTTCTCTTCTCAGCATGTTCCTTGAGTTCATCTTTTTCACAGTAGTTTTCTAGGGCATGTTCGGGGCTAATTCCAAGAAATATAAAACAGTTGAAAAGCAGTAAGGAAAAAAATGTCAGTTTGATCCATTTCTACTGATTCTGAGCTCCTCCTGCAACACAGTTCTGGGGAAAACGTGGCTAAAGAATAAGCATGTAGAAGAAAAAGTGTTATAAACCTTCCATGGCTCTCCTGACAGAGCAAACCTTCTGGTAATACAAGTAGATCTGTCTCAGAAACTGTGGGATCTTAAGGTTTTTTCAGGGAAAAACCCCAATCTCCAAAGGACAGAGATGAGGGAATAGGCTTCCCATTAATAATGACTTCATGGATGTAGGAATGATTCTTGTATGTTTACACTCACCTGGAATTATTTTTAAATGATTCCTTAGGCTTGCAAATAATCTGAAATTGAGAATTTAGAATTTGAGAGGAAGAAGTTATCCCTATATGAATTTAACTCAAGTTGTGTATTTTCCAGCATAACTCAGGGAGTCATTTCTTTTTCCCCACCTACCCCATGGTCTGCCCACAATAAATCTCCATTAGACATTATTGCAGAATTCTGTCTTTTTAGTTTTCAGAGCTTTTAACTGTGTGAGCAGCAGGTCCCAAAGCACTTCCATGGTTTTTACATGCCTGAGGCTCCATCTGCTGGGAGCTGCTGTGGGGCCAGAGCCAGGGTGAGCAGACACCCCACTACTCAAAGCCTTCCAGAGGATGGGACAAAAGGGGGTCATGGGCAAATCTTGAAGCTTTGAAACTCCAGGTCAGCTCCAGGGTCCTTTTTGTCTGCAGGGAAGTCACTCCCTGGTTGTCTCTTGGCACAGCTGGGAATGCTTTCCTGGCCCAGCCCCTGTGGGAGCCGTGCTGTTGCATTAGTGGGAAGGAAGTAGGAGAGGAATAGCTGACCTTTGGGATAATTGCTCCACAGGACAGGCAGCCTGAGCTCTGTGCCCATTCTCTGTCCCACTGCCCTGCTGACACTGCTCACAGCTCCAGGGACTGCTTGTTTAACCCATGGGCTCAAATCCTCCTGCCCACAGTCTGGACACCTCCCAGTGGCCTTTTTCCCTGAGGGGAAGAGGGAAGTTCTGTTTAGCCAGACTGAAAAATAAAAGCCCCTCTAACTCCTGCTCAAACCCACCGGTCTCTGAACAGGAGTGTTTATTTCTCACCAATTGCCCATACCATAATATTTATTTGGTTTTTAGGGGGATGAGGAGCTTCATTGAGGACCTGCAGATGTTTCACACTTTGGTCCTAGGACATTTCTCACCTTCCCAGACACCGGGAAGGGCCTCAGGAAGGACGATTTTTGGCCCATCTGCATCATTCTGTTTTTCTAACTTGGCTTCCACAAGGCCTCTTTTTAGGACAGAAGTGACCACAGAGTTCTAATTGAGAAAAAGTAGGGCAGCAGCATTAGCTACTTCTAAAAAAAAATTACTCTTCAAAACGAGAAGCTCTGGAAGCATTCCAGCCCAGGCTGGATGGGGCTTGGAGCACCCTGGGATGGTGGGAGGTGTCCCTGCCCAGGGCAGGGTGTGGAACAAGATGGTCTTTAAGGTCCCTCCCAACACAAACCAGTCTGGCATTCTGTAATTTGCAGGGCTTGAACTTCAAGTCTTTTCCCATTCCCCTTTTCTTTGGGCTCTGATCCATGAAACTTGAGAGGAGCCATGACATGTGCTTCCCAAAGTTCTGTGGGAGGTGTGTGGTCAATCTGCATTTCTCAGTGCACAGAAATGACCTGAGACCTGAATCCTCTTCTGAGGACTGTAGTGGTACAAGCCCTTGAAATAACAGCTCTGTGGCCTTGGAACTTCCCTTGGCGTCATCAGTGGGTTGTTTCCCTTTTTCCTGTTTTCCCTCAGGTGAATGAGATTTACCACGACGAGTCGCTGGGTGTGCACATCAACGTCGTGCTGGTGCGGATGATCATGTTGGGGTACGCGAAGGTGGGTGAGCTGGCACTCTGCCTTCCTGTGCCGGGCACAGCCCCAGTCCTGTCTGAATGTGGTGCCTGGGGGGGCTCACCTGCTGCCCTTTCAGTCCATCAGCCTGATCGAGCGGGGGAACCCGTCCCGCAGCCTGGAGAACGTGTGTCGCTGGGCCTACCAGCAGCAGAGGGCAGAGCCCGGCCACGCCGAGCACCACGACCATGCCATCTTCTTAACCAGGCAAGAGTTTGGGCCCGCTGGTATGCAAGGTAATGCAGCTGCCCTGCAGCACAGCCCTCTGGGCTCCGTGTTTCTTGGCTGGCCTCTGCCAGAAAAGAGGAAAAGTTGGGAATGGCATTGTTAGCAGCAGTTCTCCTCTTGGTCCCACAGGTTCTGTCAAAGGCAAGGAGACCTTGCCATGAGTCCTTGCCGAGTGTAGGTGGAATTTCTTACTTGAGAGTTGTAAATGAACACCTATTTATTCTCTCCAAACTCCTGTGTGTGCAGGGATCACTGGGAACATTCAGTGCACTTGGTATTCCCCTGGCATTTATTTTATTGCATCCTTCACTGCAGATTTGTTTGTAGACATTCCAGCCCCTGAGCCCTGCATCCATCTTTGGGACTCAGGGAACTAATGCCAATGGGCAGGAATTCCCCAGGTGTGGGTTGTGTCAGGGCAGGTGCTGGTCAGGCTGAGGAGCCAGGCAGGCTGCCCTGAACTCAGAGCAACCTGAGCTTTTCCCAAAGCAAAGGCAGTTTCTTGGGAGGGGTCTCATGTGCAATCCATGTGCTGGGCACAGACTCAGCCCTGGTGTCTCTCCGTAGGATACGCCCCTGTGACGGGCATGTGCCACCCGGTGCGGAGCTGCACCCTCAACCACGAGGACGGGTTCTCATCAGCCTTCGTTGTTGCTCATGAGACTGGGCATGTGTAAGTGGAACTGTTACAGCCACATCACACCTGATGTGGGGCTGCACCTCCGACTTGCTCCAAGGGGTTTGGGTTCAATGCCTTGGCCTGGTTTGATTTCCATCCCCTGGGAACGCAGCAGTGGGTGAAGGAATGGAGAGATAAGTGGGGGAAGAAAGGAAGGGGAGAGAGAGGGGGAACTGGTTTTCTCTGGGGCGAGGGAAAGGTCAGGAAGGCACCTGGGAGGCCCAGCAGAGACAGGAGCTGGTGGTGTGTCCTTCCCTGCCTTGTCCTCCCCAGCTGCCTGTGCTGACCAGTCAGACTCGTCACCTCTTGCAGAGCTGTTTCCTTGCAGTTGTTTCCAGTGGTTCTGAGGGGCATTCTTTGTTCCAGGCTGGGCATGGAGCACGATGGCCAGGGCAACAGATGTGGGGACGAGACAGCGATGGGCAGTGTCATGGCCCCCCTGGTGCAGGCTGCCTTCCACCGCTACCACTGGTCCCGCTGCAGCGGCCAGGAGCTCAGGAGATACATCCAGTAAGGCCTCCCTGGGGCACCCGGGCTCTGAGCCCTGTTTTTCCAGGCCCTTTCCCCCTTCAAATCTGTGTTAGAGAAGCTCTAGCCCATGAACACTGTGTGCTTGTGTGGGGCTGTCCCACGGCCCATCAGCTGGGGATGGAAGGTCAGTGCACAGAGCCCTCTGACTCCAGCAGGGTTTGGAATAGGCCTCTGATTCCTTGTCACGGAATCCCAAATGGTTTGGGCTGGAAGGGTCCTTAAGGCTATTCTGTTTTCAACCCCCTGCCATGGGCAGGGACACCTTGCACACTATCCCAGGTTGCTGCAAGCCCCATCCAACCTGGCCTTGGACACTTGCTGGGATGGGGCAGGAATTAGGAGTGTGCTTTCCCTCTTTTCCTCTTCCCACAGCTCTTATGACTGTCTCCTGGACGACCCTTTTGAGCACGACTGGCCCAAGCTCCCTGAGCTGCCAGGCATCAACTACTCCATGGACGAGCAGTGCCGCTTCGACTTCGGCGTGGGCTACAGGATGTGCACGGCGGTACGAGCTGGGCAGGGCTGAGAGCTGCGGGGCACAGCTGGGGCATGGGCACTGCAGAGAGGGAGTGGGGATTGAAACAGGTCAGGGAGGAGCAGGGGGGTATTTATGGGGGAACCTGGAGGCTCAGAGGAGGCTCAGGGGTGACCTCATCACTCTCTACAGCTACCTGAAGAGATGATGTAGCCAGGTGGGGGTTGGTCTCTTCTCTCAGGCAACCAGCAGTAGGACAAGAGGGCACAGGCTTGAGATCTGCTAGGGAAGGTTTAAGCTGGATATCAGAAAGAAATTCTTTACAGAGAGAGTGATCAGGCATTGGAATGGCCTGCCCAGAGAGGGAGTGGTCTCACCATGTCTGGAAGTTTTTAAGATGAAACTTAGTGCCATGATCTGGTGATCACAGTGGGGTTGGATCAAAGGTTGGACTTGATGATCTCAGCGGTCTCTTCCAACCCAGTTCATTCTATGATTCTGTGAACCCAGTCCTCTGCTCCTGTGGGATACTGGGCAAGTGGGAGGCAGCATGGTCCACGTGGCACAGACTGTGGGGAGTGATCCCAAGGAAGAAAAGGAAAAGCCCCTCAGTTTCCTCCCACTTCTGGGTGTCTCCTTATTTCTTCTCAGTGGCCCAGGGGTGGGGGATGCAGGGAATAAGCACTGCCCTGCAGATACTGGAGTCACTGGTGTGTGTGAGATGGATTGACAGAGTGTGTTGGATCCTTATCACCAAGAGCATAAATAACCTGAGGTTCTGCATTCCATCTCCTGCCTGTGGTGGGTTCCAGTTCCGAACCTTTGACCCGTGCAAGCAGCTGTGGTGCAGCCACCCCGACAACCCCTACTTCTGCAAGACCAAGAAAGGACCTCCCCTGGATGGCACAGAGTGTGCCCCTGGAAAGGTGAGTCTGGGCCCTGCACTGTGTGTGTCTGTCTTGGGAACAAACCAACAGTGCTGTTCATCTGAGGTGAGTGGGAAACAGGGAACTGCCTGACCTCCCCTGGGGGAGCAAGAGGGAGGGAAAAGAGGGAGCTGGGCTTTCCCACTGGGATATTCCGTGGGCTCGACAAGGTTTGCTGTGGTACATTTTGGGTATAGAAACCCCAGCTGAGATATACCCCATTCTGTGACCATTTTGTTATGGTTTGTGGGTTCTCTCTTACCTGCAAAGTGTCCATCAGGTGTCCTCAGTCATCCAGGGAAGCAGATGATGCTGTTCCTATGGGATGGCTGCTCAGAGCCCATGGTCCAGACACCCTGTGGCAAATGTTTGTGTAGGCCGAGGATTAGCACTTAATTATTGTCTTTAATATCCCCATTAGTGGGTGTGCTGCTGCCAATCCATTTTTAATTATAAAGTTATACTCAAATACCTGTTTTCTAGCAAATTTCCTGTATTTTGGGATACAGGAGAGCCACTTGTACCATCCTGAGCACGTCCCAGGCAGCAGCCAAATGTTCCGTACTGTGATATATGTTTGATGTGGTGTTTGTGTCTGCTCTCACGTGGTTGCTGCCCCCATTATTCCCTCAGTGGTGCTACAAAGGTCACTGCATGTGGAAGAACACCAACCAGCTGAAGCAGGATGGGCACTGGGGCCCCTGGACCAAGTTTGGCTCCTGCTCCCGCTCCTGCGGCACAGGCGTTCGCTTCCGCACGCGCCAGTGCAACAACCCCACGTAGGTCTGGGGCTGCACCCACCCGGGGGGCTGGGGGGGGCACTGCAAGGGGCACTTAGACCCTTGGACTGGCATCATTGCCATGGAATCCAAGCATTCCACAGAATCCTGGGATCGTGGACTGGTTTGGGTTGGAAGGGACATTAAAGCTCATCCAAATCCAACCCCCTGCCCTAGACAGGGACACCCTTCACTAGATATATTTCTCTGTTTTGCTTTTATACACTAGGGCTATATGAAATATTATTAACTATACACTAGAGCTCTATTAAGAGCACGTGGAGCCTGATTTATTTCTTTTCATGTGACTCATTTCTGAAGTTTCTGGGCTCTGTAAAGAGTTAAATGGGAAGCAAGTCTTGGAATGTAATGGAAGGGGGTGCACACATCATGCACAGGGAGATGTAAATAATGTGTATTAGTCACCCTGGAAATTGTCAGAAAGAGCACCAGGCTCCAGGGAGTTCAGGAGTGGTGCTCAGCACCCAAGTGGAACTGTGGGGGCTGCATCATTGGGCAGGGCGTTTTACTCTCCCAGGAACTATGGGGAAAGGCTCCAATTTTAACCTAAATAGTTATCTCAGGAGCCCAGCTTAACACACCTTAAAATAATTCTGATTTTCTAAAAGATGAGGCCTCCCTATGTTAAATTTCACCAGGGCAGAATTTCTCCCTGCTGAGAATCTCTGGCATCTCTTCTCCTCCCAGGCCCATCAATGGAGGGGACGACTGCGCCGGGGTCAGCTTCGAGTTCCAGCTGTGCAGCCCCGAGGAGTGTCCCAGGCACTTTGAGGACTTCAGGGCCCAGCAGTGCCAGCAGCGCAATGCCCACCTGGAGTTCCGGGGCACCAGGCACCACTGGCTGCCCTACGAGCACCCCGACCGTGCGTGCTGCCCTGCCTTGGGGCCCCTGGGGAGGGCTGGGGCCATTCGGCCATTCCCCCTGGCCTGGCTGTGGCTCAGGGACAGCCCCACAGCTCCCCCAACAGCACAGGGGTTGGTTCCCCAGCCCCACAGCTCCCCCAGCAGCACAGGAGTTGGTGCCCCCTGGCCTGGCTGTCTCAGGGACAGCCCCACAGCTCCCCCAGCAGCACAGGAGTTGGTTCCCCAGCCCCACAGCTCCCCCAGCAGCACAGGAGTTGGTTCCCCAGCCCCACAGCTCCCCCAGCAGCACAGGAGTTGGTTCCCCAGCCCCACAGCTCCCCCAGCAGCACAGGAGTTGGTTCCCCAGCCCCACAGCTCCCCCAGCAGCACAGGAGTTGGTTCCCCCTGGCCTGGCTGTCTCAGGGACAGCCCCACAGCTCCCCCAACAGCACAGGAGTTGGTGCCCCCTGGCCTGGCTGTGGCTCAGGGACAGCCCCACAACTCCCACAACAGCACATGAGTTGGTTCCCCAGCCCCACAGCTCCCCCAACAGCACAGGAGTTGGTTCCCCAGCCCCACAGCTCCCCCAACAGCACAGGAGTTGCTTTCCAATTTTACCCCCAAATCCCCTGTTCCCCCCCAGGCCTCCAGTTTATCCTTAAAATTCACCTTTATGCCTCCAGAATTGCCCATTTATCTCTAAAATTCACACTTTTGAACCCAAATTGCCACATTATGTCTCAAACCCATCAGTTTTGCCCTAAATCCCTATATATCCTTCCCAAACCTTCCCACTCCTCCCAAACTTCCCCATTTCCCCCCAGAATTCCCACAATTTCCTAGTTCCTCACCACACCCCATGTCCCACCGCTCCACATTTCCCCATTCCCAAACCTGCCTGTCCTTCCTCACTCCTGGCTCTGTCAGGGGGGTATTTTTGGGGGGCACACCTGGGTCACTGTCCATGCATGAGGTCCCTCTCTGCCCTGGCCCCACAGCTGCCAGGAGGTGCCACCTGTACTGCCAGTCCAGGGAAACCGGGGATGTGGCTCCCATGAAGCAGCCGGTGCACGACGGGACTCGCTGCTCCTACAAGGACCCCTACAGCATCTGTGTGCGTGGGGAGTGTGTGGTGAGTGGCAGCCCCCACGGACAGCCCGAGGGCAGGGAGGGCTTGGGCAGAGCACTCTCAGTTCCATACTGGCAGCATCGTGTTCCTCAGAACTCCCTGAGATTTAAGTTAAATTAGCGAACGGCACAGACCAGTCCCTTGGAAAATGCTCCACTTCTCTTCCACTGATCGTTTTGTATCATGGAATCCCAGACTGGTTTGGGATGGAAGGGACCTTAAAGCCCATTCAGTGCCATCCCCTGCCATTGAAGGGACACCTCCCACTATCCCAGGGTGCTCCCAGCCCTGTCCAGCCTGGCCTTGGACACTCCCAGGGCTGGGGCAGCCACAGCCTCTCTGGGCACTTTGTGCCAGGGCCTGCCCACCCTCCCAGGGACAAACTCTCTCCTAACGCCCAGTATTTCCCTTTTTCTTGCAGAAAGTGGGCTGTGACAAGGAAATTGGCTCCAGCAAGGCCGAGGATCAGTGCGGGGTCTGCGGCGGGGACGACTCCCACTGCCGGACCGTGACGGGGACCTTCACCCGCACCCCCAAAAAGCTGGGTAGGAGGAACATCTGCCTGCAGCTGGAGCTGCTGGTGCCTCTGGGGCTTGTGCCACACTCGTGGCCACGGGGGAATGCCCAGGATCATTGAAACTTGGGCAGGAAAGGGCTCAACAGCACCCCCTGATCCTGTTCAGGATCACTGGGAACATCTTCCCTGGGCTGTGGATACATCCAGGAACGCAGGGAACATCTTCCCTGCGCTGTGGATACATCCAGAATCACAGGGAACATCTTCCCTGGGCTGTGGATACATCCAGGAACGCAGGGAACATCTTCCCTGCGCTGTGGATACATCCAGAATCACAGGGAACATCTTCCCTGGGCTGTGGATACATCCAGGAACACAGGGAACATCTTCCCTGGGCTGTGGATACATCCAGAATCACAGGGAACATCTTCCCTGGGCTGTGGATACATCCAGAATCACAGGGAACATCTTGCCTGGGCTGTGGATACATCCAGGAACGCAGGGAACATCTTCCCTGCGCTGTGGATACATCCAGGATCGCAGGGAACATCTTGCCTGGGCTGTGGATACATCCAGGGTCACAGGGAACATCTTCCCTGGGCTGTGGATGCATCCAGGGTCACAGGGAACATCTTGCCTGGGCTGTGGATACATCCAGGGTCACAGGGAACATCTTCCCTGGGCTGTGGATACATCCAGGATCACAGGGAACATCTTCCCTGGGCTGTGGATACATCCAGGAACACAGGGAACATCTTCCCTGGGCTGTGGATACATCCAGGATCACAGGGAACATCTTCCCTGGGCTGTGGATACGTCCAGCCTGTAGCAGTGCCACTGTGAATACTGAACTGATCCCAGCTGGGAAGTGGCCAATCCATCTGTAACTGGTGTCTCTTCTCTCCCTGGAGGAGAAGAGCCCAGGGAGGGCCTGTCCCACCCGTCCCAAACCAGTTGGCTCCATGTCTCCCAGCCCTGCCCTTCGGTTGCTGGTGGATCCCTCTCCTGCAGCAGAGCTGGGCCGTGCCCCGCGCTCCTGACCATGGCTGTTCCTTTCTCTTTCCATCCCTGCTGCCTGCACTGCCCCTGCACGTGCCAAAGGGTACCTCAAGATGTTTGATATCCCTCCCGGGGCTCGGCATGTGTTAATTCAAGAAGATGAGGCCTCTCCTCACTTCCTTGGTAAGTGTTTCTCTTGCTCTGGGGCACGAGGAGGAGCGTGGGGTGCTCCTGCCAGGGAGCCTGAGGGATGAGAGAAGCCAGAGAAGGGGTTGGGTGAATGTGGGCTTTCCAAATGACATGGTCAGGGCAGAGTGCTGCAGTCCCACAGCTCAGCAAACAAACACCTACTGCTCATTTGAATCCTCCAAAATATTAAGCTGACTGCAATTTGCATGTTTACTATCCAAAGGCTGTCATCACTCACATGGAAATAGGCACTGAATCACATGCAGTATGTTTAATTATTCTTACCTTGTATTGGAAAAAGTTGTATTGAAGAAAAAAATGGGAGTCCATCTTTAAATGGGTATTAGAATGGCAAGGTCTCTAAGGTCCCTTTCAAGCCAAACCATTCTGTGATTCAGATTTGGGGTGAATTGGCTTCCCATCACCAACACAGTAATCCTCACTGTACCTGCCTGTTGAGGTGTGCTGCAGGAACCCAGACCCGGGCTCCAGTTCCTCAGCTCTTTGCTTACAGATTTTAGCATCTGGGACACACCTGTGTGCATAGAGGAGACTAGAAAGGGGTGACAAGCTGTTGTTTCCACAATCTGATGGCAGTGCCCTCCCCGTGCCGCCCCCCTCGCTGCGGCCGAGGCACAGCAGGCTCTGCTCTCCCTCCTGGCAGCCATCAAGAACCAGGCCACAGGACACTACCTGCTGAACGGGAAGGGGGAGGAGGCCAGAGCCCGCTCCTTCATCGCCCTGGGCGTGCAGTGGGAGTACAGCCTCGAGGGCGACGCCGAGACGCTGCGCACGGACGGGCCCCTGCACGACGCCGTGGTGGTGCTGGTGGGTGCGCGGCGAGCCCCGGCACACGGGGCTTGGCCAGGGAGGGACCTTCTTGGGCAGCCAGGTCTGGTGCAGAGCAACCAGTGACAGGTTTGTGCTTGGGTATTGATAGATCATCCCTCGGGACAACGACACCAGATGCAGCCTGAGCTACAGGTACATCATCCACGAGGATTCGGTGCCGACCATCCACAGCAACAACGTGCTGCGGGAGGACACGGACACCTTCGAGTGGGCCCTGAAGAGCTGGTCCCAGTGCTCCAAACCCTGTGGGGGAGGTGAGCAGGGCATGGGGCACCCCTAACGAGGGACAAATCACCGAAAAACTGGGGGAAGGGAATGATTCTTGGCCTCCCTTTTTAACAGCAGTTTGTTATTTTAGGGCCTAGGCTCAAAATACCTGAAGGTCCTGATTGTTCCCGAGTGTCACACTTGCAGCTTAGGAAGAAAAAGGCCTTTTTAGATGTTTTAATTCAGCCCCTAAAGCCACTTCAGAAGTCCACACTCAGACACACCAGTGCTCCCCAGCTTTCCCTGTACTCACAATGTGTCCATGGCTCCTGGGCAAAGAATGGGCAATGCAAACCCCAAAGTACCTTGTCCTGTGAACCCATTTAATAGGTCACAAAACTCCTGTTTAACCCAAACAGTCTAACAAGGGCCTGTTTCTCCTGCTGTCTCTGGCGTGTCCCAGGGTTCCAGTACACCAAGTACGGGTGCCGCAGGAAGAGCGACAACAAGATGGTCCATCGCAGCTTCTGTGAGAGCAGCAAGAAGCCAAAGCCCATCCGGAGGATGTGCAACCTGCAGGAGTGCACAGAGCCCCTGTGAGTGTGGGCAGGCACGGAGGGCAGGGATGGCTCCAGCCACACTGGGTGGGATGAATCTGGGGGGATGCTGACAGCTTTCCAACCTGGAGTTCCCGCGTGTGTGGGGCATGTCTACCTGTGTGAGAGTGAATGGGTACTGATCTGAGTGGGTGGGTATCATAAAACCTTGGAATGGGTTGGGTTGGAAGGGATCTGAAAGCTCATTTAGTTCCAACTCCCCTGCCATGTGCAGGGACACCTTGTCTTCTCTGAGAGGACCTTTATTACTCATGGGATAACCGAATGGTCTGGGTTTGGAAGGGACCTCAAAGCCTATCCAGTCCCACCCCCTGCCATGGGCAGGGACACCTCCCACTATCCCAGGGTCCTCCAAGTCCCATCCAACCTGGCCTTGGGCACTGCCAGGGCTGGGGCAGCCCCAGCTGGGGAACAGGTACCAGTGGATGGCACGTGACTCCATTTCCCTTCCCAGGTGGGCAGCAGAGGCATGGGAACACTGCACGCAGACCTGCGGGCACTCTGGGTACCAGCTGCGCACCGTGCGCTGCCTCCAGCCCCTGCCCGACGGCACCAACCGCTCGGTGCACGCCAAGCTGTGCCGCGGGCAGCGCCCCGAGAGCCGCCGCGCCTGCAACCGCGCGCCCTGCCCCGCGCCCTGGAGAGCCGGGCCCTGGTCCCAGGTGGGCAGCAGGACAGGGGGGCACAGCCCGTGTAGAGAGCCAGGCTGGGGCTGGGGGGACACAGGGGGCTGTGAGAGTCTGAACAGCTGCCGACCCCAGAGGTGGAGGGGGAACTGGAGTCTGTATTGATACCACAACAGCAACTGAAAGGTGTCGGGGCCAGGATATGTTAGTCAGGAGGATGGAGTATGGTAACATGTTAACCAGGGGTTCATACAAGTTTGGGCTGGGCTGCACAGTTAATATTTCCTATAACAGGGATTTACATGGGGGGAAGAAAACAAAGGGTTTCAACGTGAATTGATAACATTTATCTTAAAATCCATCTCTGCCTTGGAGCTGGAGACAGCCAGTCAGCATGGCTGAACATCAACAGGCCTTGTTGTCCTCAGGGGTGGGATTTGGTCTCAGCCTCTGTTGGCCGTGGCTTTCTGCTTGAGCTTGTCAGGCTGCTCACTGCTGGAAGCTGAATTTTGATCCCTACAGGGATCTGTGCTGGGACATGGGATGGTCTGAACTGACCCCTCTGTGTGTGGCAGTGCTTGGGAATCTCTAGGGGAGAGAATGAACTTGCCAAGGAGAACTGAGGCACTCAGTAGGGGGCACAGAGAGAAGATTTTGGGGGCAAAACCTGAGGGAATTTCCAAGGGAGAGCATGGCCTTGCTGAGGTAAGCTGAGGCACTCAGTGGTGGACAGTTAGGGGAATTGTGAGGGGTAAATCTGAGGCACTCTGCATGGAAAGAAACATGCTCTGAGGTAAAAAGGAGGTAATCATTAGTAAACAGTTAGGGAAATTCTGGGAGGTAAAACTTGTGATAATCTAAGGGTAGAGAATATTTTCAGGTAAGGAGGACAGGTAAGGGAAAAATTTGGTGGGAAAATCTCAGGTAATCTCTGGGGAGAGAAGGAACATTTTGAGGTGAACTGAGGCAGTCACTCTTGGACATGTAGGGAATTCTGGGGAGGGGAAACACTTGATGTCATCTCCAGTGGAGAGAGTGAATGTTTTGAGATAAAAATGAGGTAATCAGTAGTGCACAGGGAGGGATAACTTGGAGTAAACTTGTAGTCTATAACAGAATGACTATGGTGAGATGAGCTGAGGCAACCAGTAGTGCACAGCTAGGGAAAATTTGGGGATTAAAATCTACATGGTAGAAAATAAATATTGTGGGGTAATCGGTAGTGGATGTCTAGGGAAATTTTGGGGGTTAAATTTGAGATAATTTTGGGGGTTAAATTTGAGATGATCTCCAGGGCCGAGAATGAACATTTTGAGGTACAAATGGTGTAATCAGCAGTGCACAGGTAGGGAGCACTTTGGGGTAACTCCTGAGCTGCTCCCGAAGGTCCCACGAATACTGTGGAGGGCAGGTGTGGTTCCTGTGTGTGCTGAGCCCTGAGCTGTCCCCCTGTGTGTGGCAGTGCTCGGTGACGTGCGGGGAGGGCACCGAGCGCCGCCAGGTGCTGTGCCGCGCCGGGGAGCGCTGCGATGGCGAGCGGCCCGAGCCCGTGAGGGTGTGCCAGCTGGCTCCCTGCCACGGTAAGAGAGGGGCTGGGGGGCTGCAGGGGGCACCGTGCTGGGAGGGGCCAGGCACACAGCCAGCTGTGTCCCTGTGCCAGGGCAGCACACGGGGATGGCGCGGCTCCGGCGGGCGGTGCCGCCCCACGCCCAGGGCTCTGCTGGACACCTGTTTAACCACCTTGGCCCAAGTTGTGTTGGCGCCAACTGGGGCCAGAGGTGAAGGCCCATCCAAAGCAAACCCTGCCCAACCTCTGAATCCCAGGATAAGTTCTACAAGCTGCCAGTTGAGGGAGTAAAATACACAAAACAAGAACAAAGAGCATTAATAAGGTTCCTGGGAATCCCATTATATTGTTCTCACAGAATTTTTAGCAGATTTTTAAGCTTTTTACAACAGCAATGCATTTCTGCCTTTGGATTATTCACTCTGTAGGATTTATCTGGATTTTAACTCTCACAATGGGCCTGACACTGATCAGGAGCTGGCAGGAACTGAGGCTCCTGTTCAGGTGCAGGGTGTTTTCCCACAGAATGGGCTCAACTGCTGCCCACCAGCCAGGCCAGAATAGAGAATGGTCCCCCATTCTGGGTTGTGCAGAACTCACCTAAAAAATGAAAAAAAGTAGGGATTATGTGAGTATATGGCTCACATTGGAACCTGCTGGAAGCAGAGAAGCACAACCCCAAATCTCTGCACTGTGGGCAGAGTCGTGGACTCTAAACCAGCATAAACCAATACCCCAAAATGAACTGTGGGAGAACAGGACCAAATAAGGGTCACTGTCACTGTAGAAAGGCAAAAGGAATTGTCTGGGACTTGGATTGTCCCTTTGGGTGATGCTGGTTGGTGTGATTTATAGAATTCCACACATCTGAGTGCCAGAATTTCCCAGCCCAGGGGTTTTTGCTGACAAAGCAGCACAAAGATGGTTCTCTGTGTGGAGCTGAGATTTGGGTTTCAGTATCAGCTTTTCAAGTTTAGAGGAATTATACCTATAGCTTGGAATTCCATGCTGAATTCCTGCTGAACAGCCTCACAGTTCCTTGTGGAGCCCAGATATTCCCCTGCAGAGCTGCTGCTTTAACCCCAGGTTTATCAGGAACCAGCCAAGGTTCCAAGGGAGCTCGTTGGGCTCAGGACAAGGACAGGTTTGTGTGCCACAGGCTTTGCTATTTATAACCCTTGTCTGCCAGTCCCTGTGGGGGACTTGGTTCCAAGTTCCATGGAATTTGGCTGATTTCCACCCACCCTGAGGTTGGGCTCCCACTGGAATTTTAAAGCAGGAGAAGGGGGTGGCTGGGCACACTCCTGGCCCATGGTGAGGCAGCATCTGAGCACAGGTGAGGACATCAGTCCAGGCAGGAGGCAGATTGCATTTCAGATACTCAGGAGTGGCCTCTGGAAGTTCTTTCCCCAGAGGAAAGGGATGCACATACCTGCCTTCGGTGCACCTCAGCTCTAACCTATCTGGTAAAGCTTTCCATCAGTTGGCAGTTCTGGCTAGTCCCTGGAAAACTCCAGACTTACCCAAACAGAAGCTTTTGCAAGGATCACCTTTTATTTTAAGGCATCTCCAAAGGCTGTTGCTCAGGATTTAATTTTTGGGAGCAGAGATTCCCCTGGTTTTAAGGCTGCTGCTGGATGATGGCCTCAGGCTGGAAGGGCAGAGATTTGGGGTAGGCAGGACATCCCTGGTGGGTTGTGGGAGCACTGGGAGGGTGGCACTGGGAATTGCTGTCTGAGCTCCTCACAAACACAATGTGCTGACACATCTCCCAGTGCCAGCCGGTTTCTGTGGGTGCTTTTGGGGTGTCTGTGGGGTCTGTCTGGGGTGAAGCTTGATCAGAGCTGCCTGTGGCTGAGGAGCTGTGGGCTCACCTTTATCGTGCCCATCCGAGTCCTGCCAGGGCATCCTAGTGCCCATGGCTGGGTTCCCATGCCCAGATGTTTGTTTTGCAGACGAGCCCTGCCTGGGAGACAAGTCCATCTTCTGCCAGATGGAGGTGCTGGCCCGGTACTGCTCCATCCCTGGCTACCACAGGCTGTGCTGCGAGTCCTGCGGGCAGCGCGGCAGCAACTTCACCCCATCTGGAGCTGCCGGCACCGAGGGGCACCCAGCGCTGGAGCCGGGCCCCCTGCCCAGGGCCCCACCGGTGCCCACCCCTGCCGTGCCCCCCCGGGCTCAGCCCCTGCCCGGGAGCAGTGCCCTGGGCCGGCCACGTCCAGCAGCAGCGACTGAGCAGCACAGCCCACTCTCTGTTGCGGAGCAGCACAGCCCACCCAAAGGTGCTGAGTGGCACAGCCCCCCCTCCAGCCCCGACTCCAAAGGTGCTGAGCGGCACAGCCCCCCCTCCAGCCCCCGTTCCAGAGGGGCTGAGCAGCACAGCCCACCCTCCAACCCTGATTCCAGAGGTGCTGAGTGGCACAGCCCACCCTCCAGCCCCGATTCCAAAGGTGCTGAGCAGCACAACCCACCCTCCAACCCTGATTCCAGAGGGGCTGAGCAGCACAGCCCACCCTCCAACCCTGATTCCAGAGGGGCTGAGCAGCACAGCCCACCCTCCAGCCCTGATTCCAGAGGTGCCGGCGTTCCACACCGCAGAGCTGCTCTGGCTCGGAACACCTCCCGTCTCTGGGCTTGGCTGCACCAGGGCCCTGCCAACAGCAGCAGCCTCAGCCCTGGCAGGGCTCTGCCCCCCGTGCCAGCAGAGAACACGGCGGCAGCGGGGGCTCCTGCCCCGGCCAGGACTGCCAGGGCCAGCGAGGAGCCCCTCGGGAAGCGATGGCCTGCAAGGGCCGGCCCTGTGCAGCGATGAACGGCAAGGCTGGTGCAGGACAGCCATGGAAAGGGGCTGTGTGGGCACTCCAGCTGCCATCCGTGCCCTCTGGGCACTCTGGAGCGCCCGGTGTGCCCCAGGCAGGGCACTGCAGGGCACAGCTTGGCCCCTGCAAACACAAAGGACAACAAGTGCTGGTTCACTTGCTGCTGCTCCCAGCCTGCCCCACGTGCCCTGCCCAGCTGGGATGGGTGCAGGAGACCAAAGAACATTCCTGGCGGGGAGCAGGAGTCGCTGAGGGCTCCGTCCAGCTCTGGGGCCGAGAAGTGGCTCTGGCCTGAGCTCCCCCATGACTGTGGGTTCCAAACGCTCCCCTGGAGGGGACACCCCACTGCAGGCAAGACCAGACGGTGACACTCAACAACACACCTTTGCCCCGGACCAGGCAAACCCTCAGGACTTGTTTGGCTCTCTGACCCCTGGAAAGGGACATGGCACGAGCACCTTTGCAGCCATTGGGTAAATCCTGGACACAAGAAATGAGGGTTGCCATAGAGTTTTGTGCTGTCACACAACTTTCCCTGTGTTGTTCCATAGCTGGGTGCTGGCCATCGAGTTCTGCCCCCCGGACATTGCAGGGGCTGGTGTTCAAAGCGCCATTAGCATAAAAGGAGGGGCCATTTGCATAGGAATTACACTGCTGGCACTGAGGAAGGGTTTGGGGCATCATCAGTGCGGTGCTTTACTGGAAATACAGAAAAGCTGCAGGTACTGCGAGTGCCGTGCTGGTTCCAGTGCCGAGGGAGGGGCTCTGTTCCCAGTGCCGTGCTGGTCCCAGCGTGCCGGGAGGGGCTCTGTTCCCAGTGCCGTGCTGGTTCCAGCGTGCCGGGAGGGGCTCTGCTCCCAGTGCCGCGCTGGTCCCAGTGCGGAGGGAGGGGCTCTGTTCCCAGTGCCGTGCTGGTTCCAGCGTGCCGGGAGGGGCTCTGTTCCCAGTGCTGTGCTGGTCCCAGTGTGCAGGGAGGGGCTCTGTTCCCAGTGCCGTGCTGGTTCCAGCGTGCCGGGAGGGGCTCTGTTCCCAGTGCCGTGCTGGTTCCAGCGTGCAGGGAGGGGCTCTGTTCCCAGTGCCGTGCTGGTCCCAGCCTGCAGGGAGGGGCTCTGTTCCCACTGCTCCCTGTCCGTGCTGCCCCAGCAGTAGAGGCACAGCCGGAGGCTGCACCGAGACGATCCTGTGCCCCCGGGCAGCAGCGTGGCTGCCAAGGCTGAGTGCTGTGTGTGAGCAGCTCAGCGGGTCCCTCCAGCCCTCCCTGAGCACCTCCCGACTGCACCCGCTAATTTATGCCCAGCCCCGCTGCTCCCTCCAGCTCCTCCTGCAGAGAGGTGAGAGTGCACATATTTATTGAGAAGTGAAGTTCTGAACAGTATTTTATGTACTAAACATTTATGCCAAGGGCAGGGACTCTTCTTTTTGCCAGGATCAGATCCAGAGGTGGAATTAGATGCTGTGTCGTAGGGACAGAACAGAAACTGAAGCTACTAAACTGCTGTAGAAAAATGGTTGATTTGTAGTCTTTAAAAAGATGACAGGTTTCTGTCACAGGCCTCTCTCATTCCTCAATGGGTTAATAAAGTTTCACATGCAATTGCTGCCCCCCTGTAAGAAATCCCCAGAACTGACCCATTTAATGCTGTGAAGTGATTGGAGCCCCCAGATGCAATTCTGGCAAATCCTGGTGCCCCTATGGGGTCCCTGGAAGGAAATAAGGGTGGCAATGGCTCAGCAGAGGTCTCCAGCCCCCAGTGTACATAGTCTTTGGCCCTTCCCTTTGGTCTTCTTTTCTTCCAGGCTCACTGCTCTGTCTGTCAGGTGTCCACTCCTGGTGCTGTGTGTGTATTGGGGAGCACATGACAATAAAACCTTCAACATCCCAAGTTTTTCCCTTCTTTGACTCACGCCTGGTTTTGGCATTGTGAAAGTTGCTCTTTTGAAGTCATCCCAGTCAGGACCTTGCCCCTCTGGAAATAAAGATGAAATGTTTCAACTGCACTTTCAAAGGACCCAGCGATCTGCAGGGGCACGGCGGGCACCGGGAAGGGGAGGTGGGCGATGTTCTCCCCTGAGGCTGTGGTGGCCACGGGGGTGCCCAGGTGAGGGGCTCTGCACCCAGCATGGGCTGCGGGCGGATGGCAGCGCAGGAACACGGGGACTACAGTCCCGAAGGCACTGCCGGCGGAATGTCATCCCTCGGTGCACAGCGCCGGTGAGTGAACGGGGAACTGCAGTTACAGCTCATGGAAACAAAACTGCGCCGTCTGGCGAGTAAACCCCGGAACTGCAGCTACAGCTGATTGAAACAGCGCCGTCTGGCGAGTAAAACCGGGAACTGCAGCTACAGCTCATGGAAACAGCGCCCTCTGGTGAGTAAAATTGGGAACTGCAGCTACAGCTGATTGAAACAGCGCCGTCTGGCGAGTAAAACCGGGAACTGCAGTTACAGCAAATTGAGACAGCGCCCTCTGGTGAGTAAAACCGGGAACTGCAGCTACAGCTGATTGAAACAGCGCCCTCTGGTGAGTAAAACCGGAACTGCAGCTACAGCTGATTGAAACAGCGCCCTCTGGTGAGTAAAACCGGGAACTGCAGCTACGGCTCATGGAAACAGCGCCATCTGGCGAGTAAAACCGGGAACTGCAGTTACAGTTCATGGAAACAGCGCCCTCTGGTGAGTAAAACCGGGAACTGCAGCTACGGCTCATGGAAACAGCGCCATCTGGCGAGTAAAACCGGGAACTGCAGTTACAGCTCATGGAAACAGCGCCCTCTGGTGAGTAAAATCGGGAACTGCAGTTACAGCTCATGGAGACAGCGCCATCTGGTGAGTAAAATCGGGAACTGCAGTTACAGCTCATGGAGACAGCGCCATCTGGCGAGTAAACCCCGGAACTGCAGTTACAGCTTGTTGAAACAGCGTCGTCTGGCGAGTAAAATTGGGAACTGCAGTTTGTCTAAAACCAGCTCTGGAGCTGCACTTTGAGTGAATAAAAACTTATTTTTTAAAAATTATTTTTGCTGTCAGGAATGTCAGAGTCTTCACCGTCCCAAGGCAAACTCCGTGTCCCTGAGGCACGTTTGGTATTTCCCCTTTCACCCCACGTGTGCAGCTCTGGTGCAGATCTCTGTACATCCATCCACATGCAGCAATTGGTGGGAAGTTCCAGTGGAATCTTCCTACCGAGCCCACAGAGGAGCCACTGAGCTCTTTTGCATTAGAAAAACCTCATTTACAGCTTTGGAAAAGTGAACTGGCACAGGTAATCCACAGAGAACTACTTGTTATTGTTGCTATTATGATACTGTGAGGATGTGCTTTAGCTTGGTCTGAACCTTCACTCCTACAAGTGTTGGAATATTTGCAGCAGTTGTGTTTCCACACAGGGTACCTGCTATGAGCCCCTTTTTTGGTTAGAACTGGGAATATGCAGGCTTAAATAAAGCCAACTGTGCTCTGAAATATGTTGTGGATGGTTGTACTGAAGGATTTATTTTTGCTATAAATATTTCACTGCAGTAAAACAGCCAGGCCCAAGGAAGGCCTTGGTTATTGTTGCATGCTCTGATAGCAGTGGATTTCTCTTTCCTCTCAGCTTTTCCCTCTGGTTGCCCAGAGCAGCTGTGAGAGTGGGCTCTGATAGCCCCAGGAACCAGCTGCCTTCACTTTGGCTCTTCCCCAGCTGGAGCAGTGGCACAGCCTGAGGTTTGCAGAGGAAGGAGGAAGAGCAGCAGGAAGGAGGAAGAACAGAGGAAGGAGCAGCTCCTGGCACTGGGGTAGGTGCTGCTGCTGGTTTTTGTCTTTAAAGATGTGTTTGTGTAGCATTTGGGGAAGCCCAACAAAGTTAGGGGGAAGGTATTGCCCATGTGCTTGCAGTTTCTCTGGAAGGTCAGAGCAGCTTTTCAACAAGTCTCACACTCTCACTTACCTGCCCATGTTGTAACTTTGTGATATTTGGTGCTGAGGAACTTTAAACAGATTTCACTGTGGAATTCAGGGAAATTTGGGGGTTTGTCTGGTGTGGCTGAGAAAACAACTTCCACCTGCATGGGAAATGTAGTGAACTAAAACAGCTCCTGATATTTAACAGAAAAAAGAGGCTGCCAGTTCTGTCCTGAAGGCTCTGGAGAGACCTGGCAGGAGTGGTGGCACTGCAGGATGGGGCAGGAATGCAGAACAGGCTCTGGACAGACCTGGCAGGAGTGGTGGCACTGCAGGATGGGGCAGGAATGCAGAACAGGCTCTGGACACACCTGGCAGGAGTGGTGGCACTGCAGGATGGGGCAGGAATGCAGAGCAGGCTCTGGACACACCTGGCAGGAGTGGTGGCACTGCAGGATGGGGCAGGAATGCAGAGCAGGCTCTGGACACACCTGGCAGGCAGTGCTTGCTCTGAAAGAGCTGTCACTGGTTTGGTTGTGTTTGCTGGGAGAGGGTTTGAGAGAAGTGAGAAATCAAGGGATTTATGAGAGGGACAAAGACTGTGGAATGTTTCAGTTGGTTTTTGGTTTGTTTTGTCCATGAGGAAGAACTGCTTGGCTTCTGGAGAGAAACCAGGGTGTGCTTTGTGGGTGCTGCTGAGCTCACTCTGACAACAAGAACAGCCCCACATCACCCCCATGTGTTTGCCAACCTCAGGGGGCTTTTGGCACCGTGTCCCTGATTTAAAGCCACCAGAGACACTGAGAGAGGCAGAGCAGGGACCCTGCTGGTGGCAGCTCCCCTGCAGCCTGGGGACCCTCGGGCAGCGCCCCCTGCAGGGATGCCAACCCCTCTGGGGGGTGGGAGAGCCTTCCTGTGGCAATGGGGCAGAGCTGGCAGTGCTTTTGGTGCTTGCAGGGACTGGGAGGAGTTGGGCAGAGCTGGCAGTGCTCTGGGGCCTGCAGGGACTGGGAGGA